>NC_063339.1:60680923-60718628 GCF_021869965.1 Rhincodon typus
CCCGAAACGTCAGCTTTCCTGCTCCTCTGATGCTACTTGGCCTGCTGTGTTCATCCAGCTCTGTACCTTGTTACCCCAGATTCTCCAGCATCTGCAGTTCCTACTATCTCTGATATACTTTATCATGATGGATTTAGCAATAGTGACTATATTTTTGATGAAGCAGCTTCTACTCTGAATGCAAATTGGAATTCTACTTTTATCATCAATTTTAATGCCAGCTCAGGTAATGGTAAATGTTTTACCAATTCAGGTGTCAGTTTCCACTGAATGGAAATTGATATCTTTGTTGCCAATATTAACATTTTTTTCAGTTGTCAGATAAATTTACTGCAATTAAATTGATCATCTCTTATTATTTGAATCTATGTTCATGCCAAGGACTTTGGCTATACAGTAACAAAACATGACCAAACTACAAGCCGCTACAGAAATATGCAAGTAGCCCGCATTCTCCAATTTATCATTGCAAAAGAAACATCGTGGCCTGTTTTCATTAATCTTCAGAAGTCATGTTGAGTCTTGAAACATAACAGTAAATAACAGCAAGTTCATGGTGATAAAGGACTTAGGATATTGTGTGAGCGAAATTTACACATGGCACTTTGAAAAACTTAAAAAAAAAATTAATGAAGGATATCTTTATTCTCAAGTGATTTAAAATAACTTTTGTACAATGTCTAATGATCTGGTGCATTGTTTTACAATGTTTCAGAAGGCCTGAATTTAAAGAGGGGGTTAGCTCTGCCTTAAACATTTAGCATTTAATAAGAAAAAAAGCACATGCAAGAAATAGCCTCACTATTTATTTTTTATATCACGTTCACAGATGTCGGCTAAGTTTCAGCCTGCAGTTCCAAAAATTGAGTGAAACCTTCAAAGTAAATGGTGCACCTTCGTTTAGCCAGATATGGCAATATGGAACAGTAATTGCAATCAGATCTGGCACATTTTACAGCAAGACCTCGTTGGCAAATGTGTACTATTTTTAAAACAAATGTGTCATGTATAAGTACCCAACAGTGTAACAAACTATACCTTCCCGCCAATATCCCTGCAAAAATGTTTTTTTTAGTGACCAAACATACGAATTTTTTTTATTGTTAGAAATGATGTTTGAGCTGGCTGATTGATGCTTTCTTTTGTCCTCTCCTTTGAGCTTGCACTTGAACCCTGTAAAATATTGTGCATATGTAACTCAAGTAATCTACTGACTGCTTGGAGCAATTTTGTCTTAATAATTCACATGCTGCTTTGCTTTGAAGTATTTCGGTTCAAGGTTCTAAGTCTTACTATATAGAATCATCATGCTCAAAGAATAGCTTGCAGTCTCTGAAGGCTGCAAAGAGAAAATGTAATAATTTGGCACAAAGAAATCCAATTGTGCTTCATGTTCTGGCAAAGGCATGAAATGAATCAAAGTACCATAATTTGTTCCCATGCAATTCATCTAAAAGTTTTCCAATACAAACAATTATTTGACAGTTAGTTGTTCACCAGTAACTGCCATATGCTGACCTATATGGACATGGACTTGAGTGGGTCCTTCCAAGAATACTTGGTAATTTTTCAATTAATTCTTCAATAAATTGCTGTATTGGTGCACATTTAAAACTGTGTCCCTGTTTAGTCATTTCAGTCTTTGAAAATGCGAGAGAAGCATCTGAAATACAAATCCAGCATTTCTAGTTTATTAACTGAATGATTTGATCGAAGAAAATCTGAAAACTTTCACAAGCCCTAACAGTGAACAAACTTGAACAGAGAGAGCTAGAAGGAAGTGACAAGCTTACAATCTCATCAAGAAGTTCATAATGTTCACATCGCAAGAAACACAAGTTGAACAGTTAAACATACAGTTCCAACTTGGTTCTTGAATCAGGGACTGTCTTTGGGTGAAGGCAGGAGATAATTCCTTGAGATCATGAACTAACAGGGTCTCAAGAAAATGGCAAAATTTGTAGACCATCCTAACAAGTGTGTACTATTCGAAAGAGGACTCTCCAAGTTTGACAGTTACTGCCACAGATATCACTGCCACATAATTACATCTTCTGCTCGAGAGCAGGAAAAATGAGGGCATAGCCTTGAATCTCAATTCATCCAACATTGCAGTTAAGCCAACAGGCACATACAGATGGGAAATCAATCATAGGCTGCAGATGCTGAGCAGGTAAACAGACTAAACTTACTACTCTGAATTTTGATAATTTTATCTAAAAATAAAAGATCTGATCTTGACTTTTATTTCATGTGTGTTACTTCCAAATGGCAATAATGAGCCTACTGATTCTACCAGGGCCACTTAACTATTGTAGCTTTCATCAAAAAATGAACAAGTGATCAAAACTCCAGAGTAAAATGAGAGTGAATATTTCCGGGCAACATTTTGTTTTCACAGTGAGAAGGTCATCCTCCTTACCATCAGTTTGGTTGAGTCTCCCTGTTTTTGGAGGGGATCTGCATCACTGCAATCATGATGAGAAAACCACTGTAGTCACCTTGTTATAATATGACATGGTGTCTGAGCACTAACCATTGATGGTTTGTGGTTGGGGATAGACTACTGCCATTAATCATCCTTCCTAAGCCAGTGTAAAGTCTGTTCAGTAGTCTGTGGTGGAGGATAAACCATTAATAAGTCTCAGCAGAAGAGTCTCTTGTCTTAGATACCACGATGAAGTTTATTATATCTCAGTAGCCATATGCAGGTTGCACTGATTCTTAGGCATACTAAAGAAGATTAACTAGATGCAGATAGGATGTGTTTGTCTCCATCAAGAGATTGTTCTAGAGTCCAATGGCCCCAAAATATATGAATTCGAGAGCCTCGAACAGTTAATGTTCAAAAGTTTGGGATGACTGAAGCTGAGCATGCAGATCATGGAGAAGGAAGAAAAAATGAGATCGAAGAGATGTGAGGTTGGGCTTTGTGTGCCAGTTTTCTAAGTAAAGACTGTCTCCTTACACATGTAAAAATGTGGCAGTATTTTCAAGCTTGAAATCCTGGGCACTTAAATTGGAACCTTTAACAAAATTGTACATGGTGCATCATAACATCCATTCACGTTTCACCTGCCATGTTAGACAATTGGGAATTCCTTTTACGCCAGTAAAGCAGAGATAGTGATATCAAAATATGGCTTTTTAATAGAAATTAATATTTTGCTTCCTGCAGGACCTTTCATTCACTATAACAAGCACATGTAAACAAAAGAAAGGTCTTCTATGGTTCCTTCAGATTCACTTTTTGTAACTGATCATAGAACAAAGAACAAAGAAAATTACAGCACAGGAACAGGCCCTTAGGCCCTCCAAGCCTGCACCGGCATGCTGCCCGTCACAACTAAAACCCCGTACCCTTCTGGGGACCTTATCCCTCCATTCCCATCCTATTCATGTATTTGTCAAGACGCCCTTTAAAAGTCACTATAGTATCTGCTTCCACTACCACCCCTGGCAGCGAGTTCCAGGCACCCACCACCCTCTGTGTAAAAAACTTCCCTTGCACATCACCTTTAAACCTTGCCCCTTGCACCTTAAACCTATGGCCCTTGGTAACTGACTCTTCCACCCTGTGAAAAAGCCTCTGACTGTCCACTCTGTCCATGCCCTTCATAATCTTGTAGACCTTCATCAGGTTTCCCCTCAACCTCCATTGTTCCAGTGAGAACAACCCAAGTTTTTCCAACCTCTCTTCATAGCTAATGCCCTTCATACCAGGCAACATCCTGGTAAATCTTTTCTGTACCCTCTCCAAAGCCACCACATCCTTCTGGTAGTGCGGCGGCCAGAATTGAACACAATATTCCAAATGCAGCCTAACTAAGGTTCTATTAAGTTGCAACATTACCTGCCAATTTTTAAACTCAATGCCCTGGCCGGTGAAGGCAAGCATGCCATATGCCTTGTTTACGACCTTCTCCACCTGCGTTGCCACTTTCAGTGACCTGTGTACCTGTACACCCAGATCCCTCTGCCTATCAGTACACTTAAGGGTGCTGCCATTTACTGTATATTTTCCATCTGGAATTGACCTTCCAAAATGCATTACCTCACATTTTTCCGGATTAAATTCCATCTGCTATTTCTCTGCCCAAGTGACCAATCGATCTATATCCTGCTGTATCCTTTGACGGTCCTCATCGCTATCTGCAATTCCACCAACCTTTGTGTCATCGGCAAGCTTACTAATCAGACCAGTTACATTTTCCTCCAATCATTTATATATATTACAAACAGCAAAGGTCCCAACACTGATCCCTGAGGAACACCACTAATCACAGCCCTCCATTCAGAAACGCACCCTTCTACTGCTACCCTCTGTCTTCTATGACCAAGCCAGAATTTTATCCAACTTGCAAGCTCACCTCTGACCCCGTGCAACTTTACCTTCTGTATCAGCCTGCCATGAGGGACCTTGTCAAAGGCCCTAATGAAGTCCATGTAGAAAACATCCACTGCCCTACCCTCATCAATCATGACAGCAAGTTTTCTGAACTGCAGTTTTGTTGAATTGCCCAGATGTTTCTAGAACAACAAAAAAGCAGTTTTGGTGAATGTTTGCCTGTGTTATCATTTTTCTGTCCCTCGACCTTGCATCAGTAGGAAGAGCAGTACCATTGAGAAGCAAGCCAACTGACTGGTGGCCTAAAAAAAAGGAACTAAATTCCGTCCCGCTTTAATGATCAGAGGCTCAGATTCACTGAATTGAGCTGATCTGCAAAATAATCCAGTCTTGGTAACAAAGGTAAAAAGAGAAAGAATGAACAAATAACTGCCCAGGGCCGCATATTATGAATATGATACAAATACCAGAGGCATCAATGCTGGTATGATTCAGTCTAAACAGTTTTGCCTAAATATTCTTAAATATTTCAGTGTCTAAAAATGTTCATAATCTAAATGATATTTTGAGTTGTACCTCAATCGCAGCCTCTTAAAAATACCATTGTTGCACCACTGCAGGTTTCATATTTTCCACACCAACCATTTACGGTTTCCTAGATAGTTTCCCAGAATGAGACGGTCTGATTAGTGCTGAACTCTGGGTATTGTTACATTTGGTGGATTTACATGTATTCAGACTGCGTTCAGTCTACTATAGTTTTCCGTGTTAACTATTGTCCACTTGCCATAGGAAGTTATATTCTCTGAAGTATTCAAGTCATTGATCCAAGCATCCATGCAAAATTGGGATGGAATACAATCAGCTAATGATGATCCACATTGTCTCATGAATACCTAGACTGGAACTGCTGTATCTGTTTGAATCTATCCCAAGTAATACAGTGATAAATTGATGCCCTACATGCTGGAGGATGTCCTCTTTGTGAAGTTAGGACTTGGTCTGCACAGTAATCATGCTTCTCAGTACAGTCATGATCAGATGTATCTGTGGCAAGTAGATTGGTGAGGGCAAGCTCAAGTGGCTCATTACCTCATTTTGCTTCCTTCACCATCTGCCACACATTTGGCCTGGCAATTATGTCCTCCTGGATTCAGCCAGCCTTTTCAGTAGTGGTACATCTTTGGGCTAGATACAACAATCCTGACTGTCAATCAGAAAGCAGTAAGTATTTGAGCACGTAATGCAATCTGACACTCCATCAGAGTACTAAGGAGGTTTTAAATCATTCATGGGATGTGGGCATCACGTGGCAGGGCCAGAATTCATTTCCATCCCGAGCTGCCTTTGAGAAGGTAGTGGTGAGTTGTCTTCTTGAACCACTGCAGCCCAACAATGACCCACAACGACACTAGGATAAAATGCTGGATTTTGACCCTGTGACACTAAGGGAATGGTTATAGATTTCCAAGTCAGGATGGTGAGTGACTTGGAGGGGAAGTTGCAGGTGGTGGTGTTCCCATGTATCTGCTGCCATTGTCCTTCCAAATGGAAGTGGCCATGGGTTTAGAAGGTGCTGTCTTAAGGAACCTTGGAGAATTTCTGCATTGCAACTTGCAGATGGCACATCTTTGCCACTAATTGCCAAGGGTGCAGTGACAGAGTGGGCTGCTTTGTCCTGAATGGTGTCAAACTTTTTGGATGTTGTTGGAGCTGTACTAATCCAAGCAAGAGGGAAGTATTCCATTACAGTCTGACTTGTAGATGGTGAGCAGGCTTTAGTGAGTCAGCCACTTCTGGATTCCTAGTCTCAGACCTACTCTTATATTGCCATAATATTTATATGTTCCGTACAGTTCAGTTTTTGGTCAATGATAACCCCAAGGATGTTAATAGTGGAGATTCGGTGATGGGAATGTCATTGAATGTCAGGAGGTGATGATTGACCTGGAATGCATATTGAGCTGTTGCTACACTCAGGAACAACCTCTAAATGGTGATCAGCAAGGAGGACTAGTAAGTTATAAGGTGTGAGAAGGAGGTATGGCGTAATCAGCAGGTTTTTTATATTATTTACTCATGGAATGTGGGTGTCGCTGGCTGGCCAGCAGTTTTATTTGGTGCCCCTAGTTGCCCAAGAGAAGGTGGTGCTGAGCGGCCTTCATGAACCATTGCACCACATGTGCTGGAGGTTGAACCACAATGTCCTTAGGATAGAAATTCCAGGATTTTGACCCAGCAATAGTGAAGGAACAGTGATATATTTCAAGTCAGGATGGTGAGCAGCTTGGAGGGGAACTTGCAGTTGGTTTTGTTCTCATGTATCTATTGCCCTTGTCCTTCCAGATGGAGTGGTTGTGCATTTGGAAGGTGCTGTCTAAGGATCTTTGGGGAACTTCTGCAGTGCATCTTGTAGATGATACACACTGTTGCAACTGAGTGTCAGTGGTGGAGGGATTAGATGCTTGTGGATTTGATGCCAATCAAGCGGACTGCTTTGTCCTAGGTGGTGTCAAGCTTCTTAAGTGTTGTTGGGGCTGCACTCATTCAGGCAAGTGGGGAGTATTCCATCACACTCCTGACTTGTGCCTTGTAGATGGTGAACAGGCTTTGAGGAATCAGGAGGTGAGTTACTTGCCACGGTATCCCTAGGCTCTGAGCTGCTCGCATAGCCACTGTGTTGAATTTCTGGTCAATGGTAAACCCCAGCATGTTGACAGTGGGGGATTCAGTGATGGTAACACCATTGAATGTCAAGGGACAGCAGTTAGATTGTCATTGGAGTCATTGCTTGGCATTTGTGTGGCTCTAAATTACTGGCCCCTTGTCAGCCCAAGCCTGGATATTGTTCAGATCTTGTCGCATTCGAACATGGACTGCTTCAATATCTGAGGAGTCACAAATGGTGTCAAACTTTGTGTAATTCTCAGCAAACATCCCCATTGATAAAACAGCCGAAGATCTTTGGGCCTAGGACACTATCCTGAGGAACTCCATTATCCCGTCCAGATCGACTCAAAACTGCATGACCGTGGTCTTGGCTCTGCCCTCTGCAATTGGATCCTCAGGCCACAATCAGTAAGGATAGGTAAATGCACCTCCTCCACAATAACACTCAACACTGGAGACCCCAAGGATGCATCCTTAGCCCCCTACTGTACTCCCTGTACACCTACGACTGTGTTGCCAAATTCCGAATGAATGCCATCTACAAGTTTGCTGATGACACCATCATAACAATGACGAGCCAAAACACAGAAGGGCGATAAAGAGTTTGGTAACATGGTGCAATGAAAATAATCTGTCTCTCAACACCGGGAAAACTAAAGAACTGATCATCGACTTCAGAAAGATAGGAGGAGAACACACCCCCATCTACTTCAATGGAACTAAGTTTGAGAGAGTGAACAGCATCAAGTTCCTCGGAGTGACGATAACCGACAACCTGTCCTGGACCTCCCAAGTAAGTGCGACAGTCAAGAAGGCACACCAACGCCTCTTCTTCCTCAGGCGGCTCAGGAAATTTGGCATGTCCATAAGGTCCCTCACCAACTTCTACAGATGCACCATTGAAAGCATACTGTCCGGGTGCATAATGGCCTGATATGGCAACTGCTCTGCCCAGGACTGTAAAAAATTACAGAAGGTGGTGTGCATACCAGACCATCACGGAAGCCAACTTTCCATCCATGGACTCTATTTATGTGGCTCGCTGCTGCGAAAAGGCGGCCAACATCAAAGACCCATCACACCCTGGTAATGATCACCCACAACCTCTTCCATCAGGCAGAAGAGACAGGAGCCTGAACACACACACAAGCAGGTTCAGGAACAGCTTCTTTCCGGCTGTTATCAGACTGTTGAATGGACTCTAGCCTCAAATAAGTAATCTGCAATGTAACCTGTCTGCCTCTAAGTCTTAGATAACAAGGTGTAGAGCTGGATGAACACAGCAGGCCAAGCAGCATCAGAGGAGCAGGAAGGCTGACGTTTCAGGCATAGACCCTTCTTCTGAACCACAACCATCTTCCTATGTGCCAGTTATGACTCTAATCGTTAGAGAGTTTGCCCCCGATACCCACTGTTTCCAGTTTTGCTTGGGATCCTTGATGCCACACTCGGTCGAATGCAGCCTTGATGTCAAGGGCTGTCACTCTCACCTCACCTCACCTCTGGAATTCAGCTCTTTTGTCCATGTTTGAACCAAAGCTGTAATGAGGTCAGGAGCTGAGTGGCCCTGGCGGAACCCAAACTGGGCATCACTGAGTAGGTTATTGCTGAGTAGGTGCTGCTTGATAGCACTGTTTATGACACCTTCCATCACTTTACTGATGACTGAGAATAGACTGATGGGGTGGTAGTTGACCAGTTTGGATTTGCCCTGCCTTTAGTGCACAGGACGTACCTCAGCAATTTTACACATTGTTCGGTAGATGCCAGTGTTGTTTCTGTACTGGAAGATCTTGGCTAAGGAGGCGGCAAGTACTAGAGCATAAGTCTTCAGTACTATTGCCAGAATATTGTTGGGGGCATTATCTTTGTGGTAATCAGTGCCTCCAACTATTTCTTAACATCACATGGAGTGAATTGAATTGGCTGAAGACTGCTATCTGTAATGCTGGGCACCACTGGTGAAGGCCGAGATGGATCATCCACATGGCACTTCTGGCTGAAGTTTGCTGCAAAAGCTTCAGCCTTATCTTTGGCACTGATGTGCTGGGCTCTTCCATCATTGAGGATGGAGATATTTGTGAAGCCTCCTCCTCCAGTGAGTTGTTTAATTGTCCATCAGCATTCATGACTGGATGTGACAGGACTGCAGAGCTTAGATCCAATCTGTTGGTTGTGCGAACACTTAGTTCTATCTATCACTTGCTGCTTATGCTGTTTAGCGTGCAAGTAGTGCTGTTTAGTAGCTTCACCAATTTGACACCGCGTCTTCAGGTTTGCCTGGTGCTGCTCCTGGCATGCTCTCCTGCACTCTCCTTTGACCCAGGGTTGATCCCCTGGGTTGACGGTAATGGTTGAATGGGGCATATGCCAGAGCCATGAGGTTATGGATTGGAGATAGTAGGAACTGCAGATGCTGGAGAATCCGAGACAACTGAGCAGAGCTGGATGAACACAGCAGGCCAAACAGCATCATAGGAGCAGAAAGGCTGACGTTTCGGGCCTAGACCCTTCATCAGAAATGGGGGAGGGGAAGGGGGTTCTGAAATAAATAGGGAGAGAGGGGGAGGCGGATAGAAGATGGATAGAGGAGAGGATAGGTGGAGAGGAATCAAACAGGTCGGAGAGGCGGGGATGGAGCCAATAAAGGTGAGTGTAGGTGGGGAGTTAGGGAGGGGATAGGTCAGTCGAGGGAGGACAGGTCAAGGGGGTGGGATGAGATTAGTAGGTACGAGATGGGCGTGAGGCTTGAGGTGGGAGGAGGGGATAGGTGGGAGGAAGGACAGGTTAGGGAGGCAGGGACGAGCTAGGCTGGTTTTGGGATGCGGTAGAGGGAGGGGAGATTTTGAAGCTTGTGAAATCCACATTGATACCATTGGGCTGCAGGGTTCCCAAGCGGAATATGAGTTGCTGTTCCTGCAACCTTCAGGTGGCATCGTTGTGGCAAGGTAGGAGGCCCAGGATGGACATGTCGTCTGAGGAATGGGAGGGGGAGTTGAAATGGTTCGCGACTGGGAGGTGCAGTTGTTTATTGTGAACCGAGCGTAGGTGTTCTGCAAAGCGGTCCCCGAGCCTCCGCTTGGTTTCCCCGATGTAGAGGCAGCCACACCGGGTACAGCGGATGCAGTATACCACATTGGCAGATGTGCAGGTGAACATCTGCTTGATGTGGAAAGTCTTCTTGGGGCCTGGGATGGGGATGAGGGAGTAGGTATGGGGGCAGGTGTAGCACTTCCTGCGGTTGCAGGGAAAAGTGCCGGGTGTGGTGGGGCTGGAGGGGAGTGTGGAGCGGACAAGGGAGTCACGGAGAGAGTGGTCCCTCCGGAAAGCAGATAAGGGTGGGGAGGGAATGATGTCTTTGGTGGTGGGATCAGATTGCAGATGGCGGAAGTGTCAGAGGATGATGCGTTGGATCCGGAGGTTGGTGGGGTGGTATGTGAGGACGAGGGGGATTCTTTTTTGGTTGTTATTGCGTGGACGGGGTGTGAGGGATGAGTTGCGGGAAATGTGGGAGACACGGTTGAGGGCGTTCTCCACCACTGACGGGGGGGAAGTTACGGTCCTTGAAAAACGAGGACAACTGAGATGTACGTGAGTGGAATGCCTCATTCTGGGAGCAGATGCGGCGGAGGCGAAGAAATTGGGAATAGGGGATGGCATTTTTGCAGGAAGGTGGGTGGGAGGAAGAGTTGCAGCGGAGGCGAAGGAATGATTTCACAAGCTTCAAAATCTCCCCTCCCCCTACCGCATCGCAAAACCAGTCCAGCTCGTCCCCGCCTCCCTAACCTGTTCTTCCTCCCACCTATCCCCTCCTCCCACCTCAAGCCGCACCCCCATCTCCTACCGACCAACCTCATCCCGCACCCTTGACCTGTCCGTCCTCCCTGGACTGACCTATCCCCTTCCTAACTGCCTACCTACACTCACCTTTACTGGCTCCATCCCCGCCTCTTCGACCTGTTTGTTTCCTCTCCACCTATCCTCTCCTCTATCCATCTTCTATCCACCTTCCACTCTCTCCCTATTTATTTCAGAACCCCCTTCCCCTCCCCCATTTCTGATGAAGGGTCTAGGCCCGAAACGTCAGCCTCTCTGCTCCTATGAGGTTACAGATTGTGCTGGAGTACAATTCTGCTGCTGTTGATGGCCCACAGCGCCTCATGGATGCCCAGTCTTGAGTTGCTATATTTGCATTTAGCATGATGTTGGTGCCACATGGTATTCTCAATGTGAAGGACTTTGCGGTGGTCACTCTTACTGAAACTGTCATGGACAGATGTATCAGCAGCTGGCAGATTGATAAGGATGAGGTCAAGAATGTTTTTCCTTCTTGTTGGTTCCCTCACCACCTACCGCAGACCCAGTCTAGCAGCTATGTCCTTTAGGACCTGACTGGCTCAATTAGTCGTGCTGGTGCCCAGCCATTCTTGGTGGTGGACATTGAAATCCCCCACCCAGAGTACAAAATGCACCCTTCTTTGTCCATGTTTGACATGATGCCATCAATTCATGAGATTCACTCTCAATGTGCAGCCAGGCCACTTCCACTCAGCAATGCATCATTGTGTATCAATATGATGTCAATGCATGTACAATGTACATAAGTTACATATTTATGATCACTATTGCCACAATAATGAAGGTTAATATTTAGAGGAAGGCTAGGAGAGAGCAGAGTGTTTTAGAAATCTGGAAATATTGTTTTCCTGGAACTTAACAGCAGAACCAGGTTTAGTAACTTTCTGTCTCAAGTTCTGATCAGGCAGTTTGAAAGTTGGGCTGGCTATCAAGCAGAAAGGTGTGCAATATCGAAATGCAACGAGGGAGCGGATAGGAGGGGGTGGGGGCTGAACAACATTCCTTCTCTATTGGCCGACAAGCAGTGCTAGAAAAGGCAGTTACCTCATAGATCACCTTTGGATTACTGTGGCCTGCACAGTTGCTGGGCATCGCAAATATTAATACCCTGGTGAATATTTAGACAAACTCCCTCACTGAACTATTTTAAGGATAAATCTACTCCAGAGAGCAGTTTAAATGTAGAAATTAGACTTAGGGCCAGCTTGGGTCTGATCGGTCATCTGTATTTTTAAACTCACCTGCTCCCTCCACCCCTCCAAGAGAGTTACATTCCACCATTTCATTGCACTGTAAAATTTGAGAGCACTGAGTAAAATTTACAACATAAGTTGTTAAAATTACAATGTTCACCTTTTCAGGTCTTACTGCAATGTTTTCTATCCAAGCAGGCTCATTGGAGAATATAGGAACTGAATCTTACACTCAGCAAATGTGATAGATTCATAAAATGTAATGAGAGTGCTCATCTGTCATTACAGCCACAAGTATGAAAATTATCTCTGAAGGTAAGTGATACAGCAAACAATAGGCGTTGCAGAAAAGATACAGGACCTTATAGAAGTTTATAAAATCATAAGGGGCATGGATAGGATGAATAGTCAAGGTCTTTTTCCCAGGATAGGGGAATCCAAAACTAAAGGGCTTTGGTTTAAGGTGAGAGGGGAAACATTTAAAAAAGGACCAAACGGTCAACTTTTTCATGCAGAGAGTGGTGTGTGTCTGGAATGACCTGCCAGGGGAAGTGGTGGAGGCTGGTGCAATTACAGTATTTAAGAGACATCTGAATGAGTAGGTGAATAGGAAGGAGTGAGAGGAATATGGGCCAAATACTGGCAAATGGGACTAGATTAATTTAGGATATCCAGTTGGCATGGACAATTTGGACTGAAAGACCTGTTTCTGTGCTGTACAACACTATGACTCTATGTCTGGAGGTTGTGCTTCTTAAGCATTTCGATAGGTAATTCATAGCACTCCAGGATGAACAATCCTGAAAATCACTCATCACATATCCATAATTTGTGAGATCTGTTAAAAAGAACTTAAGAGATAACACGGTGTAGAGCTGGATGAACACAGCAGGCCAAGCAGCATCAGAGGAGCAGGAAAGCTGATGTTTCAGGC
The DNA here is from genome assembly GCF_021869965.1 of Rhincodon typus. Lineage (NCBI taxonomy): Eukaryota > Metazoa > Chordata > Chondrichthyes > Orectolobiformes > Rhincodontidae > Rhincodon > Rhincodon typus. Next base: position 60,693,927 of record NC_063339.1, read on the forward strand.
CTAGACCCTTCTTCAGAAATGGGGGAGGGGAAAGGGGTTCTGAAATAAATAGGGAGAGAGGGGGAGGTGGATAGAAGATGGATAGAGGAGAAGATAGGTGGAGAGGAGACAGACCGGTCAAAGATGCAGGGATAGAGCCAGTAAAGGTGAGTGGAGGTGGACGTTAGGGAGGAGATAGTTCAGTCGAGGGAGGACAGGTCAAGGGGGTGGGATGAGGTTAGTAGGTACGAGATGGGCGTGAGGCTTGAAGTGGGAGGAGGGGATAGGTGGGAGGAAGGACAGATTAGGGAGGCATGGACGAGCTAGGCTGGTTTTGGGATGCGGTAGGGGGAGGGGAGATTTTGAAGCTTGTGAAGTCCACATTGATACCATTGGGCTGCAAGGTTCCCAAGCGGAATATGAGTTGCTGTTCCTGCAACCTTCGGGTGGCATCGTTGTGGCACTGCAGGAGGCCCAGGATGGACATGTCGTCTGAGGAATGGGAGGGGGAGTTAAAATGTTTCGCGACTGGGAGGTGCAGTTGTTTAGTACGAACCGAGCGTAGGTGTTCTGCAAAGCGGTCTCCAAGGTGAACATCTGCTTGATGTGGAAAGTCTTCTTGGGGCCTGGGATGGGGGTGAGGGGGGAGGTGTAGGGCAGGTGTAGCACTTCCTGCGGTTGCAGGGAAAAGTGCCAGGTGTGGTGGGGCTGGAGGGGAGTGTGGAGCAGACAAGGGAGTCACGGAGAGAGTGGTCCCTCCGGAAAGCAGATAAGGGTGGGGAAGGAAAAATGTCTTTGGTGGTGGGGTTGGATTGCAGATGGCGGAGGTGTTGGAGGATGATGCGTTGGATCCGGAGGTTGGTGGGGTGGTACGTGAGGACGAGGGGGATCCTGTTTTGGTTGTTATTGCGGTGGGGGCGGGGGCGGTGTGAGGGATGAGTTGCGGGAAATGCGGGAGACACAGTTGAGGGTGTTCTCCACCACTGAGGGGGGGAAGTTGCAGTCCTTGAAAAACGAGGACATCTGAGATGTACGGGAGTGGAATGCTTCATCCTGGGAGCAGATGAGGCAGAGGCAAAGGAATTGGGAATAGGGGATGGCATTTTTGCAGGAAGGTGGGTGGGAGGAGGTGTATTCTAGGTAGCTGTGGGAAACGGTGGGCTTGAAATGGATATCGGTTTCTAAGTGGTTGCCGGAGATGGAGACAGAGAGGTCCAGGAAGGAGAGGGAGGTATTAGAGATGGTCCAGGTGAACTTAAGGTTGGGGTGGAAGGTGTCGGTGAAGTGGATGAACTGTTCGAGCTCCTCATGGGAGCACGAGGCGGTGCCGATACAGTCATCAATGTAACGAAGGAAGAGGTGGGGTTTAGGGCCAGTGTAGGTACAGAAGACGGATTGTTTCACGTAACCTACAAAGAGGCAGGCATAGCTTGGGCCCATGCGGGTACCCATGGCCACTCCTTTTGTCTGTAGGAAGTGGGAGGAATTGAAAGAGAAGTTGTTGAGGGTGAGGACGAGTTCGGCTAAGCAGATGAGTCTCCTTTCTGAGCCCTTATTTCCTCCACTTTTACTGGGTTATCCTTTTTCAGCAACACAGAATGGTAATGCCTATCAGAACATGGACAATAATGTTATGATCCAAACTGATGTTCCTACTGGTTTAGTCCGACTCCAGAATGAATTCTGGCTTGAAATATCTTTTATTTTATTTTATTTCAACTTGTTGGTCAGTCACTGTAACATAGTCATACATGCCTGCAGAGTCCCTTCAACAACATTACAGAAGTTTACTACACAAGAATAAAAGCTCTCTCGATTTACAAGAGAGATTAAAAATAAATCTTAAAAGACACAGCAAAATGAAGTTTAACCTCTTTCCCAATACCATCATTTTACAGAGAGTTAAATTTGATAATTACCCCTCTATAATCAAATCTTTAAGTTCTCCTGAGTTGATTCTCCCCAATTTATTTCCTGTGAAGTCCTCTTACATGAATATTCACAGAACAGGCTAATACTTTCTGCAATACTTTCTAATACCTTGCAGATTTCTAACCAAACTGTTCTGACCTGGAAGCTGCATAAACTAAAAACTTTTCTACTGAGGTGAATACTTTTTCCCTGAATCGCTCTGAAAATGATCCTCTCTAGGAAAGAAACCAAATTTGTTTCTGACCTCAATCACATCTCCTCTGAATTCCTTTAAAAACTTTCACTCTCCGGATTTTCTAAACAAAAATCAACCCTTAATTATTCTAAGCTGAAAGCAAGCTAATTGCCTTCAATGTTTACTCATCTGTCATAAACCATAACAGCATAAACAATTTTCTATTAACACACCCCAGGGTTCTATAGCCACTTGTTTTCTTAGCAATACTAAATTAAGACACTGCTCAAAGGGCTCTCTAACCTTGTTCTTTCTAAAAATAAAACTTTTCACAAAAGTAATCAACACTCACATGCCATTATTTTGAAATCCATCTCTAAAAATGGTATGTATATGTTACACCTTTCATCTCAGTAGTGAGATCTAGGTAATGACCACTCCGAAGTAAAGTCTATTGTTTTACTGACAACCATCTAGATTAACTTCATTGTAATATTTTTGAACAATATATTCAATAACAATGTCATTTCTAAATTGCTCATTCCTTTATATTCGATACAGGAAATCTGTGAGAGCTTCATCTTCATTACAAGTTTAAAAACTAAGAGATCCCCATTCAATAGTCAGAAATCTGTGTGGTGTTATTATCTGTGAAAGCCTGTTGAATACTTAGGAATTGGAAGTTATCTGAGTGGATAAGGTCAAATTATCCAAATGACAGTCAAATTCATTGAAACGTATTATATTTCAGTGATGGTGAAATCCAGGTTTTAATTTTACGTTGTGTCAAAGTAAAGTATCAAATTCTTGTCAGTTTGATGTGCGGCAGCCTTTTATTTCCTATCTTCCAGCAAAGTGAATTAAAACATAAACACCTAGCATTAAGTGCATTTGTTAAGCAGATTATAATTTTCCTGCTACAAAGCTGTCTCTGGATTCAGGATTGGATTGAAGGCTCATGTTACACAAATTGCATTTTGCCATCTATATTTTTCTAATATAAGTTTTAAAACTTGCTGATCAAGTCTCACTAGTGCATTTATTTTCAGTTGATCCATGTAATATAACCTTCACAATTCCCACATGACATTAAATTCACTTAGATCTGCTGAATGTCGAAAGGAATTCAAGTGAGTATAGGATGTAAAACTGTACAAGTGCATCCAATAATGCAGCAGAGACACAATATACTCATAAACAGAAACCTATAATGCACACAATTACATTTTTGCATTGAGAATGAGGTATCAGTTTTAAATTGATATTATCAAGAGGTTATAACTTGCAGGATTCCTTATCTTTACAGGCAATTTTTGTTTTAAAAACCAATTACAAAAGAAATGTTTTAGTGCTCACTAATTAAACACAACAAAAACTGCAAACCGTACGAAATATTGCAATATTTCTCAATTTGAAAGCAAATACACATTATGAAGAACTTTAAATTCTTCAAGATTAAGAATTGAAATAATTTACATATATAGTGATGCTTTGGAAAGAATATTAAGCCAAGAAAAGAGCTACATTCAAACAAAGAAAGAAATAAGCAGGGATTTTTTTGTTTTAAATGACTAAAAGACATGCTGGACTGCGCTGCTGAAAGGTGGTTGAATTACTATGAGTAATTCTAGTAAGCCTCCAGTTATCCCACATTCCAAATGGATGTCTCCTAGCATAGATCTATTAGCATAGAATGGGTTATGGTGCAGGGATTCGATGAGGACGGAGAGAATAAACTTAAAATAAGGAAAGGAGCAAATATATTTAAAATTTTTGCAAACTGGTGTAAGCTCCACAAACATCAGCAAGGAATGCATTACTTCTAAGAAAACACAAACTGTATACAACATTTATAACTGTCAGATAACAAAGATTGGATTTTTAAAACAATTTTTCCCCATCAAGTGTCTTTATTAGTTTCATATGCATTGAAACCCTTTTAGTACCAAACCCAAAGTGCTTATTGTTTGCATATAAGCCTTGGCAGCTATTTCAATAACAAGGAATATACAGTTAAACAGCATTCTGTTTTCATATGACATGGTCACACTATTTCCAGCAGGGATCTCTGGATTGTAATCAGGAGTGAGAACCCTGGCTTTTATCCTCACATAGTCAGGGACACAGTGGCCAATTAGCACACCTTATGTTAGTACAGACTATATGAGCTTGTAAATTCCAGCCAATCACTGAATAAACTTGCTCGGCTGTCTTGGGACCATGGATATGCATTTCCAACAATTTAGTGAACACCACAATTGACTGCGGATGCATCAACCTTTTCAAAATTGAAACATTTTATTCCTTTTCAAACTAAAAGGGTAGTTTGATGGAAAATTCAAGTCATAATTTCTCCTCACAAAAATTATTGATTCAGTTGTGAGAGTTATGCTACTGAGGGGGTACAAATGAATTAGAAATCTCCTACTCCAGCCTGTTATTGTAGTGATATTCCTATTGTGCTCATTGAAGAAGACAGAAAGTACTCCGGACGTCCAAACCAACATTACTCCTGCAACCAAGAACAGATTCTCCATTCCTCTGAGTCATCCTGTCAAATGCCATGCTTGTTTTTCATAACTGCACGTCAGCAGGAATGAATTGTTTGGAATAGGTTTGAGATATTTCTGCCTCGTTAATGCAAATTCTTAATTTCTATTATCCACAGAGGGATTATTTTCATTATGCTGAAGGATATTCATTTTACTATTTATAATGAGACCTAGTAGAAGATGAACTAAATATAAATTCAAACTTTTGACACAAAACAGTATGGCCTTTTATTTAGGCAAAGCCTGTTGTGTTTAGCTCTCTTCTGGACATAATAATACAGACCTGAATAAAATATAATCCAGCCCGCATTAACTTGCATAATGTATTAATACAATGTTCCTGATGCATCAGAGGTGGTTAAGCAGGTTGGTGGTGGTGGTATAACAGTTCACGTAAAGAGCCTGAGTTGCTGTGACAACATTCACTTTTATGTGCATGTTGTAACATGGAGCTATAGATAGTGATAGTAGAGACTTCAACTTTCTTTCCATCATATGGCTAACCAGAAATCTTGTCCAGTATGAACCCCTGCTTTTGGTATGTATTAGAAGAATCTGCAAGCTGCTTTGCTGCACTAAATCCCAGGATGGGATTTGAATCTGAAGTTTTTGGCTCCCAGGCAAGTACATTAACCACGACACACAAAGCCTCCATAAGCAGGCTGATAAAGCAGTTGATGTTGTACAGTATTCAGTCAACATTGTAGCATTTGTATTTTAATCTTTACATTCCTAAAAATAAGCCTGATTGTATGAATTCAGCTTCAATGTTTGATATTTATAAAGATCTGAGGCCTCAGTTTCTCATTTAAGACAAGTTAATTGTTCATATCATCTAGAACAGGGATGACCAGCTATCTTGGAGCTGCAGACTATATGTCAGAAAAGGTGACTGTGTCACATAAGAGTACAGAGAAACATAAGCTGAGAGATTCGAAACAAGGTTGGATTCCAATATAAACCTAAGTATTTAGCAGCAACAAAAATAGAATCAAACTCTGCACAATGCTCCTATAGTTTATGGTCTTATGGTACCAACCACCTTCCTGTCTCATCCCCTGGAATTTCATCCAAAACCTGACACTCAAACTTTTACCTCCAAAAAGGATACTTTGTTTGGAAGACTTTAAAAAGGGTGTTTTGTGATTAGAACAAAAGAAGGTTGGTGTCTAATTGACTTAGCCCAATGAAGTAGTAATATTTCTCATTCTCCAGGCTGCCAAATTTTGAGACAAAACTTAGCTGACATCTTAATTGAGGTCGAGTTGAAAATGGAAAAGGACTGTAAAGCTTTGAGGACTGTGTTTGGATTTGCATTTGCAGAGCATGCATTACAGCAGCTCAACTACAAAGCATAAGAAAATATCTATCAAAGACATGAGCAATTCTTTTGCCAGTTCTTAGCTGATGATTCTCTACATGACTGAAAATGGAGAAGAAAGTTAAAAGCAGGGTGAAATGCCCTGGCAGGTAGACTAGCTTCAGTTATGTCTCATAAATCTATGACCAGAGTAAGATCAATTCTTAACATCTCTCAAATCCTTGATACAATAAAGACCACGGTTCATCTGTTGTAAGGTTGGGAATGGACATGTCTGGGATCTAGTAGAACTTCTTGTCTCTTTTTACACCTAATATGAAGGGCATGATGTACGCGCTAAAGTCTCTTTCCATACCTGGACTTTCCTGGAACAAATTATCTGCCTGTTGCTGTAGTGCCTTTTTGCATCAAACGTGACTGACGATGAAAAATCTCCCGTTCTTATCACCCGCCATAGCAATTTTGGAAAGATTTACGGATCAAGAGCCAACCTTATTGGCTGCGTTATGTACACAGTTTACGTGGTCACTAAGTCCTGCTGGAGGGAATCTTGAACCCCAGTTCCTGACTCTGAGGCAGGGATGCTGCCTGCTCTGACGCAAGAACTTACCCTTAACAGAAATATCTTGAAATTATGAGCAGTTTCATTTCCAGCCAATAAACACGACAGCATTAGTGTTTTAGAACAAACTCCAGTAAAAGATTCAGGATTTTCTTTCCAAAAAGAACCAAAATACCATTCAGTCTATTCTGCTGTGTTTTATCCAAGGTAGTTTTCACCATAAGTTCCCATATGGGAATCTCATCCCCCTTATAGGACATGCTTAATGATCAAATATATGAGACTGGTGCTCTGGAGGTCATCATTTAAACAGAAGTGCTACAGGCAAGTCTGTCAGTTACCTCAGTACCAAATTACAGTCACTGAAATAACATTCCCTGAACTCCCAGATGTTGTTACACCAACGACCTGTGTATGATCCATACTCATGGAGTGTTTGTACTTCCTGGTCATATCAGTTGTTCCTTTATTCAATGTGCACCAGATTTTACTGGTAGAACTATTGAACACAAGATTATCCCATGGATTATTATGTTAATGAATAGAAAGAAATATGTGTGACTATGAGATGTGAAAATTAGCTATATAAAAGAACATTTTAAAAAAACTATTTTGAATTTTGCCTCAAAAATGAAATACATGAACAAAATTAATTCTGTAACAAAATAAATTGATTGAAAGTGTCCCAATATTTATACTTCTGTTTTGTCTTGTTGTTCATTTGTTATTCACCAGTTATCTAATGTAGCAATTTTCTCACTTTCTTTCCAGATTCTCAGTAGCCTTTCTCCACCATACCCCACCACACCAATTCCAACCTCACTATTTCTGAAGGGGAAATGCCTACACAGAAGCCATGTATCTCTTACTGGGAGGCGAGGCAACTGGATGAAGATGTTAAATCAAGTTACTCCTACAGGTTGTTCTCTCAGAGCCAAAAAGAAGATACATGGTCAGGAGATTGAACATGTACCGTTTACCCTTTTGGCTTGGTCATCCAAAGAGCATGGCCAGGGATATTGAAAATGGTGATAAGTTCTTCTTTGGAGGTTATACATCATTAAAGTAGAAGGAGACTTTGAATTCTTTCCAAAGTTTCTCAGCAACATGGAAATTAATAATTTTAAGTTACATTTCTGTGACTGCGCCCACCGATTTCAATTAAATATACTCTCAAAGCACAAAAATGCATGACTCATACACTTTGTCAGATTTCAACTTGGCCATCAAAAGGGCTCTCAAGTCACAAAGGAAATAAAAGACCTGCATTGTTTCTCCTCGAGGAAGACTTTTCAAAATCCAAAGCATTAGTACCAAAAGTGCAGCTGAAGAGCTTGCCCTCATCCCCAGTACCTCTGTGAGGAGCGTGAGGTGGAATTTATTGACTATAATGGAAAGTAAATGACTCAACTGAGATGATACTATGCTAATGGAAATAGTGTAATGAGCATTGTGAAAAGTAACACTAAGGGAAATGGCCTTGCATAACAGATAAATAGTAATAGAAAATAGGAAATAGGAGAGGTAGACCATTCAGCCCTTCAAGCCTGCTTCACCATTCAACATGATGATGACTGATCATCCAACTCAGTACCCTGGTCCTGATTTCTCCCCATCCTCTTCGACCCCTTTATCCCGAAGAACTATATCTAACTCTGACTTGAAAAAATTCAAAATATTGGCCTCATCCCCTTCCTATGGCAAATAATAACTGAAAGAACTGCAGATGCTGTAAATCAGGAACAAAAACAGAAGTTGCGGGGAAAGTTCAGCAGGTCTGGCATGACTTTCTATGGCAGATAATTCCACAAGCTCACCACTCTTTGGGTGAAGAAATTTCTTTGAACCTGAATCCTAAATGACATAACTATCACCCCGGCTCTAGAATTTCTGGTCATTGGGAACATCCTTCCTCCATTTATCCTGTCTAATCCTGTTCTATGCAATCCAACCCCCACACCTGCCCCCGACACTCAATTCTTCTAAGTTGCAGTAAATATATTCCTTACGATTCAGTCTCTCTTCATACATGAGTCTGCCATCCCAGGAATCAGTCTTGTAAACTTTTGTTGCACACAATATTCCGAGTATGGGCTTACCAAAGCCCTGTACAATTGCAGCAAGACATAGCCTATTTCTATACTTGAATCCCCTCATTATGAAGGCCAAAAATACCATTTGCCTTCTTCACTACTAACTGCCCTTGAATGTTTGAGGTGTACAAGGTCACACAGGTCTTGTTGCACCTCCCCCTTTCCCAAGGATGTGAAGGCATTAGACAAAGTGCAAAAGAGGTTTATGCAGCGCAGGCATTTAGGTCAAAGGGCATATTACTGAGCTGTACGATTCTCTATTCAGTATTCTATGTTCTGAAATGGTTCCAGGGTTGAGACACTTCAGTTATGAGGAAATATCGAAGCAGTTGGGACTGTTTTTGCTGGAGTGGAGAAGGCGAGGAGAAGATTTGATTGAAGTTTTCAAAACCATGAAAGGTCTCGACAGAAAGGATAGAGGGAAACTGTTCCCGCTCATAAAAGGATAGAAAGCCTGAGGCACAGGTTTAAAGAGTTCTGAAAAATAAGTAGTAGTGAGGGGAGAAAAAATGATTTCAAGCAATGTTTAGTTAGGGTCTAGAATGCACTACCTGGAAGTGTGGTGTTGGCAGGCTCAATTGAGACATTCAAGAGGGCATTAGATTATTCTTTAAAAAGAAGCAATGTGCAAGGACTGTGGAGTAATAGCAGGAGATTAGCATTAAATCAGGATGGTCAGGCAGCCAACGCAGCCAGAATTGGGCGGTCTGCTCTGTAACAATTCTGTTATCCTGTGAACTTGTCAAGGCAAAGGACTTTACTATTCTTGTTGCAAAGAGATGATTACTAGCAAGTGAAACTGACTGAAAGCAATTGTTTTCTAACTACATTCCAGAGACTGTTCAGGATATACAGAAAGTTGTGCATGATTTTTGGCATTCCCACTGGTCCAGAAGAGTAAATAATGCATATAGCACAAGATAATCAGCGATATTCCTGGATGATCCACTAGTCTGCGGATGTGGTGACACAATGGAAGAAGTCATTACAAAATCACAATTAGAATCTAGTGTCATTGTTAGAGAGAGCTAGCCAGATGGGCCTGAATCTGAAGGACAAAAAGATGCAATTCAAGGTGCCTGATATCAAGTACTCAGTTAATATTCTGACAGCAAAACGACTTCACCCAGAACCCAACAAGACAAGAACTGCAGCAATCAACAGATGTGAAAATAATGCAACAATTTGTTGGATTCAGGAATCATTTCGTAAAGTTTTTGCCTCATTTTGTCATCAGTATGTGAAGCTGTACACCAGCTCTGTGCAAGGACATGAAGTGGCTTTCAGGCATAGTACAAAAAGCAGCTTTCACTAGAATCAAACAACTATTGATGACCATGCCAGTGCTGAGGTACTCTGATGTTAATGAACAAGTCATCTAGCAGTGCAATGAGACATGACCTGGAGCAACCCTTACTCAGCAAGGAAGACAGGTTATATTTGCATCCGAAGTGCGAATGTAAACCAAATGACACTATGCTCCGATAGAGTGCCTGACTTTTTTCTTTCCTTGTGAGCATTTTGGGGGATATGATGGCGTGGAAGGGTAAGAGATTGGAAAAGCAGTGGCGGGAGATAAGTGATCAGGAAAAGGGCAGTGGGGGAAAGAGGAGCAGGGGAGGAGATTGGAATCTAGGAAAGAACCCTAGGGAAAGGTGATGAGCAGGATTAAGAGTTAGGGAAGTTTAGAAGGTAGATAGAGAGGAAGATGGCCTCCCAGTTCCTGGGCTTTCTTCGTCACCCACCCCTACCGCACCTCCTGGTTCCTTGTTGGTCATTCCACCCCAACCCCAGCTTCTGGGACTGTTTACTTCCCACTCCAGGGCTTCTCCCACCACCACCACCACCACCACACCGCCCCCTCCGCCCCCAACTCCGCACCACCTCCAACCCCATGTTGCACACTCCCTTCCCACCATTGCAGCCAGTCCAATATCATGTGCCCTTCCCTGCGCATGCAGTGATGCATTTGTGCCTGATGTTGCATGAAAAGTCTATTGCAATGACATCAGTGTTTAGAATGGTGCATCCCTGAATAAGCACACATACATAGTTGCCTGCAGTTGCTGGTGTCAGCAAAAACTGCCTTTAATCGGTACCTGTTTGGAACAGATAAAGTGACAGTGGAATCCGACCAGAGGGCACTTCAAAACATTACACACAACCTGCTTCTATCTGCTCCAAAGCAACTGCAAACTGTATTATATTGTTTTGCAGAGATATGATCCGGATGTGACATGTAAACACAGGAAACAGACGTACATTGACAATATGCTGTTGGGAGCAGCAGGCCCTATTAAGGAATTGAAGTGGCCAAAACAGAATGTGCTTTCTTCCAGATTTGATGACAAGCAACAGGTCTGGAAGTTATCAAACTGACAAGAATATTAACTCTGAAAGTCAAACATATTACTCAAATCAAGTAAATTATGCAACAAAATGTAACTGTCCAAGTGCTGCCAGAAGTACTGATGTAAGGATGGCCTGAAAGCATTGAAGACACACACTGTTGCTCTAAGAGAGCTTTGGACATACAAAGATGCAGCAGTTAAGATGGTGTAGAATCCAGGAAATGAGAAAAGAGATGCTGAAGCAGATTGATGCAAGTGATCAAGAAACTACATCTAATCTGAGGAAGACAAGAGAGCTGTTCTACTAGCCAAACATGTGCCATGAGATTAAGGATCATATCAGGTAGTGCAGTGTTTGTAATGAATACCAAGCTAAGCAAGATAAAGATTCGCTGATGACAAACATCCCAAACAGGTCATTGATGAAGCATAGAGTAAACCTTTTCACTCCATTGGAAGCTAATTACTTGTCACCATTGATGACCATTCTGACTACATGGGAGTTAGATGAGCTGACATCAATAACCCCAAATAAGTTTGCACAACATGTGAAAGTGCACTCCAGCCATAATGGATTCCTAACATCGTGATGTGTGACGCTGGAGAATACAGCTATTTGTTATGATCCAAGCTGATGGTCCCACTGGAAGATTCTGGAGGAATGAAATCTGGCCTGATAGATCATAGTTTTATTTCATTTTAGTTAACCTGGTAATCAGAAACATAGACACACAATGCTGCAGAGTTTACTCAACAACAGAAGAGTTTATTCCACAAGAGATGAAAACAAATATACAACAAACAAGACTATTGTGATAAAGAAACAGTTTAGAGAAATCTAAAAACAAACAGTGTAAGGGACAACATATCATTCCCTTCTGGACTATGAAAGGGAAAGGAAGTTGGACAGCTATGTAGTTGAAATAACAGCAGTACATTTTCACAACTTGGGAAAAATAAAGTGGTGCACATTATCAAGACTTTCATATTTTTGTGCAAGACAGCGTTTTTGTTGGAACAGTGAGATTGACATATTATTGAGTCAGTGTAGCACCAAAGGCTTTTGGGTTCCAGAAAAGCTACCTTACACCAGTACTTGAATTGGCTAATTCATCCTGATCTGTAAGTGCAAAGTAGCCAGAGACCTCCAGAGGCAACAAACTGACAATATCTCTCTCCCTTCATTTGATGTGAGTGGAAGGGCAGAAAAAGAACAGAAAACTTTAAAAAGAATGAATCCTAACAACAACAGACCAAGGTCCATTTGATCAACTACTGAAGTGAAGAATGACCATTGTTTACAAAAAAAAGGCATGTCAACATTGCTACAAGTCCCAAAGAAACAAACTGTAAAAGATCATTTAAACGCACCCTTATGATCACGACTTTGGATCATCAGAATTTTGTTCCTGTTGCATATCAGTTCCCTACTTTTTTCCGCTCGGTGTTGAATCTCTGTCCTTTTTACTATTTTATTCATGAATGAGTGTGTGTGTGTCTGGAGTGGGGTTGGGATTTAACAGGGCTATAGTCTAAGTTGTATAGTAGTAGATCAGAAATTCTCATTTCTCAGCCATTTATTAAAGAAGTGTATTTCCAGTGTTAATGATAAAACTTGGTATAAATTACTTTTGCCCTAAATTAAAGTCAGTCAGGTAAATTGGTTATTTTGGTGATTTATTTGGGATTTTATATATTTTGTAATGGCTTGTGGAACAGTAAACTTATTATCAGTGTACTTTTCTCTTTCAAACCATGACAACAGCAAAACAAAGTTTACAATCTACTTAATAACACCAGCAGTTTACAGAGATTCAAATGCAAAACCTTACCCCTCTGTGTCAAGATTTTAAGTTTGACTTAACTGATCCTCCCTTCTATCTTGTGAAATCTTCTATTATGATTACTCACAAAACTGAGAGCTTAAACTTTCTCATCTTTTAATCATTGATTCCCTTAACTGCTCTGAAAAACTCCTTTCTAGGACAGAGAAACTACACTTCCTTTTGGCTACAGTCAGATCTCTCACGAACTGCCCTATAAACTTTTAACCTCTAGGTTAGATGTATTTGAGTTCTTTAAAAGTAAAATTAATCCTTGATCATTCTGTACTGAAAATAACTTAATGATCTTCAATATTTATTCTATCCATCCAAGTGCAAACAATTTTTCATTAAAATTCCAGTTCGCTGATACATGCTAGATTAGAGCACTGGTCCATAAGGCCAGTCTGATCTAGCTTTTTTTGTTTTTTTAAAAAAATGTTTTGATAGAAAGGAATATTTTCATTGTTTATTGTGCATATTGGGGAACTAGTTAGCCTGCAAACAATAGTCATGTACTTGTTTATGAAGAGGAGATATTTGGAGAAATGCAGTTTTATTTGGTATATTGTTTGGCTTGCCATACCTCTCTTATAAGTGCCTTTGTGTGCCGTTCAGAGTTAGCTGTGGAACAATGGGACATATAATAAATAATCATATGTTACAGTTTCTCCATCTTAATTGCAGAACCCACTATAATTGCCCAGCAGCATCTTCAAAGATGGAAATGGAGATCTGTACATTGAGGCTGAAGGATTATCTGTATATAATTAAGTTAGTCATTTTCTTTCTCTTTGGAATTCTGAAACAAGGAAAAAGTAAGAATTTTATTCTCACTGGGAACAGATGAAGGAGCAGGCCTTTCAACTCCTTGATCCTCCTCTGTCATTCAATTAGATCATGGCTGATAATCTACCTCAATGACATTGTCTTGCATTATCCTCGTATCGCTCGATGTCATTGGTATCCAAAAATCTGTCAATGGCCTACCTTTAAATGGCCTATCCTTTATTTGTAAAAATTGTCTCTTGCTTCCAGACTATGATGGATTAAATAGGGTGTAACAGAAGGAGTGGAACCTCTAGTGAGAGAAGGATCATCTAATATCGAGCAATCTTTTATCCTATCGTGTTTACACTCTCGGACAGGATAAGTTTTCAAAAGAATTTGTCCGGGTACAAGAAAAATATTCAAGGAAACTGACCTGTGCAAATATTGCCGTGAGTTTGTACTTTGAGTTCTTCTGCTTATTTTTGGTTATTAAAACTTGACTAGAATATTTTATTGCTTGAAGTTCAACCCCTAGCTATTGCTAAACTTGCTGGGCTCAGCTAGGACAACAGTAAGGGTTCAACATTTGACTGCTGTGCTTCTGAGTTAGGAAAGGAAAAAATAATGAGTGTTCCTGTTCCGAACCAATCCCGACATTAGAAAGTGCATACTATGGATGTCAACAACATCAGACTTTATGATGGCATCCATAATGGAAAACCTCCCCACTGTCAAGACCAAGACTCACTGACGAATAATAGTCAAATTTAACAAGATATTAGTAGACCACAGGTGCCTATGAAATAACAGTACATCAACTCCTTCAATTGATATGGAGAAGAGGAGTTCATTCTTGAGAAAATGAATTTAAAACAAATACAGCAGCTTGGACATCTAGTGGGCTTCTGAACACAAGTATACTGAGCAACACTTGGTCCTGTTACTTGATAGGGCAAAGGTTACCTCGAAAACAAAAGTTATTCTTATTCATTGGCACTTCATTTCCCACAAGAAAATTCGTAAGCTTTTTCCTAATGACCTCTTGTATATTATTTTCTAGGAGAAGTCTTCTTTTACAGTTATCACCATTTCCCCTGACCCCCCTTCCATGCCAATCACACTTCTGAAAAGAAAATAATATGGCAGCTCAGAAAGCCCTCTTTCCCTACAAATTTTGACAAGCTGCAACTTGTGGGACTCTGTACTAAAGTCAGAGTTGATCAATTCTAGCATTTTCTTGTTCCACAAGCTGTCCACAAGGTAAGCAGAGCACTGTACTAATTTAGAAGTTTCTCCATGCCTGGGGCAATGACCCAGGTTGATGTGCTGGTATATATTCATCAAGACAGTACAGGGATCTAAGATGGCACATGAAGTGTTTCCTGAGGAGGAGTGGTTTCCGTACTGATTATATTAAAACAAAAGTAATTGGCAATAAAAGAAGATTGACAGAAATACTTAGTAAACCCATAATGTTCACTGAATTCAAACCATAACACAGGCAAAATGACTGGATGTCAAGTTGTGTGAAGGGAATAAAGGTGACGTCTACTTGAGTCTCAACAGAGAGCAGAATTTTCCTGGACCCACAATAGCCATATTGGAAGCAGGTGTTGAAGGGTTTGCTGCAGAAAAAAAGTCAAGGGTCACATCAGGAGGGCTCCCATCAGAGGGTCTCCCAGACACATAGCCACTGACAGGAAAGCTTCCCTTGGGCATGCGGGCTGGGAATCCGATCAGCTGCCCAGATCGTACAATCCAGAGTGAACTAAGCTGCTTACAGACTCAAAATCAAAAAGCAGTATACTGCAATTGCTGGAAATCTGAAATAAAAACAACAATTGAAAAATAAGTCAAGTAATATCTGTGCAGAAAGAGAAAAGTGAAGTTAACTTTTCAGGTTAGTGACCTTTCATCAGAACTGAAATATCAACACTCCTTATCTCTCTATGCAGATGCTGATTAAATAGACAAGTTTTTTTCAGCATTTTCTGGATTGGGTCATGGGCATGCTGGCAATTTGTCAACAGTGGAACAGCTTCATGGAGGTGATCTCGCTGCGGCTAGCTGAAAGACTAATGTCAGAGGCTGCCAGCTGGAAAAGCCATGTCCATGGCCAAAACAACACACCCAAGCAACCTTGCCCTCTGCTTCAAGGGGCCAAGCAGCTCCCCTCCTGATCATTTTAACATTTAATGCACACCCACAAGGCATCTCAATGTTGAGGCATCTTCACGGTGCCCCGCCTGATGCAGCAGTGCCCACTTCTCCCCGTGGCACAGCCGAGATTACAGAGCTGCCACCCCGATTAACATCACTGCTAATTCCGAGGCTGTCCCTAGAAGATTGCTCCTTTGAATGGGCTGCAGCTTGGTGTCAACTGTGAGTCTGAATCCTGCTGGAAAATCTAGCCCTCAGTATTCATATGAATTCATTTTATTTTAATTTACTGATTCTTGGGACGTTGCCATCTCTGGTTAGGCCAGCATTTGTTGCTCATTCTTAATTGCCCTTATGATGTTGATGGTAAGTCACCTTCCTGAAGCACTGCGGTCCCCATCCACAGTATGGCTAGGAGGGAGGTCCAGGATGTTGATCCAAATGACACTGAAAAAAAAAGTGATACTTTTCCAAGTCAGGATGGTGTGCAGGTTGAAGGTGAACTTTCATGATTGAAAGGTACTCCATGCATCTACAGCTCTTGTTGTCACCTTTCAGTTATCTAGCCACATGGAGACATCATATTTTTTGTCCAATCAATGTTGATTTCACCATCAAATACACATTCCTACTGGCAAGCATTAGTCTGAAAAATTGCCAGCTCTGTGGAGATGGAGTTGAAGGTGAGTCAGGCTGGGAAATTAAGTCGTGAGTGGCTGCATTATCAGACGGCTCCCCTATGAATTCCTACCTCTGGAAAACCTACCCAGGGTGGGTGCAGAACAGGGTCAGCTTCTCTCTTCACATCCATGAACACGCCATGTTTAGGGGTTAGTTAGTAGTGGCACTGGCATCTCCCCCTGCCTCACTGGAGAAGTCCATGCTACACTTTGAAAGCCGACTCACTGGAGATGGACTTGCAGTGGCGGGCCAGGTGGCTATTGGAGGGAGACATGGGAATCAAACAATCTTGCTTGGAGACTCCATTTGATGACTTCACTGCAGGCAGCTGAGGGTACATACATTTGGGATGCCATCAAACTTTCCTACCTATCTCAGCAGAACCCATCTCATGATGGGACTCCCGTCCTGACAGAATGCAAATGCTTTAATGTGACGTTCGGTGTCAGGGAAGTTGCTGCACAAGAACCCTTTCAAGAAGTTGCCTTCTGGCAATTTGAACTAGTAGAAACACTGAAGACAGGGCAGCCTCCAGATCTTCCATACAGATTGACATTGGTGTGTTGGTGACCACTGGAAAATACAATACATTTTATCTTCCCTAATGGTGATTTGTATGACAGAAAATGTTTATTTTACCCAATTTCAACACATTTTAAAAGACTGAAAGTCACAGGAAACACCATTGAAAAATCGTTCTCTAGTTTTTGACCTGCATTTCAATACATGTAACAGATCTACATCCTGGATAAAGTCTCTAATATTAGACAAGGTGTAATAGTCAGACAGGCAAAGAGGTTCTAACCAGCAAAGCAATGGTTGATGTACACATCGATTTCCCGTTTCATATATCTTTAATGAGGAGATTAAATACTTGTTTGGGAAGCATAGGCTGACTTAAGTGGTGCTTGTCAGTACAGCATGTAATGCTGAAGACCCTGTGATATCTCCCCAAGGTGATGAAGTTAATTTGGGTTTCATTGCACAGCCCATTTACAGAGTCACATGTTGACTTTTCCTATAGCCAGCGAACCCATCAGAGAAAGGCAAATACAAATGTTATTATGCACACTTGGATCCCTGGGGCATTTACTCTCTCCTGCAGCTATCTCCTGATAGATAGTTAAGGTTCAAAATCTTTGAGCAAAAAGAAATACAGTCAAATAAATTCTACAATAAATAGTTGCCTTCCAATGTAAACAATTGAAATATGACAGAACATGTAAAAATTTTCATTTCTGTCATACAACAAGTACATTCACTAAAAGTAAAAAAACACAATGGTGTCAGATAACTAAATGTTCATTGAAATTTCGTATTAAAAACCATTAATGGATTTACATAAGTTTATGAACTCCATATAAATGGGGACAAAAAGATAAACTTTCAAGTAAGCTGCTTTCATTACATTTTATTTTCCTCTTGGTAAGAAGAGGGGATGCTGAACCATTTGTAACGAGAGTATGAATTTCATACTTTTCCTGTCCTGTGCTTGGAACATAACATTGTGTTTGTATTAGATTGGAATGGACAAGCACATCGTCATTACAGAACTCAACGAGCAGGAGAGGAACCACTGCAGGGAGCATTCGAATGTAGAGCAGAGTGCTCATTTCATGTTTTGGGTTAGGGCATTGTCATGGTGGCTACCTCAAAGGAACCAAGAATCTTTAATGTTTTATTTATTTTAGCCAGAAAATAGAAACAATGTGCCATTATTTGCACTTGTCATTTAAAGTAATATCACAATGAGATGTAAAAATCTGCCTGATGTGGATTACAATGACGTATTTGCATGCTTTTTGTTCCTTAGCTCTAGCCAACTCAATTTTGTCATTGAACCCTCGGATATATCCTCTTTTTCCCAGTACTGAAATGCTCTTAACTAAAAATGCCATCCCTCCTTTTTTATAATTTCCTATATTTTATGAACAGTTAAAAGCACCAGGGAGCCAACTTTCACATGAGATAGCGTTGAAGAACAAAATTTGCAAGTGATTGGAGGTACTCTGGAGTGTGTTTGGTGTTGTGGAGAGTTCCCAGAGCAGGACAGATCCTGGCAAAGAGCATTAATACATCCTTACAGGAGGTAGTGACCTGCCCACACAAAGATTGGAAAGGCTGGACATGGGGCAGGAATCAACAGTGCCTCAGGATGTCCAGCACAAAGGGAGACGAAGCAGAAGCTGCTGACAGGGAAAGCTCTGCATATTATTTTCTGCTAGTTTAGACCCAGACTCCTTGGTGCTCCTTGCCAATGACTGGAGGTTGTCTGGGAGGCTCACCCATATAATCAGCACTGTGGTCTGGATGTCCATCAACACTATCCAAATGCCATCTGTACAAGCTCCTCATCTGTGGCAGACTTTGTTGCATTTTTATCCTCCCAAGAGTATATACAGAAGCCATTTTTTCTTGGCCAGGCTGGAGTCAGTTTCATTCAATAACTTGCCACTTTGCAAATCGCCACTCTATTCTAGCCTCCACAACATGTACAAAGTCAATGCCTGAGCTGGCAGCTATAACATATCAGATCATGTGATTTGGACTCTTGATCAAGCCTTTGCTGATGCGTTTTCTTTCTTCTTGGACTTGCTGTGATAGGTTAAGTGCCAGTTCTTAGATGTTTGAAAGCAGAAATGCAGAAGAGGCAGTTGGATGCGAGGGAAATAGATTAGGGTGGGATGCAGGGAAGCCTTTGGTCACACAATTTGCAATTCACACACTGCCAGAGAGCAGGATGAGCGTGAGCTGCTGTTAGTGACACTGGATGCCATTGTACCTCACAGCTGACCTCATCATGTTGAGCACCATCCCTTTGTCAGGCTTAGGAGATTCAGGAACCCTTTCCAACACAACCTCAACTGTTTAGTTCTACTCCCATAGATTGTGTGCTTCCCAGTCCCGCAAGACAGAAAGGCAAGAATTTCAGTGGCTGTGTAGCAGTAAGTGATGTGCACTAACTAAGTAGCTGGAGAGATGTAGAGGAACAGGGTGGGAGACTGGCTGCATTGGGCTAGTTGTGACAGTGATGCATCTGGATATTAGGTCTGGAGTTTAAAGTTCCAGGGATTGTTGCTTAGTGACTGATGGGTTTGGGGGCTTGGGACCAGGTAGGTAATTCTATCTGAAAATGCATTCACTGATGTTCACTAGCCAGGTGAATTCAATGGACCTCTGAGGGCACTGATGTTCTGGCCATCTTGTGGTACAGTTGCAGTGTCCGCATCCCTGGATTCAAGTTCCACCTGCTCCAGAGACATGTATTGACATCTCTAAATAAGTTGTTTAGAAAAATAGGTTAAATTAAAAATAAACTGATGTTGGGTTCTAAGTTTTAGATGCTGAAACTTAGAGCCATCTTGGCCCCCTGTAAGACAATGGCATCTTTCCTCCTGTCACTTCAATTGACACTAAGAGCAGAAGGCTAGCCACATCACATTTCATCAACACAGTTCTACTCAGCTACTAACAGCAGAGGCAGCCAGACACAGAAACCATTCAGCCCAATACAATTTCCATGCATACAGGGTAGCAACAGAGTTAGAATCAGCATGTTTTATGTGCTGCCCAGCTTCATTAGAACCAATGCAGATTGGTTACAAATCCCAAGCATTAAAACAAACCGGGCGAACTAATATTTATCCCAAAAACCTCCATTACTAATTGACTCAGGTAGTATATAAGAACCTGAATATTTACTTTTTCTTCTTTTAAATAAAGCAAGGATTTATTTTTAAAATCAGTCATAACTTTGTGCAGTTCCTATTAATACAATTGAGAATGGTTATCGCACAAAAAGGCATTTTATGCCTATACATGCTGTTGCTCACCATTAAGAAAATCTGGTTTAAAACAATTTACAATTATTTAAATGACTGAAAAATTTGTGCTTGATAATTTAATCATCAGGATTTACCCTGGAATTTTACGTGTAAAATGCATCTTCCACTGCCTTTCCACTTGAAGAACAGAACAAAATGTGAAGGGTCTTCACATGCAATCAGTAGAAGCTGACAAGTTTTACCTGGAATCATAACAGTTTGGCTTGATCTGGACAGAGAATCTTTAGACAGCATAAAAGATTACAGCAACATTAAAAAAAGATTTGAGGCACAAGTCACTTTTCAAATCTCAATCTTTCACACTGGTTGAGTCAATTGCTCTGATTTAGACAATTGTGCTGGCCTCTAGAGGGCACAAAATTCATTGAACTTCTACCCATTTGTTTAATCAATTTTGCCTCTGAAATTTCCTGAGTTCACCGACATAAACATGAATGAAGTTTATTTACACTTAATCCAACTATCAATTTGGAAGAAAATAGACATAATAAAAATGTTCAAGACAAGGTGGAAATAATACAGTTTACATAAATGAGCCTCAGAATTTATAATAAAAATTAAATCATTACAACCGTTTAGGAAACAAGATTCCTTTATTTATTCCTAACTTGAAAGTTCATCTATTTTGTCAATAAGTTCTATTAATTTTTTCTTTTGTTAAATTAGTGCGTGTTCCAGGTCATTTTAAATAAAATTGGTCTGAGCAATGCCCATTTAATTTGTATGACAGGAGCAAACACATTGAGACTTTCCATAGTTACACTGCCGTTGGTGAGGAATACAGACTAGGGAGCTCTACTATGACTGAAGCGTTAAAGATTGACAGTTTTGATACTAAGTACTTTGGAAGGATCTTGAGTATCAAATAGCAGGACCGCATCACTAATGAGACGGTGCACGAATGAGAGAAAAGAATCCCATTTTCAACTACTGTGTGGAGTAGACACATCAAATGGTCAGACTATGTAGCTGGAATGGGAGAAGATAAAATATTAAAGACAATTGACAGTTTTGATACTAAGTAGATAAGAAAGACCTTCGGCATTGAATAGCAGGACCTCATCATTAATAAAATAGTGCATGAACGGACAAATAGAATCCCACTATCAATTGCTTAGTGGCACAAGCCTTGAAATGGGCAGATAACCTAGCTGCAATAGGGAAAGAAACAGTGAATGGGAAGTGATGGTAGGCATCCAAAAGGGAACAGTAATGGAGAACCTAAGTGAAATGGATCCAAAAGGAAATTACATAGGCTCAAAACCCAATAGGCTGATGGCTTTTTTGAATAATGGTAGAGTCAAGAAAAACAGCAAGCTACAATGATCATGAGGAAAAGACCTAATTTTCTCCTTGTTAAACATACAAACAAACACAGAAGAATGATTGGCAGCAAAGGACAGACTGATCTATCGTGCCTGCTTCATATTCATGCCGCCTCAAGCGTTGTGACTGGACACTTCCTAACCCTCTCACAATCAAATTATCTCCTGGGACAGGCTAGAAAAATGCTGAAAGAAACCTGGGGCTAATAAGCAAAATAAAAATCAAGAAACTGCCTCTCCAAACCCCTGAGGCTATCAAAACCAGTGCAGGAGATCACATTGACATTGTATGAATATGTTCTTAGTTTAACCACTTGAGTAGAATCTCCCCTGCAACTTTAAAGTACAGTGGGCTGAAGAAAGCAGTACAACATTGTCTTCAAGGTAATAAGGGATTAACAATAAATGTTGGCCTAGCCAGTAACACCTACATCACATGAGCAAAAATAAAAAGATGTGTTCATCACCACTTCCCACCAGTTTTGTTTTCCTCTCTCTCTCGAAGGCACTCACTCCATGTTGGGATATAGCTCGACATGTTTCTATTGCTCCCTGGTAATTTGCTCATGTGAAAGTATCCACAGTGTACTTCAACATGGAGGACATCACATCTTAGCAAAACCCTATCCTCAGCAGAAATACACATCCATGCACTCTGATTCCCAGCCCCACCCCATCCCCTCAGCCAGATGGAGGGATGAAGGCCAACCACATCCTTTGTACTGGGTCAACGAGATCAGATTAAATGGCAGAGCCATAATCAAATCAGCGACCGTGGCTCAGTAATTACCTGAATAAGTTGAACCATACGGTAGATTTAACCAAACATGCTTATTACTGCTGTTTGTAAATTACTCTGAATCAGCTTGGTTACCTGCAGAGCCATTTGGCTTTTTTGAAAGGCCAGTGAGCATTGGCATCTATCAAATAAAGCACAACTGTGCCTCTTCATTTGTCAGTGGATATGTCAGAGAAAGGTTTCATAGTTTAAATAGCTGTATCCAACCTGATATACATTTGTAATAATTCTGCTTGGAGTTTACAGGCCACCTGCCACAAATTTAGAGTTCCTAGAAAACATAAGACACACCCCATCTAATTGAAGAAAATCCAGCTCAAATCAGAGCACAAGAGGAGGACATTGGCATCTTTCTCAGTTCCTTAAAAGAACTGTCCAATTAGGCCCACTTCTTTTTTCCCCATAGGCCTGGAGGATTTTGTCTCTTCTTTTGCAAATATTTATCCAAATGTTTTGAAATGTTATTGTTCAATTTGCTTCCATCCACCATTCAAGCATTGTATAGTCAGTTCTGCTAATAATGTGATAATTTCATTCCTGCGCAACAAAGCGTTATAGGAAATCATGCTATAGAAATTATAGGGCCTATGGGAAAAGTAGGGTGAAGGACAGACCACCAAAGAATATTATTCAAAATTGCACAAAAATCACTCAAAAGGCTAACACAAAGGATTGCACAATTTGAATAAATGATTAATTCATATCTAATAATTAAATAAAAGTAAATTTAACACCTTACCTTGAGAAAATGTCAAGATGACTTGATGGGGGAGGTGGTTTTGAAGTTGCTCTGTTGTTAATGCAGGGGCTGAGGGTTGTCTTCGTCGTTATCACCATCATCATCATGTACCAGACCATTTTAGAGGGCTTCATTTAGCTTTATTTTTGCTCTGTGTGAGGAGTTTCCTGGAACTGTCAACCCAAGCAGCTGACAGTCACATGAATGAACTAGATACGTGGGAATTACTGACTTGCTCGTTTGCCATCACGAACATTCGCACTCGGATAGTCAGTCAGGAAACCTGAGCTATTAAACTCAAAGCCATAATTAATTAGAACATTCTGTAACAGAGGAAAATGATGACCAGGTCTTGCCAGAATAACTTGTAACATTTCTGCCAACTATGGAGAGTCCCAAACACAAAGACCATTACTCAATAAATTGCTTATTATGCTTCTACCACCCTCTCAATATGGTATGATCTACCTGTACTGAATGCAAAACAAAAAACTTTTCACTGTACATAAGTACATGTGACAATAATAAATCAAATAAAAGAAAAACAGGTTGATGTTCTGGACAAAATGGACTCCGCACTGAAAACTTGAAATTAGCAAAACAAATCTCAATTCATCAACATTCAAATTATACTTAGTTTTAAAAACAGTCAAATATTGTATGCCAGGACAGCACCAGGTCTACAGACAAACGAGGTGTCAAACTATTGAAGTTAGAACACAGCTTTATGTGCATGCTCAACAGCAAAAGAAGCATTCAACAAACAAGATTTTAAGAGAACAACTGCATCACAAATGCCAGTCTGCAGCCAACTAAATTTGCTCCATCCAATGTCCTGAAACAACTGAATGCACTGGATACAGCAAAGGGTATGGACCCTGATATTCTGGCAGTTGTACAGAAGACATTTGATCTAGAGCTAGCTGTATCCCCTAACCAAGCTGCTCCAGTACCTGACAGTGTGGAAAATTTCTCAGATGATATCCTCTCCTCCAAATAGGATAAGGTTCTGCCATGAACACTTGGTTCTTGGTTACAGCCTTGATTATAACATGGAAAAGAGGATGCTACGGTAACAGCCCTTGACATCAAAGTAGCATTTGACCAAATGTGACATCATGGGGGACTGGCAAAATTGGAGTCAATGGATATTGGTGAAAGCTCAGAACTTGTTGCAGCCATACCTTGCACAAAATAAGATGGCTATGGTTGTTGGAAACCAATAATTTCATCCCTGATTCTCTGTTTTGTACTCGGTTTCTGATCAGTTTCAATACCACTAACCTCTCCTGGATTTGTTCCTCACATCACTTATGATCTGGATTGTTCCTTTAGCTTAACATCTAAATAAATTATTTTTAGGTAGGGAATGACTCAGGGATCCAACAGCAAAACCTCAGCATTATACACAAAATCAGAAATTACTGGAAAAGCTCACAGGTTTGGCAGCATCTGTGGAGACAAAGCAGAGTTAACATCTTGGGTCCAGTGACCCTTCTTCAGAACTGGACCTGAAACATTGCCTCTACTTTCTCTCCACAGATGCTATGTTTCAGGTCCAGTTCTGAAGAAGGGTCACTGGACCCAAGATGTT
>NC_063339.1:60719028-60734076 GCF_021869965.1 Rhincodon typus
ATGTTTCAGGTCCAGTTCTGAAGAAGGGTCACTGGACCCAAGATGTTAACTCTGCTTTGTCTCCACAGATGCTGTCAGACCAGCTGATTTTCTCTGGCAATTTCTGATTTCCAGCATCTGCAGCTCTTTGGTATTTCCTCAGCATCGTACATTGATTTACTGGATGAGTTGATGCTCCTTACCTTCAATGGGCAGAATGAATATCTTGAAATCTGGCAGAAGTTCAAGTTATAAACTAAAAGAGAACAGGTAATAACATTGATATAGTAAAACATTTTAAAAGCTGCTTTGCAGAAAAGTTACCATATAATATTTGACACCAAGTCACCTAATGTAGATATTAGGGCAGCTAACTAAAAGCTTAGTAAAAACATTAACTTTTAACAGAGGATAAAAAAGGCGCAAAGCTTTAAAATGAGGAAATTCTAGTACTTACAACTCAAGCAACTGAAGGCACTGCTTCCTACGCAGTAATGTAAAATCAGGAATGCACATGTTAGCAGGTTTGGAAAAACACAGATCATGGTGTGTTGTTGATCTAGAAGAGGTTAGAGAAAAGCAGAAGGATAAGGCCATGGAGGGATTTGAAAACACATGAGAATTTTACCTTTATTACCTATCATGTTAGCTTTATTACCTATCAAGGAGAGAAAGGAGCTTTCCCTTATCTTTTTAGATACAGGGAATCTTGAAAGTGGATGTTCAAATGAGAATATTTCTCTACTGGTTACAGACTATATGCAGTTGATCCCAGTGCAAATAAAGGTATAAACCTGTAATTGAAAGACACTGGTTATGGAGTTGTCGCTTAGAATGAGACAAAGAAACATTGGTCTCAGCCTGCACCAAACCAGGTCCACCTCAACGTAGCTGTCAATCAAAAAATCATCAGCTCAGAATGTCTCCATTCTTTGGTCTGTGCCAAATGTGGCAAAAGCATGGATTTCAAACCTGAGAAGACATATCAGAATAAACTGGCACTTAGTTGGAATTTATCCCCCAGTCTGAAAATTCAAACAGATGTTTTGTTTACCTGCACAGCAAAGGTATCGTAAGATAGGCACAACACATTGCAGCTGTATTTAATCTACATTAGTATTCAAAAACCATCTCTTTTGAAGGAAAGTGGAAATGGATTATTTAACCTATATCTGCTTAAACAAAATTTATACCTCTTTACCTTAAGCAAAATAAAAAGCCCCCAGAAACTTTATGCATACTGTTACTAGGACTAAGGAAGCAAAATTACCAAAAATGAACCATTGTTTTTTTGACTCACACTGAGGAGTAGTGGTGTAGTGGTTGTTTTAGTAGACTAGAGATCCTGACAGCACACTGTCAAATCCCACCATGACAGCTGATCGAATTTAAATTCAATTAATAAATCTGAAATCAAACAATTGTGTCAGTAATGGTGAACATTAAATTATCATTTATTGTTATAAAAACACATATGTTTCATTAATCCCCTTTATGAAACAACATCTGCTGTCTGCATCTGGTCAGGTCTATACCTGAGCCTACAACAATGTAAAGGTAAAGTCATCATACTGAACTGTAGGGATGCTCTCCCTTTACAGAAAGATGACTGGTGGTGATTTAATCCCAAGGGTCACCATGCCTCAGGCAAGGGGAAGAGTTTGAGAAAGAGTCCTTCTGCTGGTGCAGGAAGTGAACCATGCTATTGGTATCACTCTGCATCGCAAAGCAGCCATCCAACCAACTGAGCTAATCGACCCTATACAGTAATGTGACCAACCCTGAAATGCTTTCCAAAATAGTTAAGCAAATGATAAACAAATGCTAGCATTACTCACAATGCCCACATCACATGGAACAAAAAAAAGTTGACTTTTATTTTCTTTCCTGAATCTGTGATAATTTATCAATATTGGAGATGCTGGCAGAGATAATTAAAGGTACAGCTGGATGTCTTCAGTGTACACGTGCAAATTTCAGATGAAGTCTTGATAGGAACATAGGAAGAGTAAGATCATGTTTGATCATCAGCCTCAAAGCCATGTTCTCATACCATCCCATTAACTCTTGACGTCATTAGTAATTGGAAATCCATCAAGCTTAGTCTTGGATTTACTTAACGACAAAGCTTCCTTATGCTTTTGAGGGTAGAGAATTCTAAAACTTCACCACCCTCTGAGTACAGACATTCCTTCTACTGTCAGCCCCAAATGACTTGTCTTGTATTCAGAAACTATGTTCCCTGCTTCTAGGCTTCACAGCCATGGGACACATCCTTTCAGCACCTACTCCATAAATTCCTACATCAATTACCTATGAATATACAGACCACAATTTCAAAACTTGGAAATGACATGGAACTCGAAATACTGTGAACTGTGAGGGAGATAGTGATAGCTGTCAAGCAGTCATAAAAGCTGGTGAAATGTATGGGCATGCGGCTCCTGACATTGAAAACTGAAACGTGTGAAGGAATATATTCCAGTAGAAAGAAGTAGAAAGCCACAAACTGAATTTTACAATTCCAAAAGGAGGTGAAAAAACAGAGAGACTTTGGGTACGTGTCCAGAAGTCATTGGAGCAGGCAGGGCAGTTTGAGAAACAGTTAACAAGTCAAACAGGATTGCTATAAGACGTACAGACAGAAGGAGACCGTTCACCACATTGAGTTTGCTCTGTCATTCATTGAAATCATGGCTGATCTGATAATCCTCAATTCAACTTTCCTGTCTTTTCCCCATAACCTTTTTGGATTCACCTGACTGGTTCAAAATCTGTCCATTTTGGCCTTGAATATACTTAACAAGCCAACGTTGACATCCCTCTGTGGTAAATAATTTCATGCAGTCACTATCTTCTGTACAAAGATGTAATAACAACATTGCGTATTTTAAAAAGGCTAATTTGACTTTAAAGAAATAGACACAGCATATAAAAAAAAGTTGCAAGGGCGATTCTTGTTGATTCACTTCAGCCAGAAGAGACGTGTATGTCATCTCAATAAAACCACAGAGATCCTTTCAGAATTTCATGCCCCTTTTCATTGACACAATGGATTTTTGAAGGTTTGAAAATTCAAAAGCTTCTGAAAGAAGAAAAAGATTGGAAGAATCTCCCATGGGGAATTTCAGCTAGTTGACTTTGCTCTAAGAGACAATGATTCATGAAAAGTTAACACCAAAGCCATTCTAAGTGTAATCTAAATAAAACTGTGAAACTCCATTTTAAGATGAGAACGCCAAAGTTTCTGAGTGACAACATTTTGAGAAAAAGTTCACAGCTCAGGGCAAAGACTAAGAAGCCGGAAGCCCAATTTTCTGTTCTGGGGTCATGGGTTTGAATCCCACCATTGTATGTAGTGAAATTTGAATTCAATAAAGATCTGAAATAAAAAGCTACTTTAATGGTGACTATTGCCAATCAAAAACTTATTTTGTTCATCTAATCTTTAGAGAAGGAAATCTACTATCCTTAACTGGTCTGGACTACATGAGACTTCAGACCCACAGCAATGTGCTTGACTTTTAACTGCCCTGTAGCCAATAAGTGCTGGCCTAGCCAGTGACACCAACATCCTGTAAATGAATTAAAACAATCTGTTTTGAGTTCTTGATGTTTGGATGTTTCTTCAATTTGCTTTGTCATTAGTTGCTTGTTAACTTCCTGAAACAGACACAGAGAAAATATTGTCCAATTCCATGTCTAGTTGCAAATCCATCTCCTAAGCTCTGGCAAAGCAGCTTGTTGAAATATAGTTCATTTGTGCATTTCATATCTGGATTAAATGATCCCTACTGAATGATAATTGCAGTTGATTTTTTGAAAAAACTTCAATATGTGAACTTTTCATAATGGTGTAAGTCAAGCAGGATATACAGGTCTTGTTAAACAGTTTCAGGCTCTTTTCATTAATAAATGCTAATTCCAGTTCATCTTGGAGGTCGGACTCAGGGAGGATATGATCTCATGATAGAAGTCATTGATCTAGTAATCCCAAATCCCAGGCTAATATTCTAGGGATATGAGTTTGAATCCCACCATAGCACATACGGTTTCCACCATTTATGAAGGAAATCATCCCTTCTTACCAAGTCTGGCCTGCACGTGACTCCAACCCACAGCAATGTGGTTGACTCTTAACTACCTTATGGGAAGTTAGAGATGGGGAATAAATTCTGGCTGGTGAAGCCAAAAGAAGTTATCCAGGTAATGTTCAAATGCTTAAACGTGTATTGAGTCAGTCATACAATGAACAGTCAACCACTTAATCTAACTTCCAAAGCTGACTTTTCCATTTTGGTTAAAAGGAGGTCCAATACCATATCACAGAGACTTTTGGGACATTTTCTTTATAAAGTATTCTTGTGTCCCATCTGTATTTGTTTTCAGCATATCTGAAATTTTTAGTTTGCTGTGTGTGTGTGTGTGTGTGTAGAGAGAGAATGTAGAGAGAAACAGAGAGAGACAATTTAGAGACAGAATGTAGACAGAGAGAATGAAGAGAGAGACACAGATAGAATGTAGGGGGAGAGAGAGAGAGAGAAAGACAGACAATGTAGAGAGGCATTAAGGAGATGCTGTTACATAAAAATAGGTAGTTACTACTTGATGGTGAGATTTGAATGCAGTATTTAAGGTTTGCGTCAAAAAATCAAAAATGCTCCTCAGTGGTGAGATTCTTTTGAATTTTTCTACATTGTTTGCTATTGCATATGCTGCAGCAAGGAGAAGGAAATCTCACCTTCAGATTATAAGAGTAAGGAAGTTACAGTAAACTTCATAAACATTGGCTTCTGTATCAAATGGAGCATTGTGCTGAACTCTTGGGCATCACATTTAGGAATGTGGAAAATTTCAAGGATGCTCAGACATTAGAAATAGTGCAGAAAAGGTTTGACAATAGTTCCAGGGATGAGGAACTTCGTTATGTGGAGGGTTGAGAAGTTCAGGTTGTTCTTGGAAAGGAGAATTGGAACAGATGTTCTGCCAATTATTGAGAGAGAATGATTATTCCTGTTAGGGGAAGCTTTAAGAACTAGAGCGCACCTATGTAAATTAATTTGCAGAAGAACCATAGGTGACACTAGGAAAATCTTTATTTTACATTGAACAGTCAAAATCTGGACTGCATTGCCAGAGACTGCGGAGGATGCAGATTCAATGCTAGCTTTCACCAGGGAAATGGAGAAGCACCTGAAAAGAATGACAGGGGCTGCATGGAAAAGGCGAGGGACTGTGAAATACTGTGTAGCTCTTACAGAAAAATAGCATGGATATAACTGGCTTTTATGCAGTAACCATTCTATGCTCTCTGTAATCAAGGAGCAACATATAAGTGGGAAATGAGAGAGGTCAGGATTGATACTGAGATAACAAGGTGTAGAGCTGGATGAACACAGCAGGCCAAGCAGCATCAGAGGAGCAGGAAGGCTGACGTTTCAGGCCTAGACCCTCCTTCAGAATTGATACTTCTGTGATGCCAAAGATGATAATGCAGAAGTGAGAAGAGAAACCAATGTAAATGATAACAAAAAGAATAAATATTTATACCTGGGTGATTAAATTTGAGAAACTGATACATTTATAAAATATAGAAGATGCTAAACAATTCTTGAAAAATATTTTTTGATGTTACTTCAGAACAGTGTATCCTGAAAGCATGTTTAACTGCATTTCATATTCTAATTCTCGTCAACACCTTTCATTAGTGTCGGGTTACACTGGCATGTGGAAGGCCACATGAAAAAGAATGCTGAAGAACAGAATGAACAATGTATCAGTCTCTCCAGTAATTTATCAGTAAGGCTTTGTTAGAGATCTCAAGTGCCAATAGTTCGGACTTTGAAGCTAATTCAACAATCATTGTCCTACATGTTGAGTTATCAAATGACCTTCTTTGAGTGAACCAGAGTTCCTGGTGCATTTGACATCAGGTATGTTGTGGGAAACAACATAAAAGAAATAAAAATGCTCCAGTAACAATTCCCCTGAGATTTCTGAATAATAAAACATGCTCTAAACCATTCCACTCATTTAACAGTCATGCATTGGAAAGGATTCTCTCTTTCTTTCTCCCTCTTTGGGTGCCATACTATAAGACGATGTTCTTGGAAACCATAGGCTTCCATTGAACTGGTCCATGATTATTCTTGGGAAATTATTGCAGTGATCTGCCATTGCTTTCTGCATTTTGGCTCCTGCTGTTACCACCTGCCATCAGACATAACGGACTGATTTACAGATGATAACCAACCTAGTTGACCACATTATGAACACATTTTCCATGGTCAATAAGTCTTGAAGTGCAGGTAGCCATGCTGCCACTGTGCAAACACACATTGTCCTACACATTTCAAACAAAAAGATTTTACAAAAACTACCACACTGCATTTCAGGAAGTCAGCAAAAATTACCTGCATTGAAAGCCTGAATACTATTAAATAACAGAACCCCACACAAATCTCACAAATCTGTTTGCATTTAAAATACTCATGTGCAATTGTACCTTTGTGAGGAGGAGTAAATGCCGCCTTCCTCTTCAACAAAATGATTGCATTTGCTAACATTATCAGAGGCCCCTGGAACACTTACCACTAACAATTGAGGGTTTAGACAGGCATAGTGCTCCCAACAACCCATCAGTATGAGTATCAGGAGATGCACACATACTCTAAAGATAACTCTTCCCAATGCTCCTTCTGTCTTTGGATAATCCACTTTATTCCATTTAACATTGCTCAATGGCAGTACTAGAAATATGGAAAACATGGGTGAGAAGCTATTTCATAGAAAACATAGGCATTGACAGTACAACACACTGGAGCCACCATGTCTCCAACTAAACGAACTTGTAGTAAATTGAAGTTGTAAACAAAAAAGGGGAAGAAAGTGTCAATAAAGAGTTTTGCAAGGGATTAAAGAAAAATAGGATATAAACACAAACAACAAAGTGAGAAGGGGAAGTTAAAAATGAATAAGAATGTAAATGCAAAGATGGATGCTGCACATAGAAACCTCTAACAGATGATGTATTAATATTCAATGTATACAAAGCAGTTTAAGAGGGTCTTAAAGAATATGGAGTTTATATTCAGGAACAGCTACTGCAGGAAGTAATTTGTGCCGACTTCAGTTTCTATATACATTAACATGGCAACCTAAAACTGTAGGATTTCACAGAGGTAAAGTGCTTCCTATTTCAGTGCATCAGTAATTGCTTCCGCCTATCACCCAGAAGACCTCATACATACTAGCGTAAGCAAAATTGGAATGAAGTTACAAATAGAGTGAAATATGCTCCATGTGTTTTTGAAAGTTGGTATTTCATGGAAACCTTCAAAAATGTTTTACTCAAATTTTGCATATTTAATAAATTTCTTTGACAGCTTTTGATAAAGATTGCTTGAATTAAATTTCCACAGTAAAAACAGCGTAAATTAGTGGTATAAACATCCTTTTTTTAATCGCCGTCATGAGCTTTTAAGTCAGCAGGCAGCCATTGCAAAGACAACAAATATTATCAAAACACACAAGCAAACTCCAAACAGGATCACTGCAGCCTGTTTCCGTGTTTGTCATCTACAAAGGCCTTAACTTGGATGTCTGACAAAAACCCGTCCATCAAGCTGTGTGCCTGAACCTATCAGGCTGAAAAATCAGAGCTAATAAAAGTCAATCAGTGATTGTTTAACTTTACTGCTACTGCCTGAAGCAGGATTACAAAAGCTTAATGCATATCTAAAACTCAGCCAAGAATCTCTGTCATCTGTGGAGAGATCAGTAAAACTCTGACCTAGTGGAAAATTTCATAAATTCCCTTGGGCACCTTGAATAAATGTGGATTATTTTAGTTACATTTCTACCGTATGAAATTTCTACACTATTAAAATGTTTTTAATTCATAATTCCATGTTACTTACAATTAAATTATGCAAAGTGGAACATAAAATTAACTAGCTGTTCAAGAACTATTCTTCAGAAGCTGCCTGACAGTAGGTATTTGTGAGAAACAAATAAGTTAATCGTAGTTAAATTGTTTCATTTAGTACCTTGCCTTATTATCGACTGTTTATGTTGCTGCTATTCCCTTAATCCTGGATCAAAGTAATATTTTTAATTGTCTTTATAAATCTTTCATCTATTCTCCAGCTGTCTTTTAAATCATAATTAGAATCAGAGAAGCATTCATGAATTAATGTAAAAAAATTATTAGTTTGTTGCGACTATAATAGTCTTATCTGAGACAAATTAATCAAATTTTCAACATGTTTCAGACGTTTTTTAAAAATGTGGAAATAAAAAGTAGCATCACGAAAAGCGACCTCCCATGAAACTTGTTTTATCATAAAATCTAAGCACTATTTTACTTTAGAGAAGGAAAGCAGCGATCTATGTTAGATGTTCTCCAGACTCCTAGCAACTGCCCTCTATTGTGGCCTAGTAAGCAACTCATATCAAGTCCTTTGAAAGCAGTTCAAGAAGATGACTATCATCATCTTCTCATGGGTACCTAAGGCTGGCCAATAAACAGCTGCCTTTCCAGAAACTCTCCATGATCCCAACAAAGGATAAAAAAGAAATTTGTGGCATGATATCTGATACCACTCACCTCCCCCACCCAAATTCCTTCCACTTGTGCACCCACATCACGTCATTTTTGTTCCCATTGCAGTGGCACAAGGTAAAGTTTATGAAAGGACTTGTAGAACATTCAGGTCACTGCATCTTACATTCATCTGTGAAACAAATCCACTAGATTTAGAAAAAAAAACAAAAGCACCTTCAGAAAAAGAAAGAACATACCCTCGGTAAGATGCAAATGCACTTTGGACTAGATTTTCCTTGCCCTGGAAGTGGAGGGCAGAGGAGCACAGAAAATGGGGCAAGGTGACACGTCAGCTGAGCTCCGCCATATACTTCTGACCTGAGGGAACATATCAACTAAATATGGGTGGACAGACACTTGAAAGTGTTGTGGTACCACCACCATTTTGACAAGGGTGCGATTGTCCTCCACCATGTTCGGAGGCTGTCAACTCCATGGAGACTGCCTTCCTGCAGCAGGCTGCTCAGAGTAAGGAGGACCTTCCAGAACCAGAGTCTCCATGACCCCTTGTGCAGCTCTCTGGCAGGAATGCTTACACCCTCCGCTCAGACACTTTACTGGAAATCTTTTCTCCCCAAGGGGCTTTATCAACTGTATCCCTCTGAAATGTTGCTTATGAAACTTTGTCTCCAAGGAAACCTCCAGCATGATTTATTCCTTCAAAGGGACCCTGCCAGGAAAGGATGGTGAGCACAGGTGCTCAGTCTTGGGAGTGGTTTCTTTTGACTTTGTGCATGAATTTGAGGATGGAAAATTAAACCCTAATCTCTCAAAGTCTGTGACACCCGGATGATAATCAGTGGAGAACAGTGAATGAAGAACTTCTTCAACACATGAAAATGACCTGATAATTCATAAGTCATATACTAGTTCAAGTCTTTCTTTTCAAAAGGATAAACATTGAAGTTTCACTGTTCCCAGTGCAATTAAATTCAATCCAAAGAATTAATTCATTTAAAGTATCAATAATGAGAATGGTTATAAACACAAAAATGTAAAATACTTCAGTTTAATTGCTTATACAAGCCCAATTAGCTATCTCATTACCATTTTAACAACATGCTGTGTCCAAACTGAATTTTTAATTGTTCTTTTACATTATAATTGTGTCATGAAGGTGAAATCTCATTCTGGCTGTCTATGCTATTGAGGAAAATATGTCTTATTTTGTGAATATATAGCAATATCAATTGCTTTGGTGATCCATGTGGAATTTCATGATGGCAATCAAAGAGAAGAATTTTTAAGAAAGAGGTAAACGGTTTGTTCCTGTGTTTGCCAGTCTCAATCTGAGATGTCATTCAGTGAAGCAATAAAAAAAATACATCAGCTTCCATAAGTAGACTATGAAAAGATTTCTAAGTCTCTTCAGTTTGTTTTCAGACAGCTCTTGGCATTCGGATCAGGAGCAATGTTAATTGACACCAGGGAAGCATCCTCCAATTTGAATGGAACATAGACCAAAGTGACTTTAGCAGGAAGCGGTATTAACTTAGCTTTTCTGAGGAATGCTTTAGTTAGTAGTCTTGGTTAAGTTGCTATTCATTATCTATCATTTGTGGTTTTTGTTTTGCGTCAATGAGTTAAACGGCAGGATTGAAAGATTGCATCCTGTCACAGCAGCAACTGAGGGATAAATACATCGCATTTGCACAAAGCAAGACTGCTTAAGTCTGAATTTATATGTGGAAATGATTTCTTTTATACAAGAATAACACATACCGGATTCAGAGCCAGGTGTTCATTTTGCACAGGATGCTGCAAGCAAGCCAAATGGCACAGGAACAAGACGCCATGTTAAGATCACAGGACATAATTGGTAAACTTTTAAAGAACAGACAATTGTATTCAGTCAATTATTTCCCTCCTCCCACCTGCTATCGGCCATCAATGTTCGTTTCCCAATCGGGTCTGACTTGAATTCTTCCTCAATGAGTCTGTCTCCAATTTCCCCTCCCATGACCATACTTGCCTTGGCTTCTCAGAGCACCTGGTCCACTTGACGTGTTTGCCTGATTTCTGTACTGGGATTTATAGTGACAGTAGAAGCCTTTTTATAAACCTTCACAATCAGACTGCGACAGACTCAGATGCCGATTGTAAAGTTCTTTCTTTGATGTAAACATACCAATCACATGACAAGGATTGGTGAAACAAAAATGTAGGTCCCTTCTTTGAAGAGAAGGCTGTGTACAAATAATGTGAACTGGGAGGTTAAGTATATATATCTGACATTTACTCCTGCTGCTAGTAGAATGAATACAAATCATAGGATTAATATATCACATCCTGTCAAGGTAGTAGTGATTGACAGCAGATTAAGATATGCTCCTTTAAAAAGGTACTTGTAACCTTCACTGAGGGGTTTGCAATGGGAGAACCACAATGAAGCTCCTGAAATAAAATCAGCCAGCAACAGGAGTGCAGGCAGGCATATGGAATAAGTGGAACAGGAAGAAAAACAGTCAGGAAAACCCTTTAACCTTCGTGTGTCTCCGAAAACTGTTAGCTGGGTGCACGGACCTATTGTGATCCTGCACTACCTAAGGATGTGTTCCAGAGGGGAAAGTTTATTGTAAAATATGATAGCTTTAAAAAAGCTTGTGAATCGCAGATATTATGACAAGCCTTTAACTACGTTTTTTTAAAATCTAGCACATGTTGCTTTACTGAAGTGTGCAAACTACAGATGCACTTAGACTTGAGGTGCAAACCAGGGTGAGATTCAGTAATGCAAGCTCATGGTCCTAATTATACTGACCAAACACTAATAGCTATATGACACTATCAGAATATGTCATTATTAATCCTAGCTGTAGAATGAAAAATTGTAATGTTGAATAACGTATTTATTCAATCCCCACAACATTTTTTAAAGTAAAAACAGCTGTAACTTTGAAACAACTGAAGTTATAATTTATTGAGGTAATACAGTGAAATAATATTGCATTTGATAGCATTGTTCTTGTTACAGTATTGTCCAGTGTTAAATGGTCATATTTAATGCACATTGACCAATGCCTAATACAGGCTTATATGGAATTTCAAGGAGTTCTCTGCAGATCTAACAGTGTCTACATGAAGAACGTTTTGGGCTGAATTTTCCCACATTCAATTAAAAAGTGGTGGTAAGTAACTTTCATGGTATCAGCTCTGCAATAGCTGGCAGGTTTCTTCGTAAATTAAGCAACTAAGATGTTGGGTGCATTTCTCATTGAAACTCATAGCAAGTAAGATGCAAATATATACTGGAACCTGCTGATGTCATAATTAATGCCCAGCTCAATACCACTTGTGATGTTGCAAACCAGAAACAAATCACTCACACTGCGATGCTCATCTCTAAACTGTGAGCATATCTTCACAGAAGAAAGCATAGCTCATTCCCTGTTTCCTGGAGAAAGATCTGAAGGTGCTGGAGGATTGTATGATGCACAAAATGTCTGTCCTCTTCCCATCCAACCACAGAAACAGTGCCAACACACCCAAATTGCCTGGAAAGAATTAGTAGTACTGGCCAAAGTTGTATCCTGTGTCCAAAAGGGACAGCCAGCAGTGCCAGAAGAAAATCAATGATCTCCTGCATTTACAAGGTTAGGTAGTGCCAAATTGTCTCTACTAAGTCACACCATGACAGAGATGAGGAACATCCCCTTCATGCATCCCAAGAATGTAAGAAGTCGCAATCACCCAACACTGATTATCACTCATAAGCAACAGATTCTTTGACGGCAAATAGCTTCAGACGTCATGGATCCTTGAATTTACCTTTGAGGGTGATGGCCAAGCAGCAATTAAAACCATTTTATTCTTACCTTTAATCAATCTGTTTGGCCATGTTATGGCACATCTCCAGGATAGATAGGACCTGAACCTAAACCTTCTGGCCAGAGATACAGACACCACAAGATCCCAACATCGGAAAATCTCAACGTCCTGGATTGATACCAGTCCTTATCAGCACAATTCCTCCTCCAGCAGCAGGCAGATCTGATATGATGGAGTGGGATATCCTGACTCATTGCTGGCGCTGTCATTGCCATATCTGAACCCAACTTCAGCGAAGCTGATACTCGGAGACTAATCACTTGTCTGCATCTCCTTGATGGTTCTTCACCTGTTGCTCCTGTCTCTGGGAGGTTGTGCAGTAGCTGTTGAATGTTACTTTTCTTTCAGGGCTCACTGAAGCTCTTTTAGCCATTTCTCTCTCTGGTTTCTTCAGAGTAGCACCAAGACCACCAGGAAGCCAGGCAAGGCCTCAAATATTTCAGCTCCATTAAACAATAAGCTATAGGATAAGTCAGACTAGATGAGGCAGTGTTGTTGAAAGAATGCTTGGGCCCACACACCCGTAGCAATCAAGCTGAATGTGATGCCTCGCAGTGTGGCATGGAAGCTTCATAGGGACATCATTGTAATGTCTCAGTAAGGCGTTCAGAGGTTGGATGACCTTATCCAATTGCAGAGTTAACAACCAAAGTTGTTTGCTGTGCATAGCTGGGAGCAGACATCAGTCAGTAAGCTATCATTTGCTCCCCTCAAAAGAAAATATTTCCACATCACAGCCCATGTCTTTGTAACTTTACTTTTCAGTGTGAGAAACTGATTGCTACAATGTGTTGTCTTCCAAAGCTTGCTACGAAATATTGTTGCCAAATGGGAAATTCTGGCTCTGCTTAAAAAGTTCCTTGTTATTTATAACTTGTTGACTTGCTGAGCTTGACATGACAAGGAGACAATTAGCGCACACAATGTAATGCGTATGAGTGGTTGGAGCCCTAACGGTTACCAGCATTCGTTGACAATTACTACCCTTTAGATGCAGCGAGACTTAAAAGGCAGATGGGTGGCATTGCAGTCACACCGTTTTATGTAGCTATTGAATAGTTGATGCTCAATCCAACATGGTGAGTTTCCAATGTTAGTGTCAGTGTTAGTGTAACTTGTAGCCTCCATCTTTAACATATCAAATTTCCCTTTTCTGCACATTCCCTTTTGGGTTATTCTCTCTCTGGTTCCAATGACTCCTCAGCAGCACTCCACCCCCACCATTTCAGTTGGGCCACTTTCCATCACTATTAATTTGCCCACTTTATCACCACAGCCCTTCAGCCTCCCCATGTAGAAACTAGAGTAACCATATACTGCCTGATCTCCCCCATCCCTCCACATTTTGAAAGCTGTCACTGCCTATGAAATCCCACCTGGCCATCTGCAATTGGCCTTGTCTGAAGGTGAAGCCCATCACCAGACTTGATGTGTTGGCTTTCCTCAGGACACCATGGACTGCTTCCTGACTATTTGCAACCAAACACTATTACTGATACAGTTTCCCAGTAATGAATTAGCAGGACAGCTCCAATTGACCATGATCTACTCTCCAAGATCAATCTCTCAACAGAACCCCAGATGACCCACTGACTAACCCCAGACTGCTTGGACTTGGCTTGTTAGACTAACTGTGGCCCAATCCCTGAACTATAATCAGCTCAGCCCTCAATTGACTATGGCAGTACCTGCTGACTGACTGTAGTCCACCCTCACCCTACTGAGAACTGTTCCCATTTGGCTTTCACACAGAACCATTAGCTTCAAGTGGATTCCATGTCTATTTAATATGTTTACCTCTTCAGTGCTCCCGTATGCCACAATCTGCCTGCCACCCCTTCTGGACTAAATTTCCGGCTAAACCACAGAGACTGTCTGCCTCTAACTTAGCCCTTTAGCAGAGGCCAGTAGTCAGCAACTCAGCTTCATTGTGGATGCCATGAGACGCTTAGCTGTACAAAGCAAACTATCAGGAGCATGTAATCCTAGTTGTCTTTCTGTTTTAAAGGATACAGTTGATGCATGAAAGTGGTGAGAGATGATTTGAGAGTAAACATGAGGTTGTCGTGAGGCTGCTGTTTTGCCAAAGCCAAGGTGCATGGATGAAGGGTCCATGTGCATTGACAATGGAAGCACCTTGTGCAGAAGAAGCTGTTCCATTTGGAGACACATTACACAGCCATTTCTCAAGCTACTGAAGTGCCAAGTTACCAAGTACTCATCCTGTTTTAATTTCTCAATTAAGGAAAGGAGAATTGGAAGTACAATGTTAGTACAGCAAGTTGGGGTATTTATGAGATAGTAGGAACTGCAGATGCTGGAGAATCTGAGATAACAAGGTGTAGAGCTGGATGAACACAGCAGGCCAAGCAGCATCAGAGGAGCAGGAAGGCTGACGTTTCGGGCCTAGAACCCTTCTTCAGAAATAGGGGAGGGGAAGGGGGTTCTGAAATAAATAGGGAGAGAGGGGGAAGCGGATAGAAGATGGATAAAGGAGAAGATAGGTGGAGAGGAGACGACAGGTCAGAGAGGCGGGGATGGAGCCAGTAAAGGTGAGTGTAGGTGGGGAGTTACGGAGGAGATAGGTCAATCCAGGGAGGACGGACAGGTCAAGGGGGCGGGATGAGGTTAGTAGG
>NC_063339.1:60734476-60763958 GCF_021869965.1 Rhincodon typus
CTAGTTATTTCAGAACCCCCTTCCCCTCCCCCATTTCTGAAGAAGGGTCTCGGCCCGAAACGTCAGCTTTCCTGCTCCTCTGATGCTGCTTGGCCTGCTGTGTTCATCCAGCTCTACACCTTGTTATCTGGGGTATTTATGAGCTGCAAATGCATGGAAATGATCTTGCCGCCACTCAAGGGCAAGATTCTGAACTCACTATTTAAGGCTCAAGGACTAGATTGGGCAAACTTTTCTCAAAATTGAGCATCTGATCTTTTCACTCTCACCCAATTAAGTTGCATAATCTCATTCACCATTAATCTCACTAATTTTAACCCTGTTTTGCTAACACTCTGTCCCTCACTCCTCACTTAAACTTTACTTCAAACTTTAAAGCCAAGGCTGAACATAAGCAAATTGAACAGGCTGCAATTTTGTTGCTGGGCTTCCTGCCACAGAAAGTAGTGCTGGTAGTACAGATGGGAGTACTGTTTTAGAAGTAAATCATTTTGTATCATCTAAAGGGTCTTGAGTGGCAGCAATTGGCTGCATCCCAGTTATCAGTTTTCTAGACAAGGCAGGACAACTTTACCTACGATTTAGCCCAAGGCTAGGGCAAAAGACGTTCTGACAGACTGAACAGATTTTACTTCATTGTGTGTGCCTGTGGAGTACTGGTGGCGGTACTGATACATGCACTGATAATAAATACTTGTCTATCAAAACACAACTGTAAAATTAATGAGTCAACTAAGTCTCGGCAGATGACTTTAGGAATGAAAAAGAGGAACAGAGGTTGGGAGAAGCAGTGAGCGGTAGATGTCAGTGTCTTTTTTCTCTCCTCTTGTAAAATGCAAATCTATATATGGACTATAGCCCCTTAAATTAGGACGTGCTACAGAGCTCCAAGAATAAGAGTATCTAAAAATAGGCCTGTTCTCTAGTGGAGTCATTGTTTTAATGCGTACAAGACTTCACTTTATAAAGGAAGAGTCCCATGGGCAACAATCATGATACTTCCTTGATGCCCACGTTCAGTTTGTTGTTTTTCCAAGATGCAAGAGCGAGGGGTTTTCCAACTGTTTCCAAAAAAATAGTGGCAAGCACTAAAATAAACCAAGCATTCCCAGAATTAACTATTCACTCCACTTTCAGGGCACTTTTCTAAAAAAAACAGATGTTTTTTTTAATATATATGCACTGCAGCTTAACTGAGCTCACAGCTGCAGGTAGGTTGGAATTGTGCCAGCTCCTCGACCTGCCCAAATAACATAATAACCCCAGGCTCTAGAAACATGATACTCCTGATTTCCAACAAGCAGGGAGGGTACGGGAGGAAAGAGGGTAAATAGCACAGAATTGTGTAAAGCTGCTCATCCAAGCCTGCAGCTGAAATTAACATAGGCTTCCCTGCCTTTTTGGAGATATGCCCATTAGGTTGAATTAGATCTCATTTATGCAGGTTATGCTGCTTTGCCGAAAGCCTCCTGCCCCAGCATCCTTCAGTTTATTAACTTTAAAAAGCATTCTTTTCCTGCCAGAAACCTGGCATAGATGGTGCACAAGGCAGCTCCCAGTTCTGTACACGCAAACAGTCGGCAGCTTTCTTTTCCTGTTCACAATCTGCGTGCATGAGATCATTTCTTTGACTGACTCCCTTCCCCACCCCCACAAAACTCCCAGGATCAGACTTGAACCAAAAAAATGTCCAATTCCATTTACATTTACTCCAGTTTTCACAAATATATCCCACGGAAGCTAATAGCATGAGAGGGGGAGGGAGAGAAAACCCATCAAAACCAAATAATTATCTATCAGAGTTAATTACGTTTTGGTAAGTAAAGCATCCTAGTGATAGTGAAAGCTTACCTTCAGCATTTGGAATGTGGTAGGGTGTAATCAGGGACCAAATTAATCACAATTTTGAAACAGTTTTCACATGCAAAAAAAATTTACTGGTGCAATTCTATGAAGAACCACAATAAATACCCACCTCTCATCCAAAGAAGAGTATCCTCTTTCTCTAATTTCAGTACAAGGTGGAAGCTAAAATGCACTGAAGGCAGAAGTACATTTGGCATCTAAAGTACAACAGCTCCTTCTAAATACAAAAGGTAGTGCTTAATATGGGTCAGTAAAATACAACATGAATCTAACCAACACTTCTGTTGATTTCAACAGAAAATGACATTAAAAAAGGTCCTTCTTCAAATTGATCTCTTTAACCAAGCTTTTCGTCAACCATCCTATTACAGAGCCTTCTGTGGTCCATTTTTACATGATTACAACATAATGTCTCCAGGCATTGAGTATGTTCAGGCGACAATATAAATATAAAGTTGTACTAATGTAAGCAGATAGCTTAGCAACAAATTACCAGAAAAATAATTAAACAAATTTGACTTTGTTTTGTGAAAAATCAATGATTATGAACATATGCAACATCCTGCCATAACATAAACAACTTGAGGCGTCATTGGTGTTAACCATAGTTCAAGAATGCAGCAACTTTGTTAATGACCCAGATTCATTTTAGTTTTTTTTGAAAGTCTAAAATTAAAATTCTATTTCTAAATTTATCACGCGCATATAATCACAGTGCCACTTATTTTCAGTGATTAAACAGATTACAATAGGCACTGTGTACAGATGAAACCATTCATCATTTATTTTTACCTAAACAGGAAACTAAGTTTTCAACAGCACATTGTATTTTCATGGCTGGGGCACTTTTGCAGTGGCACGTTAGGGGACAGACAAATTACTACCTGCGTAGACTTCTTTCCATGGCAGGAATCCGCTCTGTTCTTTATTCTGTACTTTTGGAAACGTAAAACAAGAGTCAAGAATTTTATTTCATCCACTTTTAAAATTTGAATCCTTTTATTTATCACCCTTTTCTTTGTGAACCTGAGATCATTATCTATACATAGCCAGCTAGGTAAAGCAAATAGTTTTAAAATTACTTTTACCTAATTTAAGGACTACAGCTGCTTAAAGCTCTCATTTTAGTCTCCAGGCACCTCATTTTAACTTTGATTTTTTTTATGATGGAATGTGGCCATTTATATGACCTTTTGTTCCTCCCTCAGAGGAAGGCTGGTGACAGGTAGATTTATTAAGAGTTTGTTATTGTAAATTCCAGATCTTGCGATTATCTCAGATTGAACTTCTGGAGCTTTTTCTGACGTTCTGGTATTAGTTCAAATATGTTTTAATGTTTGTTCTCACCTCTGTATGACCCATTATAAATACATCTAGAGTGACAAATGAAAAATAAATTTTCATTGAATTTGGTTTTCTTTGCAATATAAAATTTGACTGAGGAAGCACTTCATCAAAACTGTTGCGTGAATTTCAGAGAATAAAAATAGCCATTTCAAGCAAAGAAATTTCAGGATAGTTCAAATGGTAGCAAGATATTATTTAGATACAATTGGAGTTGCTTCTTCACCTCTGGGGGTAATTTGCTCTGACTTCAATGTTTATTTTTATGTTTGAGATTAAAAATAAAGCAGAGATGCAGTTGGGAAAATATTTGAAATAGAATGTAGAATCAACTTGATCTATGAATGCAAAAAGCAGTAAATTTTTGTACAACGTTATAATTTTGACAATTCATATCCTAGACATTGCCTGTTCCTTTAATACTTGAGTGGAAAATTATAAACAGAAAAAGAATCAGTCTGTTGATCACACCACATAAGAATGAGACACACCCCTTTGAAATGTAACTATTCTATTTTAATTCTAATTCAATGACAAATAATAGAACCTAGACATCATTAGCTTCTTCCTGCAATTTTTGCTCTGTATTAGGCACCAAATAAATACAATTAACCTCTTTTTCTTAGCTAACATCAATAAATTGACTTTTTACTTGAATAAATATTATTTTAAAACATTAAATATCACTTTACTAAGTTAAATTTACTCTCAGGAGGGAAGTCTTTTTAATGACGACTAGCTCTTATTTATTTTTTTCATTTGTTTAGATCATTTTCCCTTCAACTGGAGATAGCAATAAAATATAAATTAGCTGTATATGTACTGACACTGTTAGACAGCTCTTAAATGTTATGCTTCATTACCAATTTTAATAGAGATATTTAAATGTGCTCTCCATTTTGGACAATATTACAAAGTGGATGCAAAAATTAAGAAATCAAAACTTTGTGTAATTAATGTCAAGGAATATTAATTCATATTCAAGGAACCTCTTTAAAACGAAGAGAAATAAACTCTAAATATTTACATGGATTGACATACTTTGCATCAAGTTCAGTACATTCAAGTTCCATTTATCAGAAAATTTGATTCAGGTATTTTTTTCTCCCATTTATTTTTATAAACTGAATTCCTCCTTGCAGCAAGCTGGTTTCACTTATAAACAAGACTTTTTTTTTTCCACTGCTGTGTAAGCATTTCAGTGATCTAAGGTCACCTTGCACCCTTCTTGTCCTGCAGTATGTATCATTAATCACCCATTAATGATCAACAGTCCATAACAAACATCTTGGAATGCAACTTGGACTATGGTCTTTTATGTTACATTTTTAGTACAGACCTGTACATGCCATACTGGGTATCTGATTATTAGTTATTGAATATGAGTTCATTTTGATTTGTAACATTGGACTTTTGGTGCTCTTTTTGAAAGAGAGTAATTTGCCCCTCCCTCTTGATCATGTTTCAGGACAGTCAGGACAACAAAAAAGGGTGCCTGAAGTAAGATATATTTTAAGAACTGCTTTCAGAATAATAACATATTATGGTGGAACTATTTTCAGCAATTAAAAACTTCAATGTTGAGAATTTAAATATCTTTTCATAGCATATTTTTCTTGCCTTTGAGTCACAACCAACTGTTAGCATGCCAGAGAGTTGAT
Organism: Rhincodon typus; assembly: GCF_021869965.1. Lineage (NCBI taxonomy): Eukaryota > Metazoa > Chordata > Chondrichthyes > Orectolobiformes > Rhincodontidae > Rhincodon > Rhincodon typus. The sequence continues at coordinate 60,739,348 of NC_063339.1, forward strand.
GTACAATATGTTACTGACTTTTGCAAATGCTGCTCAGTTTTGATGTTCTCCAGCGCTGTTCTAATTCATGTTCAACCACTCATCCAACCAACCACCAACCACTGGTATGCCCACCCCCACCCGCTCAACCAAGCAGTTGGCTTGGCACCTCTCCACGGTATCACAGCTGCGATTAGAAACTCAAGCCTTTGGAGATCACAGGAGACAATCTATTCTGTGACACTATAATTTGCTATTTCAATGGAATATGCCACAATGCTACCCCCAAATAAAATGAATTGTTTTTGCTCATGACATAGATTAAAAAAACTTTACATAATAATGTGCCAAATTAATATTTTTAAGCATACTGCTTTGAAATTATAGACTAACAGATTTGGCATTCATGGTTTTAAAAAAACTTAAAATAATTATAGGAAATGCAATTCATGATCTTTCATTGAAAGCACAATGTGATTAATGGAAGGCAGCACAGTTTCAGGCATGTCAGAAAATGCTATACAAATTTGCTGGGCTTTTTTGCGGTTGTGCTGTGGAATAATTTTACATAGGCAATCCAATGAAGGTTATAGATATAGGCTTTAAAATAGTGCTCAGATAAAAGTTGGGGTTTGTGAAATTAACAGCAAAGTAACTAATTAGTTTGCAAATTGGCCAGACAACAGAGTTTGGTAAAAAGTGGGTACTATTTTAAGGAGGTAGCAGTGACTAATTGAGTTTCAGATGGATTAGTTCTGGGACCTCTGTTTTCTGTAGTGTATATTACAAACCCTGATCAGAAGAGTGTTGGGGCACAATGTAGATGGGAAGAAAACTAAATAGAATTTGTAAGTTTGCAATTGTCCAAAGTGGAAGAGAAAGCAAAATGAGCAGTACAGCAGTGGAGTGGCATTTGGAAAGGACTAGAACCTGGGCTAAGTATACTTTGTAGATATAAAGGACAATGAATGTATGAATTTAGTATGAGTTTAATTCAGAACAACACTTGTATTTATGTAGATAGTTTTATTACATTAAACTTACCAAATTACATCACAGGAGCATTATAAGATAAAATTTGACCAAATCATAAATGGTGGTATTGGGGCAGATGGCCCAAATGTGGTCAAGAAGAGAGGGGGTATAAGGAGTGGTTTAAAAGGGGGGAATAAATGGCACAGAGGTTCAGGGAGTAAATTCCAGAGATTAAGGCCTAGCAGCTGTCGTGCCTGTGATTAGAGAATTATTGTACTTTGATAAAGATACAGTGGAGAGAAACACACACAAATGGTTGTAGTTCTCCAGATGAAAACCTATGAAATGCTAGTAGTTGAGCGTGGGTTGCTAAAAACCTAAAGGGATATGCCAAGAATGTTGTCTTGCTTTTCCACAGTGTTTTAAAGGAACTGAACTCAGATTTTTTAGAGTTAATTTTAGTATTCAAATCTTCAAAAAGTACACAAAAATTCAAAGATGAATCTTTAGAACAACATCAGATCTATAGTCTAAAGGCAAGATGAGAAAGCCTTAATCATATGAATTAGAAAATTACGAAAATAATTTAAAATATATTGTAAAACAACTAACTTTTATAAAAATGTGAGATTACATATTTGCATTTAAATGTGAGGTATTTTTATAAATATCATGAAGGTCACTTTTGATTGCCTTACTGTTGTTCAATGTCAACAGCCAGACTAATGAATTCCAAAGAAGGAAATTACATTGTCAAGGTCAAAAGGTCAGAAAAACCGTTCAAAAGAAGACTGCATTTAAGGTAACTTTGCTTGTGACTGGAACAAAGAAAGGACTGCAGATGCATTTATAATATAACTTCAGGTATGGCCTGACTCCAAGGAGTAATAATTATAATTTCATTTTCTGTGTGGAGGATATCCTCTGGAAACATTTTGGTGGAGTGTTTTTTAGCAACCAGATTAACCAAGTAAAGAAGACCATGGCTAAGCAATGCTGATAAGCATGATTTCACTCTTTTCCTCTATATAACATTCATTGAAAGTACTTTCTTATCCATATTTTGCAATATGATAAATATTGTCAAATTAAAATTGCCTTCATGAAGGTCAATTTTATTTTTTGCACCAAGCACTTCTTCCCTTTCAACTCTAAGCTTCCTGTAACGCCAAAATGTCAAAAGTATGTGTACTCTTACCACAACTAGTCCAAATACTTCTGAACACAATGCAAGAAAAATATGGGTCATTTACTCAACAATTCCCTCCAGTTTTAAATCTTCCCCTCTCAATATTATTTCTTTATTTTTATCACGCTTTTTTTAGCTCAACTATCAATTGTGTTCGTCATTCTACATACACAATTGCTCAGATATTCCATTGGCCAAGAATGTTTGGAGCAATTTAACCTGGAGCTGTGCTTTGAGATCATGTGGAATCCCTGACACTACATACAATGGGAATTTCACAGCAAATTTAAAATTACATTGGACCAATCCTATGTCTGGAAACCTCTGACAAAACCCCTTAAAGTTGGAAACTTTAGAAGATTTTGTGGAAGGTGGCAAGAACGAGTTGGGAGCCAGAATGGCCTAAATTTAACTTTTTGCGTCCTGCAAAGCGTTCCTACTTCTTCAGACTTTGCAAAGAAAATTTCATGGGGGTGGGGGAATAACACATCATTTCAGAACCTCCGCGTCTCTTAATGCTCTTCTGGCTGATAGACTTCAACCAGTCAGGAAGCCATACTGTCTTGCCCATTCACATCCAAATTAAAATTGCAGTCAGGGCATAAATAACACCACTAGCATCTAACCTGCTTCATGGAAGAAGGGACCCACCATCTTCAGGTACGTGCCTTAGTCATATACTCAGATGAACAAGTTAAAATCAAATAAGAGCCAATACAGAAGTAATCTGTGATAGTCTTTCAGAGTAATTTAGTAGCTCACTCATTGATGGACAGATATAGTTATAGCTCCTCTCCACAACCATGCCCCCAACCCCAACCTTACTCTGCAGCTCATCAAAACAGCAGAGTTGTTGATTCTTCTCTTCCTTTAAAATCTTTGATGTTTTAAATTTGAGTTTTCCCCACTTACTGTCTTTTTTCCTACATTTGAAGGAAATTTGCAGCTTCCTATGCTCATTTCAGTGACTTTGTTTTCTTGCTCCTGATAGAGTATTCCATTCCCAGAAGCCTGGCATACCCCGGGTGTGCAAACAGAACTGCAGCCAGCCGATTAAAGAGATGAGAAAAAGTACCAAAACATTGTTTCAAAGCAGTCAACAATTTGAAACTTGGTGAGTTTTGCATAAGAAACCATTTGGTGAATGCAATGTATTCCTTGTTCAGCATTTTCCAGTTTTTTATTTAAATCTCCAGTATTTTTGAGTCCTTAAAGACTCAGATGCTTGGTTCAGCAACATGCACACTTTAGTTACCAAATAGCCTTTGTGAGGACAAATTAGGACAAGTCTAAAGAGTCCAGACAAAATCCACAAAAGATGCATCCATATTAGGTTTCCAACTACCATTTGGTCTTGGAAGAGTGGTGCAACTATTGAAGAAATAATATTCAGTGCTGCTCTTTGTTATGTTACAACATTCTTTCTTAAGCCTCACAGAAAGTCTATGCTTCATGCAGCACAGTATTGTGCATCACTATTACAGTCCAGTAAGCACTATAGGTCAACTCAGAAATAAGAAAAGGAAGGGAAAAAAGGGCATTGACATTTTCAAATAAAATTATCTGTTAAACAAAGAAAGCAACAGTGCCAGTCTGTCATGACTTAATAACAGCTGATGTGTCTGTCTGATATGACATTATTTCTTTTTAAAAATAATCTCAAAGTAAACTGCCACAAGGACCCAAAAAGTAATATGTCAGGATATCAGTAATATTTCATAGGTTTACCTCCTTCACTGTGATTCAGATTTAAAGTTAATTTTAGTGACTGAGGTAACAAATCAGTGTTTACTGTGGAGAATGATATGGAAGCTAGGGAATGCGGGGAAATAAATAGCGACATCTTCAAAAATGTCCATATTACAGAGGTGGTGGTGCTGGATGTCTTAAAATGCATAAAGGTGGATAAATCCTCTGGACCTGATCCGCTGAACCTCAGAATGTTGTGGGAAGTGAGGGAAGAGATTGCTGAGCCCCTTGGTGTGATATTTGTATCATCGATAGCCACAGGTGAGGGGCTGGAAGACTAGAGGTTGGCTAATGTGGTGCCACTGTTTAAAAAAGGTGGTAAGGAAAAGCCAGGGAACTATAGAGCGGTGAGCCTGACATCAGTGGTGGGCAAGGTATGTATTTGAAAAGGCATGGACTGATTAGGGATAGTCAACATGAGTTTTTTGAAGAAGTAATAAAGAGGATTGATGAAGGCAGAGTGGTGAACGTGATCTATGTGGACTTCAGTAAGGCGTTTGACAAGGTTTCACATGGTAGACTGGTTAGCAAGGTTAGTTCACATGGAATACAGGGAGAACTAGCTATTTGCATACAGAACTGGCTAAAAGGTAGGAAACAAGTGGTAGTGGAAGGTTTATTTTTCAGACTAGAGACGTGTGACAAGCAGTGTGCTACAAGGATCCGTGCTGGGTCCACTGCTTTTTGACATTTATCTAAGTGATTTGCATACAAACATAGGAGGTATAGTTAGTAAGTTTGCAGATGACACAAAGATTGGAGGTGTAGAGGACAGACAAGAAGGTTGCTTCAGAGTACAACGGGATCTTGATCAGATGGGCCGGTGGGTCGTGAAGTGGCAGATGGAGTTTAATTTAGACAAATGTGAGGTGCTGTATTTTGTAAAGGCAAATCAGGGCAGGACTTATACACTTAATGCTCAGGTCTTGGGGAGTGTTGCTGAACAAAAAGACTTGAGTGCAGGTTCATAGTTCCTTAAAGTACAGTTGCAGGTAGACAGGATAGTGAAGAAGGCATTTGGTATGCTTGCCTTTATTGGTCAGTGCATTGATTGTAGGAGGTGGGAGGTCATGTCGTGCTGTACAAGACATTGGCTAGGCCACTTTTGGAATACTGTATTCAGTTCTGGTCTCCCTGCTAAAGGAAGGATGTTGTGAAACTTGAAAGGGTTCAGAAAAGATTTACAAGGATGTTGCCAGGGTTGGAGGGTTTGAGCTATAGGGAGAGGCTGAATTCGCTGGGGCTATATTCCCTGGAGCATTGGAGCCTGAGGGCAGACCTTATACAAGTTTATAAAATCATGGGGGGCATGAATAGGGTGAACAGCTAAGATCTTTTCCACAGAGTAATGGAGTTCAAAACTAGAAGGCATAGGTTAAGGTGAGAGGGGAAAGATTTAAAAGGGACATAAGAGACAACTTTTTCATGCAGAGGCTGGTGCATGTGTGAAATGAGCTGCCAGAGGAAGTGGTGGAGATTGCTACAACTACAACATTTAAAAGGCATCTGGATGGGTATATGAATAGGAAGGATTTAGAGGGATTTGGGCCAAATACTGTCAAATGGGACTGGATTAATTTAGGATATCTGGTCAGCATGGAGGAGTGTGACTGAAGGGTCTGTTTCCATGCTGTACAGCTCTATAACTCTATAACTTGATCAAACCTCTTTCATGTGCTAACTTAGTCTTTAATCCCATAAGTGTTTTTTTTCAAAAGACAGACATTGGAACTCAATGTAGCGTGTCAGTGAATACACTAAAAATAGCTCTTGGCTGAAATACATACCCCAAAATCTCCCTTAAAGGCCAGTCTAGTCATGAAACAGAGACCTCAGGTTTAGATGGTAGGATCATCTTTGTAACAGTCAATGGCAACATAGTTAACCAAAATCCAGAGATTTTTCAATGTCTCCGTTGCCTTACAGTAAAGCCCTGTTAAAATGAACCAATTTTGTGAAGTTCAAAAACTGCCATGACTGGAGCAAAATATTTAATCAGCTTTGCTGAGTTGCAAATCTTATACCTATATTTGCTGCAAAAAAAATGCAATAATCAGAACCCTTTACTCCTTGCTTTATATCAAAAACACAAAACCTAAATGATACCATGTGTAGATGATGCCTAAGCACCTTGCATCACATACCATCTTCAAATTACATTTAAATCCTTTTCAAGTCATGTTAGCAAAAGTTATCTTCAAGAATACATCCTTTGGGTAAGCGCATTTATATTTAATAAAAACCAAAAGAACTGCGGATGCTGTAAATAGGAACAAAAACAGAGGTTGCTGGAAAGCTCAGCAGGTCTAAAGCATCTGTGAAGAAAAATCACAGTTAACGTTTCACGTCCGGCGACCCTTTCTGAGAATTGTTCTGAGGAAGGGTCTATGGACCTGAAACGTTAACTGTGATTTTTCTTCACAGACGCTGCTGACCTGCTGAGTTCTTCCAGCAACCTTAGTTTTTGTTCCTGCATTTATATTTAAGTTTGCTCATCTTTTTCCATGTTATAATCAAGGATTATTAGGACAATGCACTAAAAAATTCTTTTTCCAACGTTAAGCTGTTTTCCTGAATGATTTTTAATGGAAGAAGCAGGGGGAAATAGTCAACAGTAATGGCAGACCCAAAATGCTCTGACTTTTCCATCCCATCTGCATCCATATTAGTTTTTAATTACATTATTACAACACATCTTTATTAAAATCAAACACATCATAACTTGCTGTAACAACAATAATAAATTACCTGGGCAAGAATTACAATCGGTTTGGCTACTTTTGCAAAAAGCAGGAGATATTGTCACAAGACATTAATTGCATCATTAAATTAATGAATAAATATAATCAATTTTTACACATCAGTGATGAACAAACTAAGAAAAATAATCCTAAATTTGAATGACCCACAATGTTTTTTTATGAAGAGGGTGTGATGTTTTATTGTGCCATAGTTCCATGGTTCTCAAGTCTGGGAACCCTAATTTAAAATCAGAGATACAACTCACATTCCCAGAACCTAGTCAGGCAGAAGCACTATCTAGCTTGCTGCCTGGGGTTTTTAATTTCTTTTTACTATCCTTAATTTGCTGCCAGATGCAATAAACAAGTTATGGCCTCTGGGAAATAGCAGCTCACTCATCATCTGAATTACATTGTTAGGGTTTTATCACTACCAAACTTCTGCACAATCTGGGAGCTTCATGATTGGGTAGTACAGCTCCTTGAATTCTCACATTTGTGGCAGCATAGCTGATGATTGAGATACAAGCTGATGGTAGACCCGCCTCAGATCTGGGTGGCATAGGAGGGGTTAGGGAGAGGAGGAGGGGACGATATTTGGCTGTGGGGAAAAGTCATAGGTGCTGAAGGTAAGGTAACTCAGGAAGTAATGATTCCCAATAGACAGAATTGAAGGGCTTATGGCTAACCTGCAGTGATAAATGTTATGTTCAAAAGAACATTCCACTGCACTGAACATTTTCAAAATTGTGCACATGTATCAACAGGTAAATGTTAATAATATGATGCATTATTTTACCAAAGAGGTCAATTTGTTCTCTCCTTAAATCTATTCACAACTGTCGATGTGCAGATGGGTCCATGAAGAGAGGAAGGGGAAAGCGAGCTCAATATCCTCATCTGGGTTTCAACCCAGAAAGTATAGAATTAACACTGCTTTAAATCATTTTCCTTATTTATTTCAAATTGTTAGTATTAATAACTAAGCTTTTGGAATGGAAATAGTAAATTATGCAACATTATATTATGCAACTTGAAGCTCTACTGGGATTTAATACAAGGTGAACTACAGACAAGACAAAAAAGGAAATTAATTTTGAGCCATAGCAGCCTCCATCAGTCACCAAAAATGTGAATCAATTCTATTGCTGATACTGCATTTCCAACGACATTAATTGTACCCTTAGAATTGTATTTATTAGGTTAATTTTAGTTGGAGGCGAGAGAATCCAAACACATGGAAGCTTTATGAAATACTGCAACTAAGTGCAGTAGAAATTGGTGTCATCTTTTCACAGTTCCATAATAAAACATACATATTGTATTTGTGGGAAAAATAGCACTGTCCTTCATTGTTGCATGTATTTTGGAAGAAAATGTGGATTTATTATTGTCTTAAAACTTGGCAGTATAGAATTTCTGACAGAATGTATGCTACCTGATGCAAAAGTGTGAAATGTCTGTGCCTTAATATGATAGATTATTGGATGGGATGTATGTGTGAAGCTGGGTGGCATGATCTTTGATTAAACATAGAAATAAAAAAATCAGAAAACCATCAAAGCTTACAAAACAACAAAAATGATTGCAGTTACAATGAAGTTTAATTTTCCTTTCCCTCAGAGTCAGCAGGTTTTCTTCAGCAGCACTACTGATTTCCGATGTGCTCCCGCTGCAACTAAAGTTTATAAGCAGGCGCATGCAGCATCCTCTTTGTTTGGTTCATCAGTCAGCCTGTTAACCCTTCCTATATTTTTGCTACTTCTTTAAAATCCTGTTCACAAACTTTTAAGGTTTTATCTAATGAGAATGTTGTGTTCAAGTTCCACTCTTGGTTAAAGTAATTATTATTCGGTGATATGCTGCCAACCTCCTCATTAAGATAAAAAAAAACACTGGAACTGTAGATACTGGAAATCTGAAACAAAAACAGAAATTGCTGGAAGAGATCAGCAGGTCTGGCAACATCTGAGGAGAGAAATCAGAGTTGATGTTTTGGGCCCAGTGACGCTTCTGTTGTGAAGAAGGGTGAGCTTCTCCAGCAATTTCTCTTTTTGTTCGTCTTTAAGATATTCAATTTGCAATCGTTGGAATTTATTTTCATGTAACAGAAACAATTGCAGCATGCCTTTTCTTCAAAAGAAAGTGCAATAATCAAAATCTAGAACCATAAACTATTTGGCAATTGGGCAAGTTTGAAGCAATAATACATCCAGAAGTTCTTTTAAAAAGGTAGCCTCAATTATTTTGATGATGTCTGCTGACATATGGACATGCTTCCATGACATCTGTAAAAATCTTCTCAAAAGCCATTTATTTGATTCAGCTTTCAGTCACCAAGCCTAACCTCCCGTGGCTCGGCATGCATTTCTTTCCAACTACTGGGATGAGACACAGAATGATTCCTTACTTCAGCATGTGCTGCATAAATGTGACTTGTCATTGAAGACTGGAGTTGAACTACATGAGCTATTGATTTTGTATCCTCATAAGGGTACTTAATCTTGCTTCCTGGAAATCCATAGTTGTGTTCTTTCATGACCATACCATTGTTTGTCATAACGGTAACAGAAACACCAATGTGTAATACAATGGTTTGGAAATAATGTGGCATCACATTGGCTGAGACGTGATTTGATGTATTTTAGTCAGTTATGGATCAATCATTTGGCATTAACAGATGACCATATTATTTGTCAAAATAGTTAAGATATAATACCTTTATTCATACTTTCCGGAGAACTGGTGACATTCCTGCCAAAAATCTAGTCTTATTGATGCAAATCCTGCAGCTTCACGGGCTACATAGTTCAACCGCAAAAGCACCACATCCATTTTTTATGGTTAGACTGTTGCAGAGAAGGCACTTTGCAAATAGTCGCAAGGAAATAAGACCCTGAACCAATGAGGAATATGCGAGGAAGGTTGACTGAAAGCTTGACCAAATAGATGAGACTAAAGAAATACTTTTTTTTCAAAAAAATAAGTGGCTACCTCTCCAGACAGCTACCCGTGATCACAACATACCGCTGATCGGTTTAAAAGTTATGGGGATTCAGAGGAGTTTTTTTGTATACCAATCCCAGCATTTCTGGGCACTGCAAGTCTCTCTGCCACTCATCATTCTTAGATGAAAAAATAGCCAATGGCTGATTTACAAATAATGTTTTGAGGCAAGAGGTCCATGCAAGCTCCTCATTTTACAACATTAAACCATTACTCAATACATGGGGAAGTATTTCATTTTTATTTTGTACCTCGTTTTTGTACAAGTCCTACCAGCCTGGCTCAGATTAGAATTTGGAATAAAAGGACCAAAATGTACTTCCTGTCACTTCATAGAATCAGAATCATAGAATCCCTACAGTGTGGAAACAGGCCATTTGGCCCCACAAGTCCACATCGACCCTCTGAAGACCATCCCACTCAAACTCATTCCCCTACTCTTTCCCTGTAACCCTACATTTCCCATGGCTAACATACCTGGACACTAATGGCAATTTAGCATGGCCAATCCACCTAGCCTGCACATCTTTGGACTGTGGGAGGAAACTGGAGCACCTGGAGGAAACCCACGCGGACACAGGGAGAATGTGCAAACTCCACACAGGCAGTCACCCGAGGGTGGAATTGAACCCCAGTCACTGGCACTGTGAGGCAGCAGTGCTAACCACTGAGCCACTGTGCTGCCCTTTTATAACACTGCCAGTTCCACTTCTTTGGTATAATTCTTTCATAAGCCTGATATCTGTATGTAATTGTTATCTGAACGACTCCCTAGTGTGTCAGACAGAGAATAAAACCTTGTTTAAAAGCTGTGTGCTGTGATTGGACAGGGTAGCATAGCCACACTTACAAGTTACTTGCATTATTCATTTGAATCCTGTTAATTCATTAACAATTTCCTTCTGAAGAAGAAAATATTGTTGTGCACTTTGTGCAATGCACCATAATGGGATGCAATGGCCAAGTGGTATTATTGCTGGGCTATTAATCCAGAGACCCAGGTAATGTTCTGGGGACCCAGGTTTGAATCCCACAATTGAATTCAATAAATATCTGGAATTAAGAGTCGAATGATGACCATGAATCCATTCTCAATTGCTGAAAGAAGCCCATCCGGTTCACTGCCATCCTTACCTGGTTTGGCCTACATGTGACTCCAGACCCACAGGGATAGGCAACAAATGCTGGCCTAGCTAGCGATGCCCTCGTCCTGTGAATGAAAACAAAAATGATGAGTGGATGTACTTTGCTCCAAAAGTACACAAAATCACAAGATCACCATCCAATCCTTCGGGAATTTTAAATGTTTAGGCTCAATGATGCTGAGTGAATAGTAAATTAAAGATTTGCTTAGACAGTATTTGGAGCTTATGCTGATGGAACACTTATAATTGCACTTCAGGATGCTTGCTGGAGTTTCCAAAATTTCTATTATTTTGGAGTAACATGCTAACTTTCTTCCTCATTAGGCTTTAGTAAATTTCACTCATGATACATACATTCTGATAAGTGGTAATCTCTTTCAGGAACTAAAGGCAAGATATATGGGAAAATACAGTGAAAAATTAGAATTTCAATGACAAAAAGTTTGGATTTTCACCATATGTTTTAAATGGCGAGTTCTGAATATTGCGAATGAGTAGTGGCCCCATGAATTTGCATCTCATTATTAGCCCAATTCATCTCATTCCTATGCAGTCTCCCATTTCCTCTCCTTCCAAAAAAACAAATACCACCAGTTCCTGAAATGAAAGTCAGAATGATTACGTAGTGGCTCACTATTTGCTTCACCGGACATTCATCCAACTTAACCTTCATCGCAACTTCCCTAAATGCTCTATCTTCCTCTATCCTTTGTCCACGCAAGTCAAACCACCAGACTCACTACATTATAAACTGGCTAACATATCACTTCAGCCCTTCAGGATTCACTGTGGAGCTCAAGAACAACTGTGGACTTGAATGCTCAATTTGCATGCAGAGACGCACACGCATTGTGGCTACCTACACAGGTTGCTTCACATGTCTCTTACGTTCTCAGCACTCATTCAGTTTGTGCTTATTTGGAGGGCTGCAAGTCTCCAGTGCTCCAATATGTTTGAGGGAACAGGATCTTCAGTGCTAAGTTACAGCCTGTCAGCTCTGACATACGTCAATTTTAGTGCAAACTAAGAGGCAGGCAGTATATCATGATTCAGTACATTGGAATGGACTGTGCTGTGCCAATGACACTCATACAGCATGTATCAACAGCGTGTGGCAAACCCATCTCCAAACTTGTTTATGAGTGGGACAGTCCGCACCTGAACTAGATTGGGAGCCCATCCTTGTGGGTGGGTTTGCTTGTGTTGTTGGGAGGAATTTAAACTAGTTTGGCAAGGGACAGTGTTCATACAATAGGGATACATTCCAATGTACGGCATACATTAGTAAGGGGAATGTAGGCAAGGGAGTTCAGCCATGTTGAGCTTCAAGGGAGCAAGGTTAATATTACTAGAATTAGAGGTAAGACAGATAAATTAAGAGCTTAGACTGACACTTGGAATTTCAATGCTGTGCCATCACAGAGATGTGGTTGAGGGAGGGGCAGTACTGACAACTCAACATTCCAGGGCATAGGATTTTCAGCCTGGAATGGGGAGGGTGTAAAAGAGGAAATAACGCTGCATAATTAATTAAGAAGTTGGTTACTGCAGCAAGGAGCAAAATATCTTGGAAGGATCTTCAAAGGACACATTGTGGATAGAGCTCAAGAATAAACAGGGGGCAGTCACACTCCTAGGAGTGTATTATAGATCCCCAGGCAAACAAACGAACAAACAAACAAGTCACTAGGTAATAGAGCAGACATTTCACTGAGGTGTGGAAAAATCAATAATCGGGTAATTATAGTTCATCTTCCCCAACCCTAAGTGGGATAGTCATAGCACAAGGGGCTTAGAAGGGGCAGATTTCTTGAAATGTGTTCAGGAGAGCTTTTTACAGCAACTTGTAAAAGGTCCAACATGGGATAGTGCAATGATGGACACAATTCTGGGGAGCAAAACCAGACAGATGTTCAAGGTAGATAGAAAGAACTGCCGATGCTGTAGTCAGAGACAACACAGTGTGGAGCTGGAGGAACACAGCAAGACAGGTAGCACCAGAAGAGCAGGAAAGTTGATGTTTTGGGTCAGGACCCTTCTTCAGAAATTCAGATGTTTAAGGTAGGAGTGTAACTGCTTTTTAGTGAAAGCGACCACAACACTGTACTTTTCAATAAAAACTGAAAGAACTGCGGAAGCTTCTAAAGACTCTATTCCATTTTCCCAATTCCTCAATCTCTGTCACATTTGCTCCAACGATGCCAACTTCAACAAGGGAGCCTCTGAAATGTCCAACTTCTTCCTCAAAGGTTTCCCTACCACAGTTGTTGACAGGGCCCCCAGCTGACTGCAACCCATCTCCCGCACTTCTGCCTTCACCCCTTCTCTTCCCTCCTGTAACAGCGATACGGTCCCCCTTGTCTTTACTTACCATCCCACCAGCATCCACATCCAAAGGATCATTAGCTGCCATTTCTGCCACCTCCAGTGAGATACCACCACCAGACACATATTGCCCTCCCCTCCCTGTCAGCCTACCATGTGTAGCATTCCCTCTGGGACACCCTGGTCCACTCTTCCTTCACTCCCAACACTCCCCACAGCCCCACGACACTTTCCCCTGCAACCTGTCCATTTGTTTCCTCCCTCCCCAGTATCCAAGGGCCCAAACATACCTTCCAGGTGAAGCAGCACTTTACCTGCACTTCATACAATCTAGTCTACTGCATTCACTGTTCACAATGTGGCCCCTTCTACATTGGGGAAACAAAGCATAGACTGGGTAACCACTTCACAGAGCACCTACATTCTGCCTGCAAAAATAATCCCTGAGCTTCCAGTTGCCTGCCACTTCAACACACCACCCTGTTCCCTAGCCAACATCTCTGTATCAGGCTTGCTGTAGTGCTCCAGTGAAGCTCAGCGCAAGCTGAAAGAGCAGCTCCTCATTTTCTATTTGGGGAACCCGCAACCTTCTGGACTTAATATAGAGTTCAATAACTTCAGGGCTTGAACTCTGCCACGTCCTTACCTCAACCTCCACACACCAGCCCTTGCTATCACATAGTTTGCTTTTACACACAACCTGCTGTTAGCCAGTAACAGTCCCTGTTAACAGCTATTCACCCTCCTAGCCAGATTGTCATCCACTCCTTTGTCTGTCCAGTTGTTCTTGTCTCTCTTTGGGCTCTATCCCCACCTATTGTTTACTCCTTACCACCTCCCACCACTCTATCTTCTGCATATAAATGGACATTTTCCTTGACACCATCAGTTCTGAAGAAGGGTCATTCAGGGTTCAAGTGAATCCCTACACAACTGTTAAAAAGCGTAGGAGCACATTTAAGAAGGAAATCAGAAGAGCAAAAGAGGGAACAAAAACAGAAGTTGCTGGAAAAGCTCAGCAGGTCTGGCAGCATCTGTGAAGAAAAAATCAGAGTTAACACTTTGGGTCCGGTGACCCTTTCCTCAGCAAAAAGAGGGGATGAGATGGATCTGGCAGATAAGATTAAAGATAATCCCAACAGGTTCTACAGCTTTGTTAAGAGTAAAATGGTGGCTAGGGAGAGAATAAGTCCCCTTAAAGATCAGCATGATGTCTATGTGTGGAGCCACAGGTGATGGGGGAGATTTTTAATGAATATTTCTCCTCAGTGTTTACTGAGGATAGAATCATGGATGTTAAGGAAATAAGGGAAACAAGCAAGGATGTTTTGGACTGCATACATAGTGCCAGAGAGGAGGTGTTTGCAGCCTCAGATCACATTAAGGTGGATAAATAGCCTGGGCCTGATCAAGTCCATCCTATGACATTGTGGGAGGCTAGGGAAGAAATTGCAGAGGCCCTTGCAGAGACTTTTGCTTCATCTTTAGCCATTGGTGAAGTTCCGGAAGACTGGAAGGTGGCTAATGTTGTTCCATTGTTTAAGAAAGGTAGCAAAGACAAGCCATGGAACTACAGGCCAGTGAGCCTGACATCAGTGGTAAGCAAGTTATTGGAGAGGATACTGAGGGGCAGGATCAACCAACATTTGGATAGTCAAAGTCTGACTGGAGATAGTCAACATGGATTTGTGCATAGGAAGTCATGTCTGACAAATTTTTTGGAATTTTTTGAAGAGGTAACCAAGAGAATAGATGAGAGTAGGACAGTGGATGTTGACTATATGGACTTCAGTTAGGCCTTTGACAAGGTCCCACATGGCAGGCTAGTCATGAAGATTAGGTCGCATGGGATCCACGGAAAGCTCGCTAATTGGATTCAAAAATGGCTTGATGGTAGGAAGCAGAGGCTGATGGTTAAAGGTTGTTTGTTGGACTGGAGGCCTGTGACTAGTGGTGTGCCACAAGGGTCAGTGCTGGGACCATTGTCATTTGTTATTTACAGAAATGATCTGGATGTGAATGTACAAGACATGATTAGTAAGTTTGCGGATGATACAAAGTTAGGAGATATCGTTGGTAATGAGGAAGATTATTAAAAATTACAGAGGGATCTTAATCAGGTGGGGAAATGGGCTGAGGATTGGCAAATGCAATTCAATACAGGTAAGTGTGAGTGTTGCACTTCGGAAAGTCAAAGCAAGGTAGGACTTATACAGTAAATGGTAAGGTCCGGAGGAGTGTTGTGGGACAGAGGGACCTGGGAGTACAAGTACGTTTTGTAGAAAGCAATGTCACAGGTAGGCAGGATGGTGAAGAAGGCATTTAGCATGCTGGCCTACATTGGTTGCGGCATTAAGTATAGGAGTTGGAATGTTACGTTACAGTTGTATAAGTCATTGGTGAGGCCATACTTGGAGTATTGTGTATAGTTTTGGTCACCCTGATATAGAAAAGACATAGTTAAACTGGAAAGTGTGCAAAGAAGATTTACAAGAATGTTGCCAGGACAAGTAGACTTGAATTATAGGGAGAGGTTGACCAGAATACGACATCATTTCTTGAAACGTAGGAGAATGAGGGGTGACCTTATTGAGGTGTATAAAATCATGAGAGATGTAGACAGGATGAATGCATATAGTCTTTTTGCCAGGGATGGGGAATTGAAAACTAGAGGGCATAGGTTTAAGGTGAGAAGGGAAAAAATTAAGAAAGACCTGAGGGGCAACCTCTTCATGCAGGGAGTGGTGTGTATATGGAATGGGCTACCAGAGACAGTGGTTGAGGCATGTACAATAGCAACATTTTAAAAAGCATTTGGATAGGCACATGGATGGGAAGGGCAATTGGAACTAGCTGAGTGGGCACCATGGTCAGCATGCACCAGTTTGGGCTGAAGGACCTGTTTCCATGCTGTATTACTCTATGACTCTATGTCCTGGAATGTTAACGTTGATTTCTCTCCAGTGTACACTTCAAGTTTGTTTTGGAAAAGGAAAAAGGTAGTCTGCAAAAAAAATCAGGATTTTGAATTCGGGGAAGACAGATTTTATAAGACAGGATCTAGCCAAAGTTTGGGGGGATGGCTTCAAAATTTAATTAGAGAGGGTACATGCCCAATATGTTCCCTTTAGGTTAAAGTGTAGGAGCAATGAGCCCAGATGTATCTAAGAATGTTCAGGATTGGCTAAGAAGGAAAAGATGGACCAAGCGCTGAAAAGTGGGACTAGTGAAGATTTAAAGTAGTTGTTTCTGTTGGTGCAGACTGAATAGACCAAAGGGTCTCTTGTATACTGTATAATTCTATGACTTTATACTGCCTTTCAATATTCCTCCAACCAAAATACATTATCTCACACTTTTCTACATTGAGCCTGAGCCCTACACTGTCCTCCTCACAGTTTTACCATTCTTCCAAGTTTTGTATCATTGGCAAAGTATGAAATTTTCCTCTGCACATCAAGTTTTAGTTTAGCGATTTTCAATTTGTGTGCTGCAGAGTTTCATCACCTGCATATGTGGAGGACCAAACATCTGTTGTGGGAAGAAACTGCATCTGTAGTGAAGAGGAGAACAATTCAAACGGCTGTCGGACCGACCTCTGTGCCTGGACTCGTTTTCATATCAGCACAGATTTTAAAGTGAATATTTTTAGATTTTTTAAAGAACTTATACCAATTATCTAAGTCTTAGATTCTAATAAGAAGGGGAAAAGTTTCTCATCAAAAGAGGCAATTCCTCTGTTAATTCAGTCAATGAAACATCTGAGCAAAGGAAAAAGAAAACAAGCCTTTGGATTTTCATTGGCAGGAAGCAGAATATAAGCCTTTGGATTTTCATGACCCTGAGGGTCACATCTACAGAAAGAAATAGACAAATACTGCAAAGGTACCAAGTAAGTTAAGATGCTGTTTGCAAACAAAACATCCAACTCTTGTGAAGAATCACATTCAGTACTTCAAGAACTTGAGAGAACAAAACATCAGGCAGACCTTACAGCCGATGGAGTGTAGTTACCTGGTAGTTTAGCTTATAGGAAAATCAAAGAAGCCCATAATACACACACACACACACACACACATTATATATATATATATATATAATACATATACCAACAAAAATCATAGCTGTAATATAAAGGACTGTTGCTGCAAAAGAGTTCAACAAAATTCCACTCCCTGACCATACGGTTAAATGGTGAATTGACAACATGTCAGCTGATTCGAGGTGCTGCAAGAGATGTTAGCTATGAGTGGGAAGTTTGCTTTGCAGATTGATGAGTCCACTGATACAAGCGGACACTGTCAGCTGCTAGTCAACATTTAGGAACTCCATCTTGGAGAATTCAATTTTTTGTAAGGAACTACAAAGTCATGCGCCTGATGAAAAAATATTTCAGGTAACAGATACCTACTTGAGAGAATACAATCTTGCCTGGGCCATGTGTTGGAGCATTTTCACTGACACAGCAGCCTCCATGAAAGTGAAAGTGTTTTTCAGTCAGGTGAAAGACCAAAATTGTGACAGTCTAATCACCCATTGCACCCTCCATCATGAAGAGCTTGTAGCCAAACAATGCTACCAGAGTTAGCTGCAAGCTTTGAAAATTGTGAATCATGTAAAACCACAGCTATTGAAATCACATTTGGTCGCTATTTTGTGTGCAGAGGTGGGGACCCAGCATTAGAGTCAACTGGCACACACCAAAGTCCAATAGTTATTGCAGGGAAGATTCTCTCTTGTAGTCATGAGCTCTGGAGAGAACTGACAGAGTTTTCAACAATGCATAACCTGCCTATCTGTTGATTACTGGTGGAATAAGCTGGCATATCTCACAGGCATTTTCAGCCATCTGAATGAGCTGAATACCAAAATGTAGGGTAAGAACAAGATGATCCCAATCATTGTAGACAAATTTCAAGGTTTCAGGTCAAACCTGCGCTTTTGGCAGGAGACAGCAGCAGGGGGTTCACTTGAAACATTTCCATGAGCATTGTCAGCAGCAGACGCAGCTATCAAGATGCACACCCTCATATTCAAACATCTCAAAAGCAACTGCAAGAGAATTCTATTTTCCCTCAACCAAATTGGAAAGCTGTGACTGGATACGTGATCCGTTCAATGCACTGTCTTCTGATTCATCACAAAAACTGACATTAAAAGAAAAAGTGGAATACACAGATTGAACACAATGAAGCTAAAGTTTGGCGAGATGTCTTTGTACATGTTTTGGATAATTGTGACATATGAACATCTAATAATTTCTGACCATGCTCTTCCCGTTTGTGACAATACCTCTGGGAACTGGCATTTTCAGCACTCCTGTACATGAGAAACAACAAGAGGAAGAACTTGTCAGGAGAGCAAGCTTTGTGGGTGGCCCTCCAATTAATTCCTCCCCAGAGCAAAAAGCTCTGTGCACACCAACAGGCCCAAAATTTTCCACTAACCCAGGAAATTGCTGTTTACTCAGGTTTGCATTTTACTATGATTCATTGTTCGTAAATAATTAGAAATAGTTGATTGAGCAGATTTTGAAAATGTGTCTATGCTCGCAGTCAACGACCGTGTATTTTTGTCAGTGGATCTGAAACAGACATTTTTTTTATCCTTCTTTAGCTTGTTGTCTTCACTATGTTGCAAACCTCTCTAGTTAGGCTGTAACCGTAATAAATGCAAGTAAATGTGACATTTATGAGCAATCAATTGAGCTGATAAAAGTGGGTAGAAAGTGGATTTGTTTGTTTCATTGAAGTGTCTCTTAATACTGAAAAGATTGGGAACCATTGATATAGATCATTAACATGTATAAGGAAGAAAAATGGTTCTTAAACCAACCCATGGAGAACACCACGACAAAACCTTCCTCCAACTGGAAAAATATCTATTGACCATTTCTCTCTGTTTCCCATCACTCAGCCTATTTATATACATGATGCTACTGTTCCTTTTATTCCACAGCCTATAAGATTTACTCACAAGTCTGATGTAAGGCACTGCATCAAATGCCCCCAGTTGCCCAGAGGGCAGTTCAGTTAAGAGTCAACCACATTGCTGTGGGTCTGGAGTCACATGTAGGCCAGACCAGGTAAGGATGGCAGATCTCCTTCCCTAAAGGACATTAGTGAACCAGATGGGTTTTTCCTGACAATTGGCAATGGTTTCATAGTCATCATTAGCTGCCCAATTCCAGACTATTATTGAATTCAAATTCCACCATCTGCTGTGACCAGATTCGAACCCAGTGAAGTGGGCTCATTACCTGAGTGTCTGGATTAATAGTCTAGTGATAATTCCATCATGAGTGCATATATATTTACAAAAGTGAAGATCATTTACAATGAGGCGTCAACCTTAGGGGTTCAAATGCAGGTCCAACTTTGACAGCTGGCGTGGAGGTTGCTTAATCTGTTCTTAAACCTCTTGGCCTGGAAAATGTGGACAATTTCTCCCTTGGAGCGTTTGCACCTACAGGGCCAAGGCCTACTGAAAGTGTCCCACACACATAAAGACTTACCCTTCTTGCTGTGGACTTCAGGAGAAGCTGTGAGGCACTCCCAGTGATTAAGTATGGAGTGCAGAGCATAGACCTGTTTAGAAGTTTGTGAGGATTATTTGGACAAGAACCAATAAGTGTACATGATACATGCACTGAGAATTCTATTCCAACTTGGAGCTATGGTGAGAGGCATGTACAGTGGCAGAATTAGAGAGAGTGATAGCCCTTTGAGTGTGAGTTAACAGAGAGAAGGTAGTGACACCAAACCTTGCAGAGTGCAGAAGAATTGTTGGCGTTCTTCCTATACTACTGCACATCATGTTTCACCCAGGTCACAATCTCAGTACAGGCTGGTTGGACCCTGTTGGAAAACTGTGGAGCTAACTTCCCTTTCTCAGCCAGCCATTCTTTAGGGATAATGTGAGGGGCCAGTATCTGAAATGATGTGAGTTACGCTTAAAATATGGTGCTAGTGGTGTGAAACCTACAAAGCCCTACGCCTGCCAAGCATTTCTGTCTCTTGTGCCTCATGACTCCATGAAAGGGATGCTGTAGTGGCCAGTTGCTTTATTAATGGGCTGGAGAGTGGAAAATTGCAGGAGAAAAGTGGCCTTGGACCCTAGTGGGTCACTTGTCATGAATCTCACTCCCAAAAAAAATACAATTTGCCTAAAAATGTAAAAATTCAGCCTATAATTTGAGAACTACTGTTCATGAATCGATACTGGTCAATCTAAAGTCAGGCATTTCAAGACTGGAAAATCTTCTGCTGATCAAAAACAAAATCAAACCCCATAACAGCAGCATAACAAACAGCAATCAAACACATCATTCAAATATTCTTCAGCACTGGAAATCATTCTGAAAGTCACTGCTCCATAATGAGCATTTTCAAAACAACATTCAAGTATATGTTGAAATGTTTCAACAACACTAGTGAGGAATCTGTAAAACAGTAAAACAACTCCAACTCTTCCTATTGCAAACATCCCAAAAAATAAATCAAGAGAAGTGCACATTTAAACTTAATGTTGTCTTCCTATTTCTCATATGCTAAGTAATGAGTAATCCCAGTAATTCAAATAGGACTGAAGCATAAAAGTTGAATAACAAGTACCGGTCAATAATTTTGTCCATTGTCACTGTTTATTTTGCAAAAATAATTTCGAGTCATTGTTCAAAATACATTTTTACTATAATACAAATTTTCCCCCTAACCTCTTTGCTAAATTGTAGCTATAATCCAAAACATTTGTTATTTGTGACTACCTCTAAAATAGCATGATATTCCTGGTAGTTGTAAAAAGAAAATCTCTCTAAAGCAAAACCATTCACAAATTTGTGGAGAAAAACAACATTCTGAACAGTGAATCACATTTTGTACAATTGAAATTTAACTATTTTTAAAGCCACCATTAAAACTTTGAATTGAGTTAATTGAAAACAAGTTACAGAAATGTATTATTTCTTGAGAAGAAGCAGTTTCATACCATATATGATCTGCTAAAATAACACGGCACTTGGGGTAAATGGGATCAAAGGTTACGGGGAGGAAGCAAGATTAGGCTATTGAGTTGGATGATCTGCCACGATCAGGATGAATCACGGAGCAGGTTCAAAGGACCGAATGCCCTCCTCCTGCTCCTATCTTCTATGTTTCTATATTTGTATCTTCATGGTACGATATTATTTCACATGTTACTTTTGAATCAACTTTGAAACAGCAAACTGATTCAATCATCACAGAGTCAGCAGCTTCAATTAGTATAATCCGAAGATCATTTATCATTTCTGAAATATAAAAGAAGCATGCATGGTATGAATAAGCCAAGGCAGCTAACTGGT
This sequence comes from Rhincodon typus, assembly GCF_021869965.1. Taxonomy (NCBI): domain Eukaryota; kingdom Metazoa; phylum Chordata; class Chondrichthyes; order Orectolobiformes; family Rhincodontidae; genus Rhincodon; species Rhincodon typus. The sequence continues at coordinate 60,760,798 of NC_063339.1, forward strand.
TATGTTCAAATAAAATGTAAACATAAAATGCTTTCATTAACATTTCACAATGACTAAAAATAAAACAGAGATCAGTAGGTATCAGCTAAAAGGTTAGAGAAAAGATGATTGTCAGACTTTATAGCGAAGTAGCCAAAACAACTTTTCCCACTAAGTGTAAGACAATCAAAGATTCTATACAGCCATTGTTGCTGAACAGGGTGGAAACGGCACACAAAAAAAGATTAAATGAATTATTTTCATTGCCTTTACTTTTGAAGATAAATATACAGTATCAGATGCTGCTGTTAAGAGTAACAATTTGTCATAATAAAATTGATGAAGATATTGCGTTACACGGAATAAAAGGTACTTTTAAATAGGAACCATTTATAAACTAAATGCTGAGAGATTGCAGAGCTCTCAGATGCAGGGGGATCACAGTGTCTCAGCGGATGAATCATAAAAGGTTAGTATGCAGGTACAGCATGTAATTAGGAAATCTAATAGAATGTGAATGTTTATTGCAAAGGAAGTTGAATATAGAAGTAGGGAGATTATGCTTCGGTTATACAAGGCATTGGCGATATTACCTCTCAAGTGCTGTGCACATATTGTTTTCCTTACTAAAAGAAGGATGTAAATGCTTTGGAAGCAGTTCAGAGAATGTGTATGATTCCTGAAATGGACATTTTGTCTTATGAGGAAAGATGGACAGGCTAGGTTTTATCTGCTGGAACTTAAGAAGAGCAAGAAGTGGCTGGATCTTGACACCGAGGGTGTGGGAAGAATGCATTCTCTTGTGGAAGCATCTAGAACTAAAGATCACTATTTAATAATAAGGGATCGCCCATTTAAGCTGGAGAGAATGTTTTCCCTCAGAGATTCACAAATCTTTGGATTTGGCTCCTACCACGTTTTGAGAGATAGTGTCTTTGAATATTTAAGGCATAGCTGATAGATTCTTTGTAAGGGGGTGAAAGGTTATTGAAAAGAAAGCAATGTGGAGTTGAGGTTACGATCAGATTAACCATGATCTTATTAAATGGCAGGGTAGGTTTAAGTGACCAACCAGACTTTGTCTGCTCCTAACTTATATATTCAAATATGCTGGGAGTATAATAGCATAGGTCCATGCCATTGAACTGGTAATCCCAAAGACTGCGCTAATGATCTGGAGAAATGTGTTCAATGGCGCAGTAGTGGGTTAAGTTCAAATCAGTTAAGGAAACTTGGAAGAAGAGATTGCTGACAGTGTTGGAACTGGATAAGTATTGGATTGTGATGAAACACACCTGGTTCACTGTTGTTTTTTTAGCAAAAAACCTGGCATTCATCCCTGGGCTGGTCTGAATGGGACTTAAGATCCATTGTAATGTTCTCCTCATCCTTCTTATTCATCCTGACAACCTCTCCATTGAAAGGACTAACTCCCCACCTACACTCACCTTTACTGGCTCCATCCCCGCCTCCTTGACCTGTCCGTCTCCTCTCCACCTATCTGCTCCTTTATCCATCTTCCATCCGCCTCCCCCTCTCTCTCTATTTCAGAATCCCCTTCCCCTCCCCCATTTCTGAAGAAGGGTCCAGACCCGAAACGTCAGCTTTCTTGCTCCTCTGATGCTGCTTGGCCTGCTGTGTTCATCCAGCTCTACACCTTGTTATCTCATATACTCATGCACTCTCTTTTCCATTCTCCAACACCTAGTCCCACACACACACTCACTCTTTCACACACGTATATACACATGTACTCTCTTACTCTCACACACTCACTCATGCACTCTAATACAAGCAATCTCGTACATGTGCTCTCTTTCGCACTCTCACTCATCATCAAATGAATGTTGCCATCCAGGAATACCAAAAACTCCCTATTCATTGAAGTCTTAAGTCATTGCTAATTGGTACAGTATATCAGTATAGCGTCAGTTTGATACTTGGCTTTCACACCTGCTATCCAGTCATGAAGATTCAAACATTCTCTACTTGATCTACAAAGGATTTAGCTATGTTGAAAGTATTTACATCCCATGAGCACAAATGAATCAAATAATTATTATGATCATTTAGAAAGGTTCTTTTTGAAGAGTAGTTATGACAAAACTTTATTTTTTAAAAAATCTCATTCAATCATGAGTAACTTCTGAACCAAACATAATATTTCTGATTTTGTTGACGTTACAAAACAATTCGGGAATTTGCATTGTGAGGAAAGATGAAAAGAGGCTTTGATAGAATTTAGACAAACTAAGTGAGTGGGAATGATAATGGTAGACAGAATATAATATAGGAAAATGAGAAGTTTTCAACTTTGGTAGGGAAAACAGAAATTCAGAACATTTTTTAAATTGTAAGAGATTAGGAAGTGTTGATGTGCAAAGGCATCTTTGTTAATGAGCAATGATTACTAATGTGTAGGTGCAGCAAATATTTAGGGAGGCCAACCATGAATTGACTTTTATTGCAAGAAGATTTGAATACAGGAGTAAAGATATCATCCTGCAATTGTATAGAGCCTTGATAAGAGTGCACCTAGAATACTGTGTTTACTTGATCTAAGGAAGGATTAGATTTATAAAAATCAAAAGATCTGTGGATGCTGTAAACCAGGAACAAAAACAGAAATTTCTGGCAAAGCTCAGCCAGTCTGGCGGCATTTATGAAGAAAAAATCAGAGTTAACATTTTGGGTCCAGTGACCTTTCACCAGAACTGTACATATTTATGATGGGAGGAGTGTGTCAAACATTTACCAGACTGATTTCTAGGATGGTGGGATCATCCTATAAGTGGTCCTGTAACTGAGGATACTAGGTAAGGGAAGAGAAGATGTGTTTAGTAGCAGAAGTCCTTCTGTGGCACTGGAGAAGGCCCAGGATGGAGATGTCGTCCAAGGAGTGGGAGGGCGAGTTGAAGTGGTTCACGACTGGGAGGTGCAGTCGTTTGTCGCGAACCGAGCGTAGGTGTTCCACAAAGCGGTCTCCAAGCCTCCGCTTGGTTTCCCTGATGTAGAGGAGGCCACTTCAGGAACAGCGGATATAGTATACCACATTAGCAGATGTGCAGGTGAACATTTGCTTGATGTGGAAGGTTTTCTTGGGGCCTGGGATGGGAGGTGTAGGGGCAGGTGTAGGGGCAGGTGTAGGGGCAGGTGTAGCACTTCCTGCAGTTGCAGGGAAA
>NC_063339.1:60764058-60783475 GCF_021869965.1 Rhincodon typus
GGTTGTTATTGTGGGGAGGGAGTGTGAGGGATGAGTTGTGGGAAATGTGAGAGATGCGGTCTCGATTGCCCTTGACCGCATCTCTCATGTTTCCCGCAACTCATCCCTCACACCCCCTTCCCTGCAATAACAACCAAAACAGAATCCCCCTCGTCCTCACATATCACCCCACCAACCTCCGGATCCAACACATCATGCTCGGCACTTCCGCCATCTGCAATGTTCACCTGCACATCTGCTATTGTGGTATACTGTATCTGCTGTTCCCGTTGTGGCCTCCTCTACATCGGAGAAACCAAGCGGAGGCTTGGAGACCGCTTTGTGGAACACCTACACTCGGTTCGCGACAAACTACTGCACCTCCCAGTCGCGAAGCACTTCAACTCCCCCTCCCACTCCTTGGACGACATGTCCATCCTGGGCCTCCTCCAGTGCCACAACGATGCCACCTGAAGGTTGCAGGAACAGCAGCTCATATTTCACTTGGGAACCCTGCAGCCAAATGGTATCAATGTGGACTTCACAAGCTTCAAAATCTCCCCTCCCCCGACGGCATCCCATAACCAGCCCAGCTTGTCCCCACCTCCCTAACCTGTCCGTCCTTCCTCCCACCTATCCACTCCTCCTACCTCAACCCCCACCCCCACCTCCTACCTACCAGCCTCATCCCCGCTCCTTGACCTGTCCGTCTTCCCTGGACTGACCAATCCCCACCCTCACTCCCCACCTACACTCACCTTTACTGGCTCCATCCCTACCTCCTTGATCTGTCCATCTCCTCTCCACCTATCTGCTCCTTTATCCATCTTCCATCCGCCTCCCCCTCTCTCTATTTATTTCAGAATCCCCTTCCCCTCCCCCATTTCTGAAGAAGGGTCCAGACCCGAAATGTCAGCTTTCTTGCTCCTCTGATGCTGCTTGGCCTGCTGTGTTCATCCAGGTTTATGCCTTGTTATCTCAGATTCTCCAGTATCGGCAGTTCCTGCTATCTCTGCATGAGTATATGTGTGTGTGTAGGGGTGGGTGGAGTAGGGTGTTATTAGATTGTAGAAAGAGTTTGTTCTTCATCTGTCCTAACTTCACTATACCCAAGAAAATGTGATGTCTTTACCAAGATGGACAAACTGCTCCCTTGCATTATATCCTCTGCGAACAGGCCTGTGACCAGCGGTGTGCTACAAGGATCAGTGCTGGGTCCACTGCTTTTCGTCATTTATATGAAAGATTTGGATGTGAACTTAGGAGGTATGGTTAGTAAGTTTGCAGATGACACCAAAATTGGAGGCGTAGTGAACAGCAAAGAAGGTTACTTCAGAGTACAAAGGGTTTTGATCAGATGGCCAATGGGCCAAGGAGTGGCAGGTGGAATTTAATTTAGATAAATGTGAGATGTTGCATTTTGGAAAAGCAAATCAGGGCAGGACTCATACACTTAATAGTAAAGTCCTAGGGAGTGTTGCTGAACAAAGCGACATTTGAGTGCAAGTTCATAGTTCCTTGGAAGTGGAGTCGCAGGTAGACAGTATAATGAAGAAGGCGTTTGGTATGCTTGCTTTTATTGGTCAATGCATTGAGTATAGCAGTTGGAAGATCATGTTGTGGCTGTACAGGGTATTGGTTAGGCCACTTTTGGAATACTGCATGCAATTCTGGTCTCCCTGCTATAGGAAGGATGTTGTGAAACTTTAAACGGATCAGGAAAGATTACAAGGATGTTGCCAGGGTTAGAGGGTTTGAGCTATAGGGACAGGCTGACTAGATTGGGGCTATTTTCCTCTGATCATCAGAGGCTGAGGAGGTAACCTTATAGGGGTTTATAAAATCATGAGAGGCATGGATAGGGTGAATAGACAAGGTCTTTTCCCTGGGGTGGAAAGTCCAAAACTAGAAGGCATAGATTTAGGGTGAGAGGGGAAAGATTTAAAAGGGACCTAAGGAACAACTTTTCCATGCAGAGGGTGGTGCATGTATGGAATGAACTGCCAGAGGAAGTGGTGGAGACTGGTACAATTACAACATTTAAATGGCATCTGGATAGGTATATATGTAGGAAGTGTTTAGAGGGATATGGGCCACATGCTGGCAAATGAAACTAGATTAATTTAGGATATCTGGTCAGCATGGACAAGTTGGACCGAAGGGTCTGTTTCCATGCTGTACAGCTCTATGACTATAACAGTTTATGCATTTTTGATCCACATAACATTTGGCCAGGGACAAGAGGATTCCACCATTAATATAAAAATGTTCAGTACAATAGCTGATGTAGCTTTTCTACCTATTTTTATGTTACTCGTACAAACTAGATTTAGACAATTAAAAAGGCATTTCAATAGTAGCAATGAAATCCTGCGCAAACTAAGCTGTGCAGACAGAAATCCCAAAATAAGTATGAACTTTATTCTGACACAAATTAAGGAAACTACATTCTCCAAATGAGGCAAAGAATTAAGAAAATTAATTTGCACTTCCAGGGTGATTAATCACTTACTCAAGATGACCAAAGTACTTAACAACAAATAGATGACTTATAGTCAGTTTGTTACGTCAGGAAAGATCATTATATTTGCAAATGGCAAAATGCTACGAAAAGCAAAAGAATGTGAGACCAGAAAACTAGTCCTCACTGTTGCTGGCTGAAGACAAAATGCTTGGAAAAGCATTGGAATATCTACCTATAGTCCGCCATGCGATGTTTTGGTATCTTTTACATCTGCCTAAACAGAGGAACACCACAGTTTTATTTTCTCATCTGGAAATATGACACCCCCAGCACTGCAGCTGTGCTCAGTGTACTGCATAGATTGTGTAGAATGTCAAAGAGTGAGAATCTGTAGGCAACATATTTACTTCTAAAATTCTTCATTATGGAAGAACAAAAATTATTTTCAAAAATTCGTCTTGGATATCTGATTCTGCCTCATCTACACACAGATGTTATAGTCCTGTGGTGCAGTTGATAAATGGACACTGAACAGCATGGAGAAAGGAATGGAGGATTATGGAAACTTCAAATCAAAAACAAGGGTCTTTAGGACCTTTTTTGAGCAAGGATCTAATTTCAAAAGGTGGGTATGTAGTGGCTGCAGATGTACTTCCAATGTTGGAGCAGTGGGCGGACAAATGACAATAGGAGAGGGATACACTTAAAGACAGATTGGTGGAGGACATCACAAAGTTAGATAAGGGTAAAATCAATCAATGAGATATTGGAGGTCAGAAGTGACAGGTTGCATGCCTTTATACTGGTGAGAACACAAGTCATGGCATTTTTAACCATTTATTGATAAAGGATACAAGTAAGAATTGAATTATTAACAGTGCATATTTGAGGAATATAGATGCATTCATAAATTTAGGTTGTAAATTATAATGTAAAAAGCAATGATAAAATATGATGGGAAACATAATTTTGCAATATTTCTAAGGTTATTATCTTAATAATTTATGCATTCTAAAAATTATTATAGTTATTACTTTAGGTTAAGAAGTGTCTCAATTTTTCTTGATAATTTGGAAGTGGTGGATTTGGGATGTGTAATGTATGGTTGAGGCAGGAAAGACTTATTACTTAAGATGTCTCAAACTAAAGTCAATTTTTGAGATAGCAGCAGGTTGCCACAATTCTGCACTAGTATTCAAAAGGCTCAGTTTACAATGGTTCCTTCCTCTGTTTTTGTGGGGGTTCTTGGCAATACTGATTTATTAGTAGTTAAGTGCAGACTTGATTTGTACAGTAATCCCTCTCCCAATCATTATATACCCTCAAAATAAACTGCAAACTCCATTCCAATTTTATAATCGTCATGTGTGTGTGGGCTATTCACATCATTAAAATTCAGTAGTAACTTTTCATGTAGCACCTTACATGCAAGGTTTCAAGCTACAAAAACCACAGGGCATGAAGGATAGAAAACAGATGAGGGCACAGGAAGCTTTTTTTAAATAAAGGCACAAGACTATTTTACAAAATCTTTACATATACTGAAATTACCAATCTTCACAGAACATACTATCACCAGTAGCAAATCTGATTACATTGATCAAAATAATACATTGACTGTTGTGGGAGGTAATACATTTCACATCAAGTCTCACAATAAAGCAACTGCATGGAGATATCCCAACAAATGAACATAGTGACAAATGATATGAATAGGCTCGTATTCTGGAGAGGAAGAGTTACTTTTGTCTCAAATCCACTCCAGATTTGTAAAATTTATATCCAAGTGGGGAGATGAAAGCAAACAAAACAGTGGGTTTTCCAATGATTCATCTTCCTGTCCCTACTGCTACAGGACTGTATGACAAGGTTAAAACTTGCATTTTCTAAACACAGTTTTTTTGCTGTACAGTATTAGTCATCTGCTATCATGGAGTTGAAAGAACATATAGAGTAAAAGAAAAATGTAAAGGACAAATGCAAACCAAATGTAATAAAACAAAAGTGCATTAGGAATTAACCCACAGTGACTCAAATTAGGTCTCTGACTATCAGAACTCACCTCTACCACTTAATAATGGAAATAATAATCAGAATGGCAAAAATAACTTAAATGGCTGCATTTGTTTTGAGACTTAATCCCTTTGGTGTTCATTGAGAATTTCTTGATCACTAATTGAGCAAGTTTTTGCTTCACCTGCTACATATCTTAGCCAATTAATACTTTATATTTGCTGACTATTGTCAGTTACTGGTTTACTTATTGAAGTACCCGTGCCAATAAACTAAAAGCTACTGGGTAGAGCTGAATCGTTGCAACTGTTATTATAACACCAGCAAGACACCCTGATCCGTTAGCTAAATTAATCAGTTTTAATGCTTTCTGGATGGAGATGGTTGGATAGATCCATATGAGTTTAGATTTTTCCATTTTTTAATCCAATTCAGAATAATGCAGGCTCTCAACATTGGTGTCTTATTTGCTGTAGATTTGACACATGACATTAAAGTGGTACAATCCAGGTGCCACCAATGCAGATGTTTTAATTAAACCAAATTGTGGAATTTCATATAATAGTAGCAATAAATTAACTTGAAAAAAATAACTGTGGCAACATCTTTGCAAAACTCAAACATTGGAATGAAATTTAAATTGAAAAGATGAATACAAGTAACTCCATCAATTAATCAAGTAATGAATTGAAAAAAAACCCTTCAATTCAAGATAACTTTTAGTTTTCTATTGTCTTGGTTTGTTATTTTGATCATTGATCTAAAGCTAACACTGGTTTTGGTCCTTCACTAAACTGGAAAAATATATGCCCCGACATTCTTTTAGACTGGCTGAGATTGTAATAATGTCAGATTGTAATAAGGCCAGTAACTACCCTTAGGATCATGGTGCAGCAAGAAAATCTGAGCTTGAATTACATTTTCTGCTGACACTTGCACTTTAATTTCCTCTAGAGAGTGGTTTTTTGCCAATATGAGCAATTTATTTAGAATAGGAAAACTGTACAATAGTAATATTGTAGTTCAGTTTTGAACCAGCCAACCAAGGGTTGTCATTACAGGCATCTGGGTATGGAGATACCCAGAAGCTGGATAGGACAATTTTCTTACTGGGATGAAGCAAAAGGAATTTGCTAAGTATAGGAACAGGAGAAAAAAAATTATAAAACGTATTCCCCCACACGCATTCACCATGACCCAGATAGTTAACAAAATACCATTTGTACATCAATGTTAATTTCAAGTTGCCTGTCTAAACAGACAACCCTGTTATAGTCCTTGACACCAAGGTATAACATTAGAATTAAAAGTTTAATTAGCTGGGAAGAGCAAACTGATCTTAACTAACATTAGAATTTTAAAGCAATGCACATTAGATGCAACCTTCTGCAAATTGTCAGCAGCTGCTGTTTGTCATCACCTGTGAATGTGAGGGTCCTGGTTGATTTACTTTAACCAGCTTTGTTTGCATTCTTGTTTTCTTTGAAATCATGATGATTTTTTGACTCTCAACAGTTTATACACACAGGTGTTACTCAGCACAGTGACCATCTGTCTCATCCATTATACTGTTATTCGCAGTATTGTGTAAGTATGGCAGGTTCAAAAGCTCCATCATAAGATTTTAATCAGATAATGCTGAATAACAACACGCTCTGAACACATGTGTCTATTTGGGACAGCATGTGTTTTCAATATTTTTGTATCATACAGCCTGCCAAAATACTTAAAATATAAACAGGAAGACTTCCAATAAATGTTTTTGACATGAGATTTCTGCTTGGACCACTAATATTAGGAGACAATCAAAACTGCTTGAACTGTCACAACATTTTTAAAATTTTAAAACAATACTGAAAATGAAATTATTTAATTGTGTCACCTATTTGTCAACGTTATTGAGAGACACTAACCTAACTCTGACAAGAATGTAGCTTCTTTTGTATCTTTATAAATGTGCTAAACTTTGCAACTCCAGAAATGCTACTCTTTTCCAATGGCTCGTTGGAAGAATTCCATCTGTCCAAGTACTGTGCAGCTCCAACAGCCAAAATGTCCTCCCACGTTATTATCCTCAGCACATGTGGAGACATGGGTATTGTGGTAACACACAGAAATAGCCACACACATGATAAGCAGTATAACTGACAAACATTCAGCTTTGCAACCTTGAGCGATAATTATGATTGACAGTAGCAATCTCTGGTATGCACTTCATCATTACTCACATTTGTCATACATCAGACTCCTTATCTGCACCAGTTATGCATGCAGTATTTCACTATATCCCATGCCCCTGATGGAAATGTTGTCATAAATATAAAAGATAAGTCATCTCATTGTGGCAAACAAGGGTTATCTGGGTTTTTGGAGGAGACCTCCTATCAGCCCATGTTTCTAGATACTGAGTGTGAAAAATCAACAGGATGGTCTTTCAGGAAATTATTTGCCTGAATCTATGTTTCCACGGGATATTTCTTTTATTTAAAGCTATAAACTTAAAGGATGCAAGAATAATTTAATTATTCCACTCAACATGTTTTATTTCTGACCTTATCTTCCCTCAGTTGAATCTGCCTATTTCTCCTGCTTATGGAGAGATAAGAAGGAGCATGCTTAGATGTGGAGTATAAGATAAAATAACTTTAAAATAGTCCATACCTTCTGTATTGTAGAAATTCTGGACACTGAATCATAAGTCACACACTGTTAATTCTTTCTCAAGGTCCTTATTTTTCAGTGGAGCGATAACCAGTTAATCAAATCTTACAATACTTTAACTGCCCATCTGATAAACATTAAGGGGAGAAAAGAAGTTGTTTATTATGTTTAGGACTTTATCAAAGATTTCAGATCTGTGGTTTTGCAGTTGAGGTGATGACAGCATTGTAGGCACTTTAACAAACCATTGCATTGACTTTCAGTTGGCACATGATTTTTTTTATAGGGAGCTTCAATAGTAGTTTAAGGCCGTTAATAGATTTTTGCAGTGACAAGTAACTGTGCTTTTAAATACTTTCTTTATAATTGAATGATTTTTGCATTGTTACAGTTCCTCAAATTTCATACATACACATATAGTCTACAAAAAGCAATAAGTGCAATGATAGTATTTTCAAAAATTCTGAGATTCTGAGTCTCATAAACCAATGCAGTAAAGTGAAACAAAATAAGGAACAGCTGACCAAGTCATTACCAAATTGCTATATAATTTCTTTCACATGATTTCCTTTATTTTCTGTTCAACAGAGTAACTAACCTTTAATGCCGTTTAAAATGACTGCCAAACTTCTGTTAAAAATTAAGAAAAATTACTGCAATTAGAAGAGTACTAATGCATGAGGAAAGAAAATCAATTTTTTTGCTGTAAACTGCTTTCTTTTTTTCCACGCACACCTGTTTCCTAGTTGAAAATTATGCTGCATTATTCTCATTAGCGTTATGCAAAACCTTAAATAGAATGCTACAGCATAAAGCATAATTACAGCAAGTGATTAGTCAACACTCCAGTTTCCTCATCATGCTTGGTTATCGAGATGTGCTCCTTCTTTACTGCACTGATTTTAACTTGATTGTATCTGTAGGAAGATTCAGATTTTACATTAGTCAACTATCTCCCTATATGCTGGTTATTTGAAACTCTCCAGTGGCATGTTTCTAATGGCCCTGTGCTCTAACACTGCTGTATTCAATTACTGGTTGATGTTTCTTTTATATGTAAATACAAGCACAATGGCTGCAAATTATCATCTTGTTGATTGCACTGTGACTTCATTCCAAATTTGCCATACATTTATTTTCCCCATTACTAACTTCATTGTTACCACAGTGCCAAAAATCACTGCTTTAACAGAATTACGGTGCGATTAAAACTTGAGCAAAATGAATTGAACTCAACGTCAATATAATTAGTTTTTCTCCTCTGTTGCCACCTTTTTCCTTTTCTTTTTCTATGTATTTTGTTCCCGCTTTCTCTCCTGACGCACTGCTTAATTCTATCCTGGGGCATTTTCTATAGCTAATGCTGAAAATACTCAGCAGTTCTGGTAGTGTCTGAGGAAAGACAAACAGAGTTAATGTTTCAAGTCTGTTCTGATATTCTATTCTGATGCCAGACCTGAAATGTTAATTCGGTTTGTCTCCCTCAGATGTTGTCTGGTCCATTGAGTATTTCCAGCATTTTCTGTTTATATTTTAGATTTCCAGTACTTCTAGTGTTTTATAGCTCAATTGGCACTGGTCACCCCTGACAGCTGAATTAAATTGTAACTTTCATACTCCTATCTTACTGAGTTGTTTCAGGATTATTATCACAATCATCTTTAGGTAACCCTTCCATAACAATATATGATGTCAACATCATATCTTTCAAAAATTGAATGTTAAAAGCTCAATGCCCTTGACACAAGCAAAACGTTTTATTATTTGATTAAATTTTTAAAAGTTTGAAAAAATAAAAACAAATCATTTTTTTCAAACACTGAACCAAGCAATTATAGTACCATCTGCAGTCAATGAAATGTTCAGATACCAGTAAGCACTGAATTTTATTAATCGACTCTGTTATTTTGAAGGGTTGATCAAAAGTTCAAATTTGCGCTAAAGACTAATGCTATGGTTGCAATAAATTAATTCTGAATACTGGCTATGATCCAGTGGTACCTGTTGATGTCTCAATATTTGTAAAAACAGATCTATAATTAGCAGCTGATGTTCTCCTGAAACTGTTCTGAAAAAAATGGAAGTTTACATTTGTGGTCTCCACAATGTCATTTTACTATAAGACTTAAATTAGAAGGGGAGCCTTCTAGTAAGAAATACATTCATTTACAGAGGTAATTAGCCTCATCTAAACAATTAAAAAATCCAGTCAAAACTGATGCAAAAACAATTGTGAGACAGTTCTTGGTCAATGTTTTATTTAAGACCCGTCAACATCTTTTTCTACTACCAGGTTATATTTCATTCTGAGTTCTTTCAGAACAGTAATAGATTTTTTGTCATGCTACTTCAAGTTTATTTGTCAAAACTGCTGACAATCTGGAAGTAGGACTGACCTGGTTATTTACATATACTCACAAGATAGAAACTGGAAACCAGCATAAAGAATGCCATGGACCAAGTGATTCATAAGAATTTTCAATCAAACTATTAGACAAAGTCAATCATCCCAAAAAAGAGAGGGTAAAAGAAGTCAATGGGATCAAAAGAAATCTTGTGAAATTGTAGTTCTAGCAACAGTGTTCAGATATAAAGCATGTTTACTTGATTTTTTACTCAGTAAAGTATGAATCACTGCATATCGATCACAAGTAAAGGTTAAACCATAGACAATCACCAAAAAGTGCAACTTATTCACAGCCCTAATGTAAAAGGCTAGACCTGAGCTCAGTGTCATTTAATACCTTCTGATGTGTAGACTAATGCTACCAACTTCAGACTTTGCCTGTCAAATTCATTTTTAGTCTAACAGCTCCTGCCTTGTCATTGCCTCTAGAAACAATAAATATGCCTGAGTATGATAAAATTATTACAGCTGAAAATCTATTGTCAAGAAGTGTATATTTTAAGATTCAAAGGTAAAACTTTTTTAATGCTATATAAGAGCCTTTCTTTCAAAAACACTATTCTAAGTAGTTCAATATAACAACAGCAGGAACTGACTCACAGTAGCTTTGTTTCAACAATTCCATGAAAATGTCCCTATATCCCAAAATAAATTCTTAAGCATTGTATCATTTGTTTTTGGGTTCAGAAATAGCTGAAAAATATGTGATTATTGAAAATTACATATACATGGGTTCTATCTGGTAAATTTGCACAATTACGTTTTATTAGGTTATAGAGCCATAGAATCATACAGCACAGAAACAGACCCATAGGTCTAACCAGTCCATGTTGATCATAATCCCAAACTAAACTAGTCCCACCTGCCTATACTTTGCCGTATCCCTCCAAAAATTTCTTATTCATGCACTTATCTAAATATTTTCTAAACATTGTAACTGTACATGCATCTATCACTTCCTCTGGAAATTCATTCCACACATGAACCACCCACTGTGTAAAAAAATTGCTCCTCATTTCTTTTTTAAATCTAAGCCAGCATTTATTGTCCAGACCAAATTGCCCATGTAGAAGTGATGATGAATTGCCTTCTTGGCCTGCTTGTCCTTGCATTGGAGGAAATCCCACAATGTTATTAGAAGGGATTTCCCTGATTTTGATCTAGCAACAGCCAAGGAACAGCAACATCTTTCAACAGCAGGATGGTGCATGGCTTGGAAGGGAACTCACAGGATGTGGTGCTCTGGTGCTTCAGCTGCTTTTGTCCTTCTAGCTGGTAGAAGTCATAGATTTTAAAGGTGCAGTCAAAAGATTCTTGGTAAGTTGCTGCAGTTCATCTTCTAGATGGTACAGATGGTCCACTTTGCATCAATGATGGATAGAATGAATATTTAAGGGATATATGATGATGTGCTAATCAAATTAACCACTTTGTCCCACATGGTCTCAAGCTTTCTTGATTGTTGTTAGAACTACAATCATCCAGGCAAATAGAGAGTTGAACTGAGTATGTACATTAGTTGGGTAAGAAAGCCTAAATTTTTATTTTGTACAAACATAATTTACCCGACTTTAGTGTAGATTGTAGGTGGCATTAAACTGAAATTTACAGTTTAAGTTCTGCAGTTAGTGGTCTTGAGCAGGGATTTTCTCAAGAATACCATGGAAAGAGCAGTTTATTTAAGAATCTGCTGAAATTAGATCCTCATTGTATGACTCAGCTTTTCCTTTTTTGTCCTTGGACCAAAATAAGTAGATGACAGTGCACCCTATAATAGATCTGGAATTGAGCACCTCAGGGAATTCAGCAGGGAAAAAGAAAGAGATGTTTGCTTTCTTTGTTTAAATTAAGCAGCTCTTTGGTGAATGTTTCTCATGCTTAATGTAAGAGTAATGACTTCGCTTGTGCTTAAGTCTTTAACTTTTTTTTTTCTCTTTCTCTTAAAAATACAATAACTCTCACACTAGGGAAAACAATGGAGCTAAAGGCTGGTAAGTCCCCTGCACCTGATGGTTTGTATTATAGGATATTGTTAATATTATTGTTATTATTATTATTGTTATTAGAAATATGGAGTCATAGAGTTATGAAAGGAAATAACTAAAGAGATAACAAATGCACTGGTAGAAATCTTTCAAGAGTTCCTAGATTCTAGAAAAGTCTCAAGTTTGGAAAACTGCCAACATAACACGCCATTCAAAAAAGGAAGAGTAACAAAGAACTGGTAACTATAGGTTAGTTAGCCTCACATCTGTCATTAGGAAAATGTTAGAACCTATCATCAAGGATGTAATTGCAGAGCATTTAGAAATATATGATATAACTAAGCAGAGTCGGCATAGCTTCTTGAAGGGGAAATCATGCCTGAAAGGTACATTAGAATTTTTGAGAAGGTAACAGGCAGGATAAATAAAGGGAAATCATAGACGTAATGTAATACCAAAGGGTATTCAATCGGCTGTCACACATTAGGCTACTTAATAAGATAAGTTGGTGTTGGGGTCATGGATGGAAGATTGTCTAACTCATCAAAGACAGAGGGCTAGAATAAGGGGTGCATTTTCAGAATGGCAACTCAAAACTATTTGAGTGCCACAGATTTGAATGTCACAGTGCTGGTGCCACAATTATTTACAACATATTTTCATGGATGAAGGAAGTGAATGTACTGTTGCCAAGTTTGCAGATGACAGAAAAATAAGTCTAAAAGTATGTGATGACGTTGACACAGATTGAGTGGATAGAAATTTGGAAGATGGAATATTATGCAGGAAAATAGGCGTTTTGGGAGGAAGAATAGAGCTTAATATGATTTAATTTGATAAAAACTGAAGAAAGCTGCAGCACAGAAAGATTTGGGGTTCCATTTGCATGAATTACAAGAGGCTACCATACAAGTTCAGCAGGAAAGCAAATGGAATGGAATAAAAGGCACCAGTTAGACCATTGCTGGAATACTGTAAGTAGCTTTGATCCTCTTATCTCAGGAATGATATGCTGGCGTTGGAGACAATCAAGCAAAAGCTCACTGGGTTGGTTGCAGGTTTGTAATGATTTTCTTATGAAGAGAGGTTAAGTAGATTGAACCTATGCTCATTGGAGTTTAGAAGAATGAACAGCGACCTTGTTGAAACATACAGGATTTTAAGGGGCTTGACGTGGTAGGTAGTGAAAGGTTGTTTCACCTTTTGGAAGAATCTAGGACCAAAGGGCATATTCCCAGAGTAAAGGGTCACCCATTTAAGAAAAAATGAGGAGGAATTCCTTCTCTCAGAAAGTAGTGAATCTGTGGAAATTGAAACTGCAGCAAGGTGTAGAGGTTGGGTTGTTAAGTATTTTCAAGACTGAGGTAGATTTTAATCAGAAAATGAATCAACGGTTATATGGAAAGGCAGAAAAGTGGAGTTCAGAATTTTAAGATCAGCAATGATTAAACTCAATGGGCTGAATGGCCTACTTCTGCTCCTACATCTTATGCTCTTATTCCAACCCACTTCTGACTTGTGCCTTGGTGGATAATATTTGGGGATCAGGAAGTGAGTTACTCACTACAGTGTTCCTAGCCTTTGAACTGCTCTTATAGCCACAGTATGTACATGACTGGTCCTACTCAGTTTTTGATCAGTGGTAACTCCCGATATATCTTCAGCATAGAAACATTCCTTCTTCTTACTTCATAACACTGAGAATTGTTAATAAGAGTTAAAAATTTAATTGACTCCCTGGACCAAAACTGTTTATATTTAATAAATTGGTAACTTGACAATTAACAATGTATTTGGAAATCTAGCTGCCAAATTTGAATCCGACACCTGAATGTATTTTCTAATTATAATTTTGGCTTTATGAATAATTTGCTATGTGTGGAAAGCTAAGCTTGTTTCAAATGCGAAGCCAAGTTTTATTGCACATTATTAGCAAATACACTTATTAATCTTAATTTAGGTTCTGCAGTTTCAGCTGTTTTCAAACTATATTGGAACTTTTTCCACAACATTGCCTACAATAATGTAGTGAATACAGTTCACTATTTTTGTAGTATTTATATATGATGTACAGGAAATGTATATAAAATGAACCATAATACTTTGTGGCACAGTAGTAATGGCATTTGTCATTGATTTGATTTTTAAAAAATCAAAAAATGATTTTAAATTGTTTTAAGTTCCAGGTTGCTGTAAGTGCAAGTTGGCAATGTCACAGTGAGAGAACTAGGGAAAGCAACTGTGTGTCGCTTTAGTTTGTGACATTGGAGTACTGTGAAATTGACAGAGGGAGGACAGAGATGGAAATGTAAATTAGAGTGAGAAGAACCAATGTCATATCAGATACAGAAGGCAGGTGGTACACTGGCATTGAACTAATGTCACTGGACAAGTAATCCAGAGTCCCAAGCTTACAACGTTCAATAAATTGAAGTCAATTCAATGAAAATCTGGAATTAATAAAGCTTGTCTAATGGTGACCATGTAACCATTGTTGATTGTTGTAAGTACCAATCTGGATCGCGAATGTGGAAGGAAATCTGGCATCTTTTCCTGATTGGCTGCTATCTGGTTGACTCTTAACCACCTTCTGAAATAGACTACCAAGCCACTCAGTTCAAGGACAATTAGGGATGGCCAATAATTGCTGGACCAGCCATTGACTCTTACATTCCATGTACAAAAATAAAGCGAGTGAAGAAGGAATGTTATGACTTCTTCTCTTAAGTTTAAATGGCCTCTTCAGAATCTGGCTTTAGAGAGGTGACTGCCCTATTTTAATGTATTTGCATCTCATTAGAGCCAGACTCACCTTACTTCCACACCACTTTCAATTCTTAGCTAATAAAAGCAAAGTACTATAGACATTAGAAATCTGAAATAAAAACAAGAAGTGCTGGGAAAACTCTACAGATCTGGCAGCATCTGTGGAGAAAGAAACAGACTGAAACGCAATAAGTTGCCTCAGGAAATTGAAAAGATGCTAGGGAAACTTAAAAAAAAAACAAGCCAGGCATTAAGTATGATTCAGAAGCAGGATAATGTCAAAAGACAAAGTTCAGGATAATCTACCTGAATGCACACAGAATTCACTATAAGGTAGATGATCTAAAGGTATATGGAAATGCATGGGCGTAAACTAATTACCATTGCAGAAACATTGCTGCATGGTGACCAGGACTGGAAACCAAATATTCAAGGATATGTGACATTTAGGAAGGACAAACAAGAAGGACAGACAAGAAGGAAAGGGAGGTGGAGTTACACTGATGATACAAATTGGCATCATTATATTAGTAAAGGAGGACCTCAGATCTCAAGAATAATGTGTTTGACTGGAGCTAAGAAATAGCAAAGGGCAGCAGATATTGATTGGAGTTATTTATAGTTGTTGTGGTGTGGGGCATAGTATAAATCAGAAGCACCTTACATGGGCAACACAGTTATCATGAGTGACTTCTACCTGGGTAAACCAACTGAGCACTAAAGCTGTGTATGATGAGTTTCTAGAGTATGGTTGTCTAGAAATGTATGTTAAGGAGCAAACTAGAGGACATGCTATTTCAGATCTAGTATTATACAATAAAAAAGGGCTAATTAACAATCTCATTGCAAAAGAACCTTTGGGGATTAGTGACCTTAGTATGACAGAACTTTATATTGTGTACAAAACTGACTTAGTTTGTTCTGAAGCAAGATTGTTATATTTGGATAAGGGCAATTATGAAGACAAGGGACACAAATTGGCTGAGGTGAACTGGGAAATTAAAAAGTGTGACTATACTTAGTCAATGAACGGTCGTTAAAGAAAAACTGTAAGGCTTGCAGCAACTATACTTCCTTTAACGTGCAGAAACTCAAGAATAGATCAGCAAACCTTGGCTGACACAGGAAGTTTATGGTGGTATAAAGATTAAAAGAAAAGGCCTATAATGTTGCCAGAAATAGTGCCAGCAACAATTGTGAGGATAAAGACATTTTTGGAATACAACAAAGTTGGATGAAGAAACTGATAAGAAAGGGATATGAATGCAATCCTGCAAAAACATAAAAATAGACTATAAAAGCTTCATAATTATGTAATAAAGAAACATATGGCCAAAATAAATGTAACTCAGTTTTAAGCAGAGTCAGGAATTGTTAATGGGGAACAGAAAAACAGCAGTGAGCTGAAGGACTACTTGTATCTGTTTTCATTGAGGAAGATACAAGAAATCTGCCACAGCCAGGGATCCAAGTGTCTAGGAAGAGTTAAGGATTGAAGGAAATTGGCATTACTACAAAGATTATACAGGAGAAATTAATGGGGCTCAAAGCTGATAAATCCCTCAGGACAGTTAGTCTACATACCAGAGTGTTGAAGGGGTGGCAATACAGACAGTTGATGCATTGGTGATTACCTTTCAAAATTCTGGAATGATTTCTGCCAATTGGAAGGTAGCAAATGTCACCTCACTATTTAAGAAGAGAGCAAAAGAGAAAACAGACATCTACAGACCTATTAGCCTCACATCAGTCATTGGAAAAATGTTTGAATCTATTGATAATGATATCAATGGATGTACTCTGTGAATGGGAAATCATGTTTTATAATCTTATCAGATTTTTTTGGAGACATCACTAACAAACTTAATGAAGGAAATTAAAGTGCGTGGGATAAGAGATAATGTATTGACAAAGATTCATGATTGGCTAACAGACAGAAAACAGTTGGAATAAATTAGTGATTCTTGCGTTAGCAGGCTGTGACTAGTGGGTATTGACTAGGATCAGTATTTTGACCTCAGCAGTTCACGATATATATTATTGATTATGTAGTTTGGTAGATGCATTTGTGGATGAAACAAAGCTAAGTGGGAAGGTATATTGTGTGGAAGCTGAGGTTAGCCAGTGCTGACTTCTAATCCAAGACTTACCGAATGCAGCTAGTTCCTGCACAAGAGAAGAGAAGGAATTAGTTGTAGTAAGAGGGATAAAAGTTTGCAGAGATTAAGAATGCGTCACCACTTGCAGCACATATTAATCAGTAGTTTGCCATTGCGGTGTCCACATCTCCATGAGGATTCTGGTCTTCTTCAGCCAATTCAGGCATTCATCCTCAAAAGAAGTGAGGAGCCTTGTGTCCGCCAACATCTCACTCTCACCCCTTTATACAGATCTTGGCCTTTTTGGCCCAGTTGATGGCAGAATTGGTAGTAGCTTGAGAATCTTTTTATTCATTCATGGTATGTGAGCATCACAGGCTGGGCCTGCGCTCATTCTCAACATTCATTGTCTTTTGAGGTGGTGAGCTGCCTTCTTAAACTATTGCAGTCCATCAGGCAGGAAGGAGCTGCTGAGTCGATAGGATGAGAGCATTGAGAGCTGTGATAAATAAACCTTGGTTGGGTGGGGATGGGGGAGAGTAAGCGGTGACACAGTTACAGTGAGTACTGGCCCTGAGAGTGTAACTTTGAGGAGTGCAGAAGATCATTGACCTTCTTCCCATCTTGTTATGCATTTTATATAATGGGGGGACACACAAGTGACCCGAGGTGCTAACAGTGTTCAGGCTAGCTTGGTCTGGTGCCTTGTTTGACAGTCTGCAGGAAAATCAATGGCTCTCTTTTCCACCGCCCAACCATCAACACCTCCAGGTGAGAGTCCACAAAGCAGGGAGCCAATTTGCATTTTTGCTCCATTTCCTCTGTGATAATCATAGGTGATGGTCAGTTCTTAGCCTCCGGTATCCGATGTAATGCACATTTAAGCTTTAAATATGAGACTATCGATGTGAATGGCAGAAGGTCTCAGCGGTGGTGAGCATTTCTGCCTCTCCTATCACCCAATTCCACAAGAAGCGGGCTAAAGGGCCCAGTTGCACAATTAATGAGTTGAAGAGCAGAATATTGCACAAGAAAAGACACTTTGAGGTCCGATGGCAGACCAGGCACTATGAATCTCACTTGACAAAACATATTACCTGAAAATGGGAAAGTTCTGCCCACTTACTCGGTTTCTCTCTCAGCTGGTGCTGCCAGACCTGCTGACTTTTTCCAGTATTTTCTCCTTTTAATACAGTATGACATCATGATGGGTCAAATCTTAATGCACCAGCCTTTATGACCTGACACATTTTACACAAATTTTTGTCCACGCTTCCTCCTTTGACATGACAGAAATTTTCTTCATCAAACAAACTTTATTGCTGAATAATTCAATTGGATTATTCAGTCATTACTGTAGAGAGATTTAATTATTATTAGATTGATGGCCAAGTGCTGAACAGTTATCCTGTAAAGCCGTGAACATGATATACAGTGCGGCCTTTTTATTAATGAAACCATGCCCAGAGACTGGTATATCATGGTGCAAAAGGAACTTAACCCTTTTAACTATTACAATTAGCAACCGAATTATGGCCGACAAATCAGTACTAAAGAAGTTAACACTGGAACAATATGAATAGTTTGGGTAACCTGTTCTTTATTGATAATTCTTGCAGTGGGCATTGGCTCCTTGCATAACCTTAGAACTATTCAACTTAGCTCTTTTCTCTTAGAAATGCTCTTTTCTGAGCAACATTGAAAGGAAATATGTGATAAAGTTTGGATGATGGGTCTTTGGCACAGCTAAAAACTGGGCACAAAGTATCAAATGGCTAGTGTTTCTTTAATGTCCTAGGGACTCTGATCAGTATAAATTACCTGTGACATCTCATTAATCCTCTTTTTCCTCACAAACGCATAATTAATGATAACATCGACAATAATATACAAATTAGGTAACTGATGGTTTGTGGTGTTAGTTTTGATTAACATCACAAACCAAAAAATGACAGTAATGTAATGCATATCCCAAACGGCAACAAGCACTTTGACCTAAGACATACATTTTTTTCACAATCCCAATGATTAATCCTCTTCGGGATTAATACAAAACACTGGCCAGTGGCAGTAGCATTGCTGCCTTGTCTTTGTAAAACAAACTGTCTGGATTATATTTATTTTAAAGGGATGAATCCTGAAATTTATAACAGCAGTTCTACTTTCCTGCTAGTTCTTATTTTCTTGTAAGAAGATGATGGGTGTACAACTGAGTAACAAAAATGTGTTCCTATAGTTTCAATTCCTCTTCTAGCTAGTCTTACAAATGTATTAAAAGATAATAATTAATTACATGTCTTGAGAAAGTTATTGCATATCTGTATTTTCTTGACTGCACTTTGGTTCCTCAAGATTTTACTTAGCTGGTGTACATTTCCTCTGAAACCCTTGCCCCTACAACAAGTCTCAATGCAAACCCACTCTTCTCTCTTGTTCTTGCATGGCTCAGACCTGGATCACTTTACTAATCTTAAATGGTAAATGTTATTTGTTGTCCCTCAGTGGCTGTAATTCCTCTCTCTAACGGGTCCATCGGTAAATCTAGCCCTCACTACAGTCAATTAAATGTTACACTTGAACAGTAAAATGTATATTCTTGGCTGCCCTCCCAGGACAATATTGAGTTTATAATGTATTTTACTCAATTTTTCATCATACATTAACACATTAAGGCACAGGGAATGGCACAGACTGACAGAACTTGAATTAACCCAACTCTAAATGTGCTGTTGTGAAGACTAACAGTACAAATTTTATTTCCACAGTAATGAATTCTACAATGTCCAGTATTTCTGTGGATTGTTATAAACATGTCATTTAGAAGTGAAGGTTATGCCCTCTGTTTTTTTCACGTTTTATCCAAAAGTTTCACAAATTCATTACAATGCAAAAGCTTATTCTATTGCCCTAAATTGCCTTACACTCCAAAAAATGTATCCATACTGAATCATTTAAATTGCTCGTTTTTCTTAAAAAATGAACACAATGCCTTAGAGATAGTAGGAACTGCAGATGCTGGAGAATCTGAGATAACAAGGTGCAG
>NC_063339.1:60783875-60873875 GCF_021869965.1 Rhincodon typus
CTGCACCTTGTTAACACAATGCCTTAGTTTTCTAGGACTCAGCTTGGTTCTCAAAGTAGGTATTGGGTATCCACTACAAAGTGTGATTATTTATTTATAAAAAGATAATTTTAAAATATTCAAAGATGTTGTATTCAGATGATGTGCTTCACCAGACATTAGCTGCTGCAATATCAATTTGTGTATTAACTTATTGTTGGGTTAGGCAAGGTAAAAGCACAGAAACTAAAACAGTTCAATACAACTCATTATCCAGGCAGGGTAGAATGAAAGCTCCAAATAGTTTGAATAGTTGATCTATTCAGTCAGCTTCAGCCCAAATCAATTTGCCAAGAATGCAACCCCAGTTTAATAGCATGGATACAAATTTAATTGTCTGCAAGGGATGTTATATATTTTACTAACTATTTTGTCTTAATATACTTGACAGCTGTAAAACACACCATGGAGCTCCAATTAAAACTTATCAGGTAGAATTTAATGTACCCCTTAGAGGTGATCAGGTGGGAGAGTGTGAAGTAGAGCATCCAGTGTCTCTCTAGTTAAATTAGGGATGAGAAATCTTAGGATGGCATTCCTGCCCACCGGAAAGTTGACATTGCAAGGTCTCAAACCATCGCTAATAGCATTTTACTGGTGGAAGATGAGGGGTTTCTGGGGACTGGGGGCTGTCCCTCATGCTCAAGCATTCTGCACCTCTCAGAAAGCCTCCTCCCTGCCCTTTCTATCAATCCCCTCCCACCAAATCAAATGGCCACCTCTGCCCTAGGACCATCATCCCATCCCTCTCATCTGACTGCATAGAATCCACCAGCAATCCTTATTTGTAGGCCCCAGTGCAATACCAACAGTGACCACACCTCCTGATGGTGCTGCCGACATGGAAGGGCTGCTGGCCTCCAATGACCTGACAGCTATCTAGGGCAGAATATTTGCCTAAAGGAGCTGAAATTTCCTGTGCCAGTGGTCATGGTGCCAAAAAACTTTGTTCCCTTGGAGCAACTGTCTATCAGGTCGGTGCGTTGGTGGGGGTAGGGGGAGCGGGGGGAGGAGGTGGGCAGTGGTGCCATTAGTTTTAGTTACAGAAGTTGGATCCTCCACTGCCCACATTAAATTCCACTCATTGTTTATTTTTGGCACAGACAATCTGGCATTAAACAAACAACTGTAAGGCAGAATATAGTCATTGCTTTCGCAGTTCAGCTGTTTTGGTGAATTTTATACAGTGTACATTCAGCTCCTAAAATAACAGATAACTATAATTTAAGTACAAGGAAATAAAAAAGATTCAAGTCCCGCTGTACCAATTTGATTTTGGGTGATAAATGCTGGATTGTTAGAAGTAACCACAATGCTGACTAAATAGAAAAAAGCATTGCCCTATCAGAGGTATACTATTTGAAGAACTGCAAAGGAGTTCTCAGAATTCCCTAGCCAAGATTTATGCTCTGCCAACACCAGCAGATTATTTTGTGGATGTTTGTGGGATTCTTGCTGCGTGTTAACTGTTTGCTGCGGTTTCTAAACTGGAAATATAGACTGCACTTCAAAAGTACTTAATTAGATGTGATGTCCTTGGGCCATGAAAAGGCATTATGTATAAATACAAGTTCTCTTTTTCTTTCTCTTTTTTTTTTCCTTGTCTTTAGAAATTTACAATGTACAAATTTACTACTTTATTTGCCCGCAAAATAACACTGGGTACAACTTTTGAAATGATTTGTTGGCTGTGAAGTATTTTGGGATATCCTGGGGCTGCATAAGACACTATATAAATGCAAACTCTTTGTTTCATTTCTGAACTGGGACAGTAACTGGGAACTAAACAATTGTTCTCAATGCCTTCAGGCTCAATACAGGAAAACATCTGTCAAAAGTTTTTGATCTGGTTTGGTTCCCAGAACCTCCTGCTATGAAATGCAATTTGTGTGGAGACAAGGTGAAAACAATTTAGGTTTGGGAATGATCAGCTTTATGGATTAAAATCCCATAATCATTTCATTTGCATATCAAGGATGGTCACTTGGGCAAGGTAGGAGGAGCTTGCCACCATCTTCGGGAAAGCAGAGACAAGGGGAGAAAACTGAAGAGAAGAAAGAGGTCAACTTTAAGATACTTAACCCTGTCACAAAAGATGCAGTCTCATGAATATCATTTACAATTGTAAGATTTTCTACCGATACCCAGTTTCTGGGAAATATGAAATTAACAGTCACAATGGTGTTTATTAGGTGAGTAAATTATACTCATTCATTTTCTCTGTACTCCATCAAAGAACCTGACTTAAGCTTCAATTTTGAATTTCATGTCCATGGATGAGGCTGCATATAGGCATCCTTCATGAATAAGTTTGCATAAGATATGCAGATAGGATGCATCCAAGGATTTTGCAGGAAGCAAGGGTAAAAATGGAGGGAGCAATTCCCATAACCTTTCTGTCTTCCCTGGACTTGGGGGATGTGCCAGAAGACTGCAAACCTTATCGCCTTGTTCAAGAAAGCTTGTAAGGATAAGATCAGCAATTACACATCAGTTAGTTTAACTTTGGTGGTGGGGAAGCTTCCAGAAACAATTATTCAGAAGAGACTAGCATAATGGGGTAAAGTAGGAGTTTGGTACTAGGTAATGATGCTTGTTTGAAAAGCCAACACACCCTCAATGGGCTGAATAACCTCCATGGGCACTAACAATTCTGGGATTCTGTGAAGTTTCTTGCCATGTCCTGACAGGCATTTAAATTGTTATAAAGCAATTTTGTACTTTGTATAGCAAATGGGTTGGTTGCCATGTCTCATGCAAATTTTAGTGATGAATGTCTTTTTTACCCAAGCCCAACTATTGCAAATGGCAAGGCTCTGCTGTAAATCTATTCTTTTTGTTTGTAGGTGTCCAGCTGACCAAGCCTGCACGCGTCAGAAATTGTACATTGCTCGTCTGAATATCTGTTCCCAAGGGAGGTTTCACTTTTCTTCAGAGTTGTTCTGTGGGTGGTTTATCCATCACTTCCTGTTCTGGAAGCAACCATCACAAACAACTAGTGATTTGTTGTTTGGTTGCTTGCTTGAGTCTGATAGTTTGAAGGCAAGCTTTTTGTGCATGCAAAAGGCATGGATGAAATTCTTGCTGCAAGCTGTCAAGCCAAGAAGATGAAATGTGCATCCTAAGATGAAAAGATACAGATTCATGAAGTGTCAGTATAAATCTTAAGCAAATCACATGGGTAAAGAAAAAAACTGTAATAGTTATTACATATTCAGTGCCCATTTTACACTGGCTGCCAATACCCCAGCCAAGTGGCTATTTTGAGCCCAGACCTTTAGCAGACTGCAGGAGATATCAATTCTTTCCTCACCTGATGTTCTCACTTGTGCAGTTCACTCTAAGAATCACTGGTTGGTGATTGTAAGCAGGCAACTTGGCCAACTTTCATTTTCCATGATGTTTCTTCTTGTTTTCACTACTAAAAGATTGGTTTTGAATCCTTTAATATTTTACATAAGTGAGACAATTCGGGGAGTTTGCTAGAATTTTTTTGAGAAGACCTAATTTCCGTGCACTGAAAAATTTATTAGTATCACTTTCAACATAATTTTTGATATAAGTCTTTGGCTAAATCAAGCCAGATTTGGCTTGACAAACAGATTCCAGTCCAAGCCCTTTGTTAGTTGTCCATTTAAGATGAAGCTCCCCATTAAGTGTCAATCTGACTTGCCACATAGGAATATTTCACATGGGTGTGTTATGTATAATTTTGCATGAGGACACAAAAAGACAACATATTTTTGGAAAGAACATAAATGACATTGAGTTTCTCTTTCACAACAGTTTCTACATCCAAGTCCAAAATTACAAAATCATGAAACTGAGCAAATGCAGCATATAATTCGATCTTGCTAACGCAAAACTAAATGGGGCAAAATAAGTAACATGGTCCTACAATGGGAAATTGCCAGTATGTAATTATAACATCTAATAGATAGAACAGGCATATTGTTGTGCTTTTTTAAGTTAATGTTAAATGGTAGGATCTTTTTATAACAGTTGACAATATATTTTTACAACTTTACAGAAGCAGTTTTCACTGATTAGTTTTGATGATTGGAGCAGTCTGTAATGAAAAGGTATCACTAGGGGGCAGTAACACGTCATGAACCTACTGCCTCAGGCAGCAGTACAGATCCAGAACAAAGGGTTTTTCTCCCCTGAAACTGAGATCTAAGAGAAAATTATTAATTGTTGCAATGAATAGAATTTGCCTTTATTTTTGCATGACAGCATAACATTATAAATAGTGCATAAATATGAATATGTCTTGGGTATCATACTTATTACAGTTACTTAATCTGTATTTTAGTAATTTCTTGACCAAGCAGTTTTCTGTTACTTATGCACAACTATTTTATCCTTCTTATTGATAATTCACAGATTATAAGAATTGTCACTTTATAATTCACAGAGATTGCACATAACTTCTCGTTTTTAAAATGTTCATGTATTCTCACAAGCAGTGACGAGTGATGAAAATGGATAACAGCATAAAGGACAAAGTATTATCTTTCATTTGACTCCTTTTCTCTTGGATGATTTTAGCTACAAGCAAGCAACATGTGTAGAATATGAATCATATTTGCCAAATGAAAATATCTTGCATAGAATACAACTTTAGTTTTCCAGCTAGTGTCAATATTTTGCTGGTAACTTCAGTTATTACTCATTGTTAGGAAAAACACACCAGTATTATGTTTTACAGCAGTAAATACAAGCATATTTCAAGGCTAAATTCTTATCAAAGATGGAGATGGAGTTGATCCCCTTAAGAATGAAAATAAGTTTATAATCTTAAGATACCACTTCGCAATAATTTGTAATATGAATAATTTTATGTTATTTCTCATTTTCTTGTACTGAAATATTTTGAAATACATTGCCATCTTGCTAATCAGTATTAATTGTAAACCTTGACCTGTAAAATTGTGATTGTCTTTTCCATGTAGCTGTTGAAAATGTAAGTATTATAATCACATTGTAGAAGAATTCCCTAACATTCAATTATCTGACTCAGTAGCCTAAAAGGAAATAATTTACTTGCTCATTGGTAGAAAGAAAAAGTGTGTTGTCTTAAATTTATTATGTATTGTAGTTGCAAAACTGAGATTACAGAAGCTCAGATTGTAATCAAATAAGAACATAAGAACATAAGAACTAGGTGCAGGAGTAGGCCGTCCGGCCCTTCGAGCCTGCTCTGCCATTCAATAAGATCGTGGCTGATCTTTTCGTGGACTCAGATCCACTTACCCGCGTTCTCACCGTATCCCTTAATTCCTTTATTGTTCAAAAAAAATCTACCTTATCTTTAAAAACATTTACTGAAGTAGCGTCAACTACTTCACTGGGCAAGGAATGCCATAGATTAACAGTTTGTTAAACCTTAACATAACAATTAAAATGATCTCAGCAGCAAAAATGTGACTTTTTTTTAACCTTGATCAACTGCACTGGTGACCTGCTTTTGAGGTCCCAGTGGCAGAAAGTTGCTGATAACACACAGGGGAGGTGTACGGCAGATCACATTAGGTCAAGGTTTCACCCTGCGATCAGATTCTTCACACTACTAAAGCAAAGCATAGTAGGGATTAGTTTGGTTTTTAACCCTTCCCTGCAGTATTTTCTGTTTACATTTTAATCATCCCTTTATCATTTTTATCTCCCTCCACCTCAGAAAAACTCAAGTCCAGAGTGCAAGAGCATGAGCCACTTGGGTGCACTATACACCCACTTTACGATCGATAAAAACTGACCAAATTTACACTTTAGTCATTTTTTTGCTGTTCACTTTTGGTAGGAAGAATAGACTCATAGAAGCTAACATATTAGCAGACGGCTTTAGTGCAGAAATAGAATTCAAAAGTATTTGGGGCAAGTTGTGGTGAAGTGAAAGTAAGGCCATTATGCACACAGAGCCATGGACATCTGGTAGATCTAACTTTTTTGTACCTTGGGGAATGCTTGCTATAGCGTGTTAGCAAACTGTTCTCTACCTATGGGACCTGTGTTTTAATCTATTCCCAAACGATGAGATGACAGTCCTCCATATAGCCTAGTCATAATGGTCCTTTGTGAAATGATTTAGGTTGTTTCAAGCTACATCCCAAATGTCACACAAATTAACAATCACACTCAAGTGGAGCAAAATTATGTATACCGCAGTAAAGAAATTATATTGTGTAGCAGGTATTATTTTGAAGTTAAATTTAAAGAATGTATTTGAGAAAAAGTAAGAAAATTTAATTCATATTTGATCTACATTATTAAGGAAACTTTTGTGACCAATACTGAATATCTTAAAACAGAAGTGGATTCCATTCTTCAAAATATTTTTTGATAAGTGCAAAGCAAGTTCCTCAATACTTAATAACAACTTCAGCAGTGTCAGGATGAGGGAAAGCATAAGTAAAACAGCAATGACTCTGTCTAAGAGGCTACATGATTATAAGTGACTCATTGAAGAAAAAGAATAAAAGGGCGTATTATGCAAGTCTTCAAAATGCTGACCGACAATGAAAGCAAGTTATTTAGTTGACACTGTGAACACAGAACCATTTGGGCAGAAGTACAGTCAACAAGCATCACTCAAAAGTAAACATTGTGAAGAAAAATTTTTCCATGATTGTGAAGAATTTAGCAACAGCAGTTATTGCTTGATCAATTAATTTTTTTTTAAAAGATGAGTTTTTGGTTAGGAATGTGTTCGAATGTCATGCTAATGGTATAATTGATTATCTCTCTTTATAACCTAGAATGCCAAATTTCCTGTGTTGCCAAATAAAAGAAAAAACTGATCAATGTTTAATAATGGAAAGAGAGGAAATAGACGAACTTTTTGGAATTTCATTATTGGTTTTCTTTGAAAATCAACAAACATTTGCTATATGGGATTGAACTCATGATGAGGAAGTAGGAAAGTGACTGTAAGGAATGCGTTTGAATATCTTGTTCTTCACATTTCATACTCTCTTCTGCATTTAATAAAACAACATTTTCCTGAAAATATGCTTAATATCCCAATTTGAAAAATCAGATCATACTACAATTGTGCATCCCATTTCCCAATTTTAGTCATATTGTTTCACTACAAAAGGTTGTTGAATTAATTTAATGATAATGTTGTGATGAAGACTTATATAGCCACTGGTATCTTGGCCAATATTGTCAAAACTTATTTCTTTCAAGAACTTTAACAGACTTCAAAAATTGGTGATTATGTGTTCCTCTTTAGGTTGATATTAACCCAAGTAGCAGGGTGATTCTAACTCATCATGCCATCCAGTAACTCTTTTACATTTATAGGAAATAGTTGCTTCTTGGATTCCATGCATGAAAATTGTATTTTAAACAAATTAGGTTAGAGTTATATGACCCCAGTTAATCATCACAAAACAAAAATTTCAAATGCAATTTGATAATGAGCATAGTGCCTCCAGGATATTAGAAGTTGATAGCAAACACAGAATGTGGTATGTTTGTAGGCAAAGGCAATCAGAGAAATTCATGACTCAATAAATCTAAACTTATTAAAAATGCAGTTTTAGAATTTATTTATATTCATTGTGCAATATACACATGATCTTACTTACAAACATATTGAGATATAGCTTATGATTCTGAACAGCTTATGTGCCTTTGGAATCTAATTATTAATTTGCTTCACAAGCAGTGAGAACTCTAGCATAACATTATGTTGATTGCAGACAATGATGTGAAATTGAATTCCTACTTTCCAGCTGTTTGCCAGAGGAAGAGGTTAATTTTTAATCTGGAAGGTCATGTTTTAGTCTGTTGTTTAAAGCAGTTTACTTTATAGATTTTTTATTTTATAAACAAAAACAGTAATATATTATTCATATTCACTGAAGGCTTGCGCAACCATTATCAACTTTAGTCCAATGCAGAAAGCAAATAGCACTATTTGAAACAGTATTTGTGGACAGTTTTACTCAATTTCTATCATTAAAAAATTCAAATAAAGGCAAATAAATTAGTTGTCTCTCAATATGTGGTATAAAAAACTTAAGCTGTCCTATTAAATCATTCGAGGTAAGAGATATATATCCACACTAATGCCTAATGGATTAGTTTCATGTGTAAACATATAAAAAAAGAGTATTGAAAGGTACTCTGAAGCAAGTCTGAGCACCAATTTTTTTTGTTCTTTGCTTCAGCAGGGGCATCATATTTTGTACATGTTGCCCCTTTCTCCCCTGAGTTTTACAGGACATGTCTGGATTGAAATTATTTTTAAAACTAGAAAGAAAGACAATGATATAGCTTTTCTCCTAAATACAGCATGTTTTATAACCTGAGTCATGCAAATTACACTTGTGCTTTCAGATGACTAAGATTAATGACACTGCGCCAAGGTCTTTGTTTTTCTATTTGGCTGTTTAGTATGAAATACAATCCTAAAACATTATCTATCGTCTATTAATCCCAGAATTGTGTTCACAACATGCAACACACATTGTTTAGGGCAATTTACAACAGTAACATACTGAGCACAATTGCATTTAATTACTTTGATTCTAATTACATTCACCAAGGACTAATAAAATAAATGGGACAAGTGGCTCTTTAAAAAGGCTTCTGCAACATACGTGCTATCTTGTATTGGAAAGGTGATGTCAGTGATGGATTTACGGTAAATGCTATGTTTCTGAACATTTTAAGATTGAAATTCAGCCTTATATTACTAAATGTAAAACATACATGGTAGCAATATGAAATTTTTGTAAAAAATTCTTGTTATATAATTTCTTATATATCTTTCTTAAATCAAACTTAATGAAATTTCCACAATGTCAGAATTAAAATATCAATACTCATAAAGACTTGATGCTCAGAATCTATAAAGACTAAAGAACTCTTCTAATTATTTTTGATGAGGATTAATTTATTGAACTTTAAATACGGAACTGTCCTTAGTAAAATTTGTTGTTTCTTGAAGTTGAACTGAATGAACAGAAAATGTTAGAATGCAGAATAGGTCAAGGTCAGAATAGATGGAGGGAGTTTTGAAGATGCTACATGGAACAAATTTACACATCTACCCACAGGTTGCATTCAGCTCAGTCATAAAGTTTGACCCATATTTGTTCATAAATGCATGCATCAGTTTGCACCCCCTTAGTAGATCATTTATAATGTCATTAGACCAGGTGGCAGAGCTGTGTTTTTTTCTCAGAAGTTAAATGTGTGAATAAAGTAACTCAGAGGATCAATTGGCATTAGAACTTTTAAGGATGGATTTACATCAAGCTGCGACTTACTGAACATTGAGAAAAGTTGAAAAATTGAGTTTAATTCATTTGCCTTCTGTTTTAGTCATGCATTCATAAGTCAGATGGCACACCTGAATCTAGATTATACTGCCATTACCATATTCACATGTAGATTCATAGAATCATAGAATCCCTATAGTGTGGAAGCAGGCTTTTCAGCCCACCAGGTCCACACCAACCCTCCAAAGAACATCCCCTCCAGACCCACTCCCTTACTCTATTCCTGTATCCCTTTGACATAGCTAATCCTCCAGCCTGCACATCCTTGGACTAACTTTCCACAACTCAAAAATGATAGTGTATTGTCATGGCTTACTGGCATAGTGGACTGGAAATCAAGCCCTACTCTTCCCAGAGTCATTACAAATGTGAAAAGATTTAGTCAAACTATCCAAAGTCCCGAATTTAGTTTGCTGATAAACTCATATTAAGAGAAATGTTTCTGTACTTAAGAAAATAACTATTACAAGCAAATCGTCTTCAACAAATGTCAATGAGAAAATATGAACTGATAACTTATAACTCCACAAGTTAAACTCAATCCCTTCTTAAATTGCCCCATCTCATAAACATAAACAAAGGACAGACAGGACATGGATATAAAGGGTAGAAAAAGAATAAAGGAAAATCAAGGAAATAAAGTTCAACAGCACAAGTTTGGTCTTAGGATTCAATGAGTTGCTTCATTTCTCTTCCGTTCTGTTCAGTTCTTTGTTGTTGAAGTGTGGTTGGTTGCACACGGGTACCATGCATCACTGGTTGAGAGTTTGTTCTTTCAATGTGTTTAAAGATGTTTTATTCCACCTTCAGTAGAGATTTACTTGCTATTTGGTGTTCTATTACCAGAGACAGAGACAGACAGACAGAG
This sequence comes from Rhincodon typus, assembly GCF_021869965.1. Classification (NCBI taxonomy): domain Eukaryota; kingdom Metazoa; phylum Chordata; class Chondrichthyes; order Orectolobiformes; family Rhincodontidae; genus Rhincodon; species Rhincodon typus. The sequence continues at coordinate 60,794,079 of NC_063339.1, forward strand.
AGAGAGAGATCTTTCCAAGGTCAGTGCTTCTCTGTTGCACCAGTCCTGTACAAGCCATTGTCACCTAGTCAGGCACCAAGTGAATGTAGTTGTCAAGATGTTTTCCTTTTGTTCAGAACCCATCATCTCCTTGTGTCTGCTTCTGCTCTCATTGTGTCAGGAAAATGCAGCAATACATATATCTCACAATGTGTGCTAGCAAACATGATTTACAAAACTGCAGTAATCTTTTTGCACAGTCTCCTTGGTTTACAGCGATATTTCTCACAGTCCAAAACTAAAAGAAATATAAATATGTGATCTTTACAGGCCTCCACCCTTAGGAGAGAAAAAAACACCACTTCCAAAAATGCATATCATCACAAGGCATGTAGCAGACAGAAAACAACATATGAGAAAACAACACACCCTTCATTCTTCACTTTTCATTCTCCCCAATACAAGTCTTGCAGAATCTTTTAACATCTTAAATTATTTCATCATTTTACTTTCGGGACAAGTCATCTGCAATCATATGATCATTACCAGCAACATGAACAATCATTACATTGAACGGTTAAATTAATAGACTCCAGCTGAACTTTCCAACAAAACCTTTTTCTCAGAAACAAAAAAATCTGCTTGCTTTGTGCACACAGTTTTTTTTATTCCAAATAAAAACAATGTTTATCTAGCCAAATAACATTCCATATCTGTCTTCAATCCTTCACTTGAAACAAAAAAATTAATTTGATTCCACAGAGAATTTTTCTGTGAATGTCTAAAATTATATTGAATTAACCTGGCTCTCGGGTCAATGATACCGGATTAGTCATTGGATTCTTCCTCTGATTCTAACTCAAATAAATACCCTGCATTCTGATTCAAAAAATGTCATCCTCAAGAAATGAACGAGAAACGTTTTCCCACACACCAACCTTCATGTCTATTTCCCTACTTTCCACTGCAGATCTTGTTTTGTCTTTGGAACTTCATTAATTACTACTTCCATACAATGGAAGAGAAATCTGATTGCTTCAAGTAGCTGATCAGTGTATGTGTTAAACAGCAAAATGTCACTGGAACTACTGTCATTTTGAACAATCACATCAAACTGAAAATCTATTTTCAGAGGCCCACTTTCTAATTGTTGTTCATAGCAACAACAATTGCTCTGTTGATGTTCTATTACCAGAGATAGATAGAGAGAGAGAAAGAGAGAGAGAGAGAGAGAGAAAGACAGAGATTTTTCCAGGGTCAGTGCTTCTCTGTTGCACCAGTCTTGTACAAGCCATTGTCACCTAGTCAAGCGTCTATTGTTTTTGAAGCAACAGCATTTAAATTTTCTAACGCTTTTATTTTATTCAAATCTATGAATTGTTTTTGGACATCCAAATTGATATTGGTAGAACAATTAGCATGAGGAATTTGAATCTCTGTTTCTACCTGAGCTTGTGTCTCTGAGCTCAACCAACAAGGATGTTGTTTTATCTACACTAAGTCTCCTACATCCAAATTATGTCAAGCTAGCATAGTAGCATCCAGGTGCATCTTTACAGGTTTCCTTATATTTCCTAAGTAACCTTACTAGATTTTCCAGTTGGCCTTCTTCTAAGCATGAGAACACAGTGTCTAACTGTTCTAGTAACTCAATATTGGCTAGTAAAGTTAGAAGAGGTTCACTTTGTGAACTGTCTACTTCGCCTTCTACCTCAATCTTATTGTTTTTGTTAACTTCCACTCTACTTACAACTAGACATACATGCTCCTTCTTATCCTCTTCTCTGCACGGTAATATGTTCACATGACATAATTGATTTTCTTCCTGCATTCATAAATATATATCAAATAAGTCACTTTCCTAACCCTTATAACTATCTTGTAGGACCACTGTTCTTTTTCTTTGAGAGGCTAACCCTGCAAAGGCAATAATTGAATTGAATTAACTTCATTGTCACATGTACTCAAATGAGTATGGTGAAAAGTTTATAGTCACCGCATTACAGCGCCACCTTAGGAACAAAGGTACCTAGGTAGAGATACTTAAGATCAAAAGCTTAGGAAAAATATTTTTAAAATACCAATATTTTACCTCCAACATGAAATGCACTAGTTGCAACATGTCTGCCAGCTCATTTTTCTGCTACTTTACTTGTTCCTGCGAGTCTCTCTAGAATCATGGATATGTAACTTATTGTTAAGCATTTGTCTTTCCATTTTAATTTTATTTCCCTTAGTCAATTTAAATGGACCTCTTATTTCATGGCCATAGATTGATTTGAACGGACAAAATTCAGTACATTAATTTAAGAATCTCTGGTAACAAACAGTAAGAAATCTAACGCTTTGATCCAATTCTGTGAGTATCCATGACAAGTAGCTTTAATCATGGTTTTACAATCTGATGGTGCCACTCCAAAGCACTCTGCGATTGTGGGTGATGTGCAGTTGAGTACAATTGATTATATCTGAGAAACCTTTAGGCATAACGATGCAATCTTGATCAGATTCAATTGATTATATTCAATTAGTAGACAATAGTGAATAAAAAAAACTGAGTAAACTTTTCCACTCTTACTTTAGCTGTTATTATCCTTAAAGGAAATTGGGTTATCATATTCATAATTGTAAGGATATATTGAGTTCCTGCTTTCATTTTTGGGAATTATCCTACACAATCTTCTAAAACTTGACTGAATACTTCTTCAAAAGCTGGTACAAGTATTAAAGTTGCTGGTTTGATTACATAATGAAAGGAGTAACTACCTGATATGCATAACATGTTTTACAGAATTGCATTCTGTCCTTGTGATGTCTTGGCCATGCAATGTGCCTGTTTATTGATGTTTGAACTTTTTATTCTTCTAAATGTGCCATAGGAATTCCACTTGCTAGTTGTAATATCTCTTTACATTATCTTTGCGGTACTAGTATCTAATGGATAACTGTCCATTCCTCATCTTCATGTCTGTGAAGGTGTCCCCAAATCCTGATCAGAACTCTGTTCTCAATATAATAGCTTTCTGGAACTCCTTCAGTCTCAGCTTCAGTGTAAACTGCGTATGTTCCCCTGTTTTACTTGGGATCTGCTTTCTGAGCCTCACCTAATGAAGACATGGCAAATACTTCCTTTGAATTATTCTAAATTTTAAGGAATATTTTGGCTACAATGAGACCATAAGTTGTAGGAGCAGAGGGGGTTATTTGGCGCATTGACTCTGCTCCGTCGTTCAAAGGCTGATCTGATTTTAAGTATTTTAAGTTCTAATTCCATTTTTACGTTCATTTCCATTTTTATTCTTTTCAATTCCTATCCCAACTTCCTTCATTCTTTTCTCATGCTCTAGCTGTAACTCCATATGAACATTCCAATGTTGCACTTGTTGGAGTATCTGGTCTCACTTATATTAAACTGTGCTCATCTTTTAATCATCTTTCTTCTCAGTTCTGACAGGCAATTCCGTTTCTCACTTACTTGCCAACTCAATTAACCTGGCTTATTTGATCTCGTATAAGTTTGCCAAGGACATCTCTTCCACCTGCAGGGAGGCTAAATCAGCCATCCTAGTTTCATTAGTACAATATCTGATATTTTCTATTTCCCTTCATCAATGACCAACTCCATACCTAATCTTACATTGTCTTTGTTCCAAAATCCTGGACAAGCCCCTAAACTTTGTCACTAAGGTAGTGTGCCAGAAATCAAGTTCCACTTTTCTCAGAGTCACCACAAATGTGAAGAAGACATTGTCATACTATCTAAAATCCCCAATTTACCTGACTGACAAACATAAGTTAAAAGAAAACATTCACCAGCTTTCTATACTGAACAAGAAAATAACTTTATTGCAAGCAAACTGTCTTTAACCAATGGTAACTAAGAAATATGAATTGATAACTTAAAACCCAACAACCGAAACTCCAAAGCTTTCTTTTAACTCCCCTCTCTCACAAACAGACAAGATATGGATATTAAGGGTGAAAAAATAAAAATAAAAGTTGGAAACACAGTTTAATAGCAGAGACAGATGAGGTTTTTTGATATATTCTGCTTCCAAGCTAGGAGTTTCTTTGCTGCTCTACCATCGCACAATCTGTGCTCACCTCATTAGGAACCAATCAGAATGTAGTTGTCAAGCAGTCTTCCTTTCAGAATCCATCAGCTCTATGGTGTCTGCTTCTGCCCTCACAGTTCCAGGAAAATGTAACTTTGTTCAAAACTCTCAGTGTGCTCCAGTAAACTCAATCTCCTTAGTTTAAAACAATATCCTCCCTTTTAGTCCACAGTCCAAAAATAAGGGAAATTTTTTTAAAAAGCTCTTGACAGTATTAAGAGCCTAAAATATGGAAAAACCAATTTAACTGCCAAAAAGAATTCATTCATTGTCAGTTGGCTGATGCCAAGACTATAAGATGTAGCAGCAGAAATAGGTCATTCGGTCCATCTAGTCAGCCCTGCCATTCAATTAGATCATGGCTGATCTGATAATTTACAACTCCACTTTCTTACCCTTTCTCAAAAGCCCATGATTCCCTTACTGATTAAAAGAAGTTATCTATCTCAGCCTTGAGTGTACACAATAACCCAGCCGTGACAGCTGTCTGTGGTAAAGAATTTCAGAGATTCACTATCCTCTGAGAGAAGAAATTCCTCTTCACCTCTGTTTTAAATGGGAATTTATTATTCTGAGGTTATGCCGTCTAGTCCTCGACTTTCCACAAGTTCTCTGAAAATAAGTCTATTCTTTGTCTCCACAGCTCTTTGGCACTTACTGACGATAGTCAATCTGAAGCTTCTAAACAAGACTGTCTTTTAAAACAACTTGAAATAATACCAAAATGAAATTTAAACACTCAGAGCCATGCAGCAACTGCTATGAAAGGGAATAGTGTGGCATTGTTTATTTTTAAGTTTGTTCCTTCCTTATTCAGGTTGTTGTATTTCTTCTGATACTGGTTATCAATTTACATCATCAAGTAAATGGTGCTCACAGCCTCCTTCCATTCTGTCTGCCACCATGTGGGGAGTCAACTGTTTGTTGATTGTTGATCAACAAATGAATGGTTGTCTGTGTTTACAGTCTTCTATTTGGCTTTGTTTTGCCCATAACAAAATGGGCATGTTCAGATGCAGGAAATTACCAGGTGCAGGATTTTACAGTAACTAAACACAAATAAGTTTTCAGTGATATTAGGCAAGACAGATACAGAATCATTATGCTTAAGTAACACTCCCAAGCCTCTGTCTAGGGGACTGTGCCTGGTCAGAGTTTTCTATTATGGCATTCACTTCTGTTTTTTTGCTGGGGAGCGTAAGTCATTGGTTGTTTCTGAAAGATCAGATTCACCACTATATTCACCACAGCATAAAGGCATTATTTTCCCAAGTTCTTTCAGTGAAAATTCACATTGTGAAAATTGGCGTGCGAAACAATGTAGTTGACAGCACACATCATCAATCGTGCTGTAGTAGGAAATTCTGGACAATAAAAATGATAAAATAGCGAGAAGTGGATTCAAGGTTACAATAGTTCAAATGATATTTATGAAAATAGTTTCACTGTAAAACTTTGTGCTATCATTTCAATCTCGTGAATCATCTATTATTGAAAGGATTGGAATTATTGAATAACTATATCATAATTATATTTAAATACTTGCATCATAAACACATAATAACCATTTGAGAATATTGTCTGTGAAAAGATTCGTTGCAGCTTCTCAAAGGATTCTTAAAGTAAATCAGAGTACATACTGAAAATACTTTAGTACTTTAGTAAAGTTTATCACTATTTCCATATTATTTATCCAATTTTTATTTTGACTATTCTCTAACCTAATAGTCCCTGCATCATCAACGCCCTTTGGAACTTTTAAAATACTATGATAGGAATCGGATGGGCAGTTGCAAAAGTAACTTCTGCATTTCTCTGATTTTTCATTTTAAGTCCTTTAGATGAATGTACTCGATCATAGAAAATGTCTTAACTGTTTGTTTATATTACAACACAATGATATATAGTGGTACCTAAGATCTATAATAATCATCATAACCCATTATCCCAAAACCGTTAATCATGAAAATCATAACAGTTGTATTAAATCAATAAAACAATGTATCTAATCATGGCAGTTTGAGAATTTGAATTGTGATTTAAAAATCCAAAAATGAAAGGAAAGTAATATACAGTGACTGTGAAGCTGTTCAATTGTCGTTAAGAAAACACTGATTCACTAATGCCTTTTGTGGCAGGAAATTTGACCCAATCTGGTCTATATTTGTGTTCAGTCCCACAGCAATATGGTAGATTCTTAAAATGCCCTTTGACATTGCCTAGCAAACCATTGAGTTTTATCACAAGTTGCTGGTAAAACTCAGCAAGTCTGGGTAGAGAAATCAGAGTTAACGTAAAGAAGGGTCACTGGACCCAAACATTAATTCTGATTTCTCTCCACAGATGCTCCTAGACCTGCTGAGATTTTCCAGCAATTTCTGTTTTTGTTTCTGATTTTCAATATCCGCAGTTCTTCTGGTTTTTTTGTTTACTGAATTTTATCAAACTGCTGTACAAAAATAGGGTTCAAGAGGACAACTCAATACCACCATCTGGAATCTGGATTTGGAGGGGGTGACATATTACGAGGCTTTTGAATAGTCCATGATGTGAAATTCAGAAAAATAGCTGCACATTTGAAATTGAGAAACAGTTTTAGAAAACAAAAGGAAAATGAACGGCTGTCATTAATGAAGTTTGATTTAAACAGTAACTGCTTCCATATTAGAGAGTTTTTGCCTTAATTCTTAAACTTTCCCTTAGTGCAGTGTGTTTATGGTCAGACATTGTAAGTCTTGAAAGACATTTATTCTCACTTCGCCAATCATCTTTAGGCTGACGTTTGAAAGAATTATCTGCTTAGTCCTATTTTCCTGAACTTTCCCCTTAGGCCTCCAAAGTTTTTTCCTACAGGTATAATACAATTCTTCATTGAAAGAATCTGCTTCCGGAACCTGACTGGGAGAATATTTTAAAACGTCATAACATGCTGTGTAACACTTGTATTCTCCTTACCTTTCCCCTTGTTCTTTTGACAATTATCTTCAATGTGGTACTATGGTTTCTGACTCTCTGCCACAGCAATTTCTCCTTACTTACTCAATCAAAGCTCTTCATGATTCTGAACACCACTATTACATCTCCCCTTAAACTTTTCTGTTACGTAGAGAACAACTGTATTTTCTCCAGACTTTCTGCAAAACTGGTCTTCCATATTTTTGATATAAATCCAGTAAACCTGCACTGTACCCTCTCTTAGGCCTTGAAGTCTCTCCTAGAATGTGACTTTAATCTATTTAGAACATTATTTAATTATTTTTCATTGCATTGCTCCATCAAGTTGCTCTCGTTTAACATTTTTTTTATATTCACTCACAGGATGTGGGTGTCTCTGGCTGGGCCAGCATTATCGTCAATCTTTAATTGCCCAGAGGCCAGTTAAGAGTAAACCACATTGCTGTGGGTCTGGAGTCATATGTAGACCAGACCAAGTAAGAATGACAGATTTCCTTTCCTAAGGTGAACCAGGTGGGTTTCTTTTCCAACAATCAACAATGGATTCATGGTCATCATTAGACCCTTAATTCCAGATTCTTTATTGAATTCAAATTCTGCCATCTGCCATTAGGCCATTGCCTCCCTTATAAACTAAAAGACAATTGCCTATGGATTTGAAAACATTTTGATATAATTTTCTTTAACTCCTGCAAACTAATCATGTATGGGTCATCTCTCTAAGCCAGGAAGTAACCAGTGTAGGTAGGCTACAGTACTATCTTGCCCTATGTACATCTTATTTGGTTAGAACGTGTGTCCCAAATCAGAAACTGATGAAACAGAAGTACATTTGGCTGAATATTTTGTTCTATGTCAACTTCCACCTTAATTAATTAAGTGTTCCAAAATTCTAACATTAAATCTGTCCTTTTTTTCACTTAGGAAATTAAATAGGTACGTTGGTAACTATTTTTTGTAAAGAAAATAGGTAATTTAAAAATCCAGCCCTAGGATTTTTACATGTAATCCATCTGTAATAGCTGAATGTTTCCTATTGAAATTGTTTTGCTCTTTGTTGCAATGGTTGATGGCCATCATCATTGCAGGTTCATCTATTTCATCCAAGAGTAAAGGTATGAATGATGTGGGTATGACACAGTTAAACAGATAAAATTGTGTAATTTGCAGAATTTTGTTTCAAATGTACAACAGCATGTGCAAATTCACATGAGACAAGTCTATCTCTAAATCCCAACATTTCACAAACATTGAAAGGAAGATGATTGGACAAGCTAACTATTCAAGCAACTTACCCTTACATTACATAGCACAGCACTAGCACATCACTGTTGAAAGTATCGTACACCTTGGTCATACTAGAAAATAAAAGCATTTAGTAACTTTAAAATCAAGAAATATTTTTAGAAATAAAGGTAATCATTTAGTTACTGTTATAAACCAATGGTGCCTTGTTTAATTTGAACTGTGACATTTTCCACATTGCAGATATTCCAGAATAATAGAACTTAGCATGGGTTTTGCAAAAAGAGATGGAAAAATTAAATTTCAAAAGACTTGTGACGGTGGCTCAGTGGTTAACAATGCTGCCTCATTGTGCCAGGGACCCAGGTTCAATTTCAGCCTCAGGCCACTGCCTGTGTCAAGTTTGCATGTTCTCCCCATTTCTGCATGGGTTTCCTTTGGGTGCTCCAGTTTCCTCCCACAGACCAAAGATGTACAGGTTAGGATGATTGGCCATGCAAACCGACAACAGTGTTCAGGGATGTGCGCTAGGTGGAGCCATGGGATATACATGGTTACAGGGATAGGGTAGAGGGGTAGGTCTGGGTGGGATACTCTTTGGAGGGTCATTGTGGATTCGATGGACAAAATGGCCTGCTTCCACACTGTAGAGATTCTGTGATTATCTTTGTAAAATAATGATTTTTCAAGGATGGCACAGTGGTTAAGCTGCTGGAATTCCAATGTACTAAATGGCACAATGGTTAAAGTTCGTCCTGCAATTTCTCATGAGTAAATGATTTCAGCAACAGAGAACAGTTTACCCAACTCACTTTTGATAATGAAAGAATTTGCATTTCAATAGACTATGGTCCCATTTTCAGTTATATCCCAAAAGCCTGCCACATTTACTGAATTACTTTGTGAAACGTAGTCACTGCTACATGGGTCACACTTCAGAGTTTAAAAAAATAGGAGGGGGAAGACCATTTGACCCTTTGCACTTATTCCACTATTTAACAAAATCAATGCTGACCATTTACCTCAACTCCACCTTCCCACTCTATCCATGCATCAACAGTTATCGAAAAATTTATTCAGCTCCGTCTTAAGTACACCCAATAACTAAAAATCCACAGCTCTCTGGGGTAGAGAATTTTGAAGGGTCACCGCTTTTCCAGTGTAGAAATTTCTCCTTATTTAAGCTGAAAATGTCTGATGCCTTATTCTGTTTTACCCAGTCAGAGAAAATATTTTCTCAGCCCCTACTCAGTCAAGCCTCTTAAGAATTTTATGTGTTTCAATTAAATCATGTGTCATTCTTCAGAACTCAAGGCCATTTATGACCTTGAATAGTCATATAACAGTCCCCTCACTCCAGGAACCAAACTAGTGAACCTTGAATACATTGTCTCTAGAGTATGAACCACCTCAAGAAAGGAGACTAAAACTGCAACCAAGTACTTAGGTATGGTCTCACTAATGCCATGTCTAAGTGTAGTCAGACTTAATTATTCTTATATTTGAATCCTTTTGCAACAAAACCTAGCATATTACTTGCCTTCCTAATTGCTTGCTGTGCTGGCATGTTAGAAATTTAGGATCAGGAGTAGACCATTCAACCCATGGAGCTTGCACTGCCATTCAGTGCGATCATGGCTGATTGAACATGTCAGCACCTTTTATCCACCCATCCCCACAACCCTGTTTGACATTGGTAATCATAAATCCATCAATTTCTATCTTAAACTTAGTTTGTTAGCTTTCAGTGATACCTGTATAAGTGTGCCCAAGTCCCTCCAAATGCAAGCATTGCCCACACTTTCAACATTCAAAAAGTTTTTCTTTTTCTGCTTTGCTACAGTCTTGGTAGAGACTTTTAATTTTCCAAAGAGATTCAAATTTTTCGTTATTAGCTGAATGATCTAGCAAGATACCTTGTCTTAAAATGTTGAAGTCAAATAATTAATGAAACAAATGACTAAAGAACACTGTCAACTAAACACTGTTTTTGTTTTGTATGCAAATTATACTTTAACCACAGAATATGACAGTACCCTTGTATGTATCATGCTCCGCGCAGAATTACTGTCCTTTAAAAAATTAATGAGCAATTTCTCTCAGATTCCAATGTATTTCTGTACCCCTGTTTTATCAAGTTGTAACCCTCTTTAGGTGCTTTCCTCAGTTTTATAACCAGCAGTAAAGTCTGTTTCAAGGTTCCTTCTTCTCCATATTGATGCCAGAACAAATCTCCCAGCATCTGTAGAAGGATGCAGGATGAATCTTTTTGACTAGAGACTGTCTCACTCCTGCATCAGGCTGCGGTAGCTTACAAAGTCAGGCTTCATTTTCTCTCTGCTGACCACACCATAATTTCTGCTGTTTGTCTCTGATATTCAATGATTTGTAGGGATGTCTGTAACCTGATCTTAACAATGACTTCCTCTTCCCTATAGCAAACCAATTTGTGTACTGAGATGCAAATACTAATTAGCACTCCTTGACCTTAACTATCTTTCATTTTCAAAGCAAATGGGCAGTTTGTAGCATATCTGTTTACAACCTAATACCAGTTCTGAGGAAGGGTCACCAGGTCCAAGACGTTAACTCTGTTTTTTCCTTCACAGATGCTGCCAGACCTGCTGAGCTTTTCCAGCAACTTTATTTTTGAAACTAATACCTTGAACATCTTCCTGGGATTTTTTAAGACTCAGAAACTACTGCCATTGTCTCCCAGTGTCCATACCTTTCACCTTGTTCACAATGAAACAAACTAAGCCTTTCTATGTTCACCAATGATCATACCACCCAGCTTTGCTGTCAGGCAGACTTCAGAACGGGTCACAGTACTCTTTCATTTACTCTAGGTTTGAAACTATGGTCACAAAATAAAATAATCTTATAATCATCATAACCGTAAAAGATTTTCTGACCAAAGCGGATAATTGCACCATCAGAACATTGTATTTCATCCGGCACGTTCTTACTCACAAACTTGTATATCCCACAGCAACCTCGCTGCCTCTCTTTCCCAGCTACAACAAACCTGGATGTATTCTACTCAATCCCCTACATCTAAGTCATTAACACAGGTTGCCAGTAGCTGAGGCTCAAGTACTGATCTTTGTGATACCCACGAGTCACAGCCTACCAACCTATAAATGTCCTACTTACTCCTACTCCCAGGAGGAGAGCAGAAACAATTTAAATATATCCTCAGGCATCCCTGAAGAGGTTAAATATACCTGTTGCCTCATGAGAGTCCCTGACTTGTGGCAAACCAAAATGGAACTGGCTCATCCTGGAAGAAACTGAACGCATTGAGAAATTTTTTTTTCCGGATATACGGAGGTGAAGTTGAGGCACAAACCTCCAAACAACCCATCTACCTGCCCCTTTAAACTCAACCTTTCCGAGATGTGTCAGTGTCTACAAATTGTACATTGGATTTATTAGCCAGCTGAGAAAGAGGAGGCAAGTCATCCCTCATCCTGAGGCACTGCTTAAGAAAAAGAAGAGTTTGAAAAATAACACTTGATGATCAACTATGATGGGTGTATTGTTAGAAGTCTTGATCATTTTCGTTTAATATTCTAAAATTTACTTTCAAATCAGAACTTTATGAGCCGTAACAGAAACAATTTCTTCTTTCTTACATCACTTACGCCTCTATGTGTGCCTTATCCAATTGTGACTAAACAGGAAATTGGATGATCTTTTCCCCGACCTTAACTAGTGCCTATAGCTATTAGGCTGAAAAAGACTTTCCTGACTTTGTTCAATAAGGAAGACACATGATCTTCTCTTGGAACTACCACAGAAACAAAGAGAATGTTAGGAACCCAAGGATTGAAAACCATATCTCCACCTCGGTGACACTATGTTCTTACTCCAGTGCTGTGCACCACCCACACCGTTTGCACCTCATTTAAGCTGCTGATTAGTTTCATTTTTAGTTTCTTTATCCTGGAAGAAGTTTTACTTTACTGTGATACAAAAAGGTACAAAGATATAATTCTGATCAGATCAATGGAAGTATGTTCAAAAGTATATCTGTAAGTGGCCATTAGTGTAGGAAATCAACATTAATATATAATTTTAACCTAAATTGCCAGGTTTGATACTCTTGAGTTTGGTTAGAATGTAGTTTTACAAACTGCCTGATTTTATGTATACTTGACTTCATGGAGAGTAAATCAGACAGGGTTTAAAGTGGATAGCTAACCCAAACCAGCAGTTTCACAGTTGGTGGGTTGGGCTAGAATTACCTTTATGTGTATATATAATGATTTTCATCTATCCGACCCTGCTGGAAATCTTTTCCTTGTTCAACATTTTAATAGGATAGTTCTGAGTTGCAGTGTTATTAAAAACAAAAACTTGTTGGAAATACTCAGCTAGTCAGGCAGCATCAATGGAAAGACAAAGAATAAACATGCCAGGTCAGTGACCTTTTTTTTCAGAACTGGAAAAATTTAGTGATGTAATAATTTTTAAGCAAATACAGAAGAGGGGGAGAGAGTATGGGAGGAGGAAAGAACAAAATGGAACATCTGTGTTAGGGTGGAAGAGAGGAGGGTTTAATAGACAACCAAAACCAAGGTGCAAAAGCAACAACTTAAATTCATATAGCACCTTCAATATAATAAAATGTCCCAAGGTACTGCACAGGAGGATTATGATGCAGTAGATACTGGCTGATTATCCATTCCCAGAATGGGAGATAGGAAAGTCGTTGAACAGAGATGGGCCACGTAAAAACAAAGGTAGGGTAAATTTGGAAACCAAGTCAATGACTTTGGGTTGAAAGCAGGAAGTGTCACCAATGTACATTGTTGAGTGAAGCCACACAAATAGGGCTGGAACAAATAATATTCTACACATCTCTCAAATAATCCAGCCTAGTTAGAACCCGTATGGATTCCCATAGCAACGCCTTTTATTTGGAAGAAATGAGAGGAGTGAAATGAGCAGATGTTCAATGTAAGCACAAATTCAGCTAAAGCTTAGGAGTTTTATTTGAATACAGATGTTGGTCCATATGCTGCTTTTAATTTCTCTCCAATGATTTATTTTTGTGTCAAATCATTTCATTTCTTATTGAAAGCCATTCATCATCACTAGGAACTAATTCTCGATATTCTCACGAACAGAGTCATCCTTACCCTATTTGGATCTCCTGAGATTCCACTGATGTTCCCAGTCTGACAGCCTCAAAGCCTTTGCTTTAACTGTCTTTCTGTTGCTGCATCAACAATTAGGTCATTCATTTCAAGAGTGCGGGTCTGACCAGATCCTGGTGGCTTAGGCATATTCCAGGAAGTATCCACATGTGATCCCTTCCTCCTTCTGCCTTACTCAGTCAAGCATTATCATTAAAAAAGAAAAACTCTTGGTCAATCCTGGTGCACAGACAATCATAGGGGTGGCCTGTTCAACATTGTGCAGGACCTGGCCCATCATGTCTCTCTATGTGATCTATGAAATCACTGTTCCAATTGCAAGTGGAAGTGACTGATTTTCATGGAGCTACTCCTCCAATCCCAAACCATGTGCCCCCTCCATTTGCTGTTGACAGTTTCACCTGATCAGAGAACAGCAACAAGTGTAAAGTTGAATAGTTTCTCTTTTGCTCACATAGGTAGGGTGAGCTCTCTCGCTTATCCAACACCACCCCCATTTTAGCCACGCGCTCCCATGCTCTCCATTGCATGCACCCAGCACCCACTCCCCCCACAAAGAAGCACAGGGGCCAAGATGCCAGGGCAGGCCACAGATGACACGGGAAAGTGGAGTTACAGCAACAGGAAAGTAAAATGACTGAACCTTATGGGGCCAGGGGAATTAGTGAGTCTGTGGAAGTGAGCGAGTGGGTCTTTGAAAGTGAGTCCATTGGAGCAAGTCTGTGAGTGTGAGTCTGAAAAGCAGACTTTGAGATACACAGCAACACAGAATTGCCGAGCAGAAACAAGTTCCATGCCCACGAAGACAACCTCAACCATGATCTTGGGTTCATGTTGTGCTACATGTGACCCCACCACATTGTTCTGTATCTGTAAAGTCTTGCTTCTGTCCTGTTTTGGCACAATCACCTTGATAAATTGTTATGATTTCTCTACCTTAATTAGTTTGTACAGTTTTGGATTACATATTAGTTAGGTTAGACCCTTGGCATGTGACTCTTATGCCTATCATGTTATTCCAGTCATTTTGTTTGTCTCCAGAACCACCTTCATAGAATCCCTACAGTGCAGAAACACCAGCCCAACAAGTCCACGCCAACACTCAGAGTATCCCACCCAGACCCATCCCCACTATAACCCACCTAATCTACACATCCCTGAACACTATGGGCAATTTAGTATGGCCAATCCAAATAGCCTGCACATCTTTGGACTGTGGGAGGAAACCGGAGCACACAGAGGAAACTCATGCAGACACGGGGAGAATGTGTAAACTCCACACAGACAGTCGCCCAAGGGTGGAATTGAACCCTCGTTCCTGGTGCTGTGAGGCAGCAGTGTTAACCACTCAGTCACAGTGCCGCCCATTATTTTTAATTTTTTGTAATTATCTCTTTGCCACATTTAATTGGATTATAGGTCATCCCTTTGCTTGTTATTGAGCTGTTGACACTTTATTCACAACGGCTAACACTCTTGGTCATCTGCAGATAGTTATTATTCATCATTCTATTCACTCCATTTGTATGATCTTTTGATTTCTCTGCCCTTGATCTCTCTGCCTATAAATTCTGTGTCTGTGTTCTTCTGTCTCACTTCACCACAACCCAGTTCCTCCAAAAGCTTGTGATTTCAAATAAACCAACTGGACTATAACCTGGTGTTGTGTGACTTCTGACTTTGCCCACCCCAGTTCAACACCAGCACCTCCATATCATTAGACTGTGGGAGGAAACCTGAGCACCCGGAGGAAACCCATGCAGGCTCAGGGAGAATGTGCAAACTCCATAGAGGCAGTTGCCTGTGGGTGGAATTGAACACGGGTCCCTGGGCCTGACTGGGAACAGTGATAATCTCTGAGCCACTGTGCCATATTTAAGGCAAAAGATGAAAAGTTTAAAGGACATGTGAGAGGCAAGTTTTTACACAGAGAGTGCCTGAAATGTGCTATCAGAGGAAGTGATAGAAGCAGTTACAATAGCAAAGTTTGACAGGCATCTTAATAGATTAATCAATAGGCACAGGATAGAGGGATATGCACCGTGCAGAGGCCAAAGGTTTTTAGTTTAGATTCGTGCTATGTGTCAGCACAGGCTTGGTGGACCAAGGGGGCTTCTCCTGTGCTGTACTGTTCTTTGTTCAGGCCAGGAGAATGGAAAACTGACAATAACAGGCCAGCTGACTTCAACTTGATCTTAGCCAAAAGGCCAAGGAGCAATGCATCTACATTAGTGAAACCAAACATAGACTTGTAGACCATTTTGTAGAGCATCTGCGCTCTGTATGTGTCAAACAACACCTTCCAGTCGCCAACCATTTTAAACCCCCTTCCTCCCTGGGTAACATGTCCATCCTGGGCCTCCTCCAGTGTCACAAAGACACCACCTGCAAATTGGAAGAACAGCACCTCATATTCCACCTCAGGAGCCTACAACCTGATGGCTTAAACGTGGATTTCACCAGTTTTAAAATCTCTCCACCCCTGGCCTCATCCCATATCCAACCCTTCCTCTCATCCCCTCCTCCTTGACCTGACACAACCTGTCCATCTTCTCTCCCACCTATCCTCCCCTCCCACCTCACTGACCAATCCCCACCACTGCCTACCTGCACTCACCTATCACCATCCCACCTACCTTCCCCAGCCCCACCCCTCCTCTCTCTCTATTTATTTCTAAGCTCCCTTCCCCCTCCCATTTCTGAAGAAGGGTCTTAACCTGAAACGTCAACATTCCTGCTCCTCTGATGCTGCCTGGCCTGCTGTGTTCCTCCAGCTCCACACTGTGTTATCTCTGACATTAGCATTTTCAGTTCATGCTATCTCTGAGCTGATTTCAACCTTTACTTTTCAATGGCTTCTACCAAGGCCAGCTTAAAGTGCATGCCACCAGAAGCAAACACTAGGTCAGTGACAGAGATAGTAGGGACTGCAGCTGCTGGAGAATCTGAGATAACAAGGTCTAGACCCTTCTTCAGAAATGGATTCTAGACCTGAAACGTCAGCTTTCCTGCTCCTCTGATGCTGCTTGGCCTGTTGTGTTCATCCAGCTCTACATTTTGTTATCTCACTAGGTCAGTGACAGTTGTGCCTAATTGCTTTGCACTTCCCAGTCCCATGTTCTTCTTTGGTAATCAGGATTTGTGGCCCATTTGTCTCTCTAGCTCTACTTCATAAGTTGAAAGGTAAAGTAGTTCTGATGTTTGCTAATTTTTAATGGTCGTTTTTATGAATTACTCTTCTTTAAAAATTATCAACTTATTGCTTTGACATTATTTTTTTAGATTCACGTTTAATGTTATACCCAATCTTATCTTCCAGTAATTTGTTCAGCAGCTTCTTGCATGCAAAAAAAATTGAAATGTGGCCTCTTACAGGAAAAGGTTCAACATCTCTGCCAGAGAGTAATTTTGCCCCATCAGCGGCCCCACAACCCAGTTCTTTAACCTAATTGGCAGGCAGCACTGCTTAACTTTATGGAAGGTCTGTTAAATGGCTGCTAAGCTGTGTTTGCTATGCCTGTGAGCACAAACCCTGTAGACCAATGTATCAACGTGGTCCTGACATTCAGATTAGTAGAAGAATAGAAAGAAAACTGCTCTGATGTTGGTTATGTCACAGGCAGCCATAGCTATTTCCACCATCTCATAATGTGATTTATATTTTAGCATTTGCTTTGCATTTTATTGACTTACTTAGCAACCAATAAGATTTATTTCCCTCTCTGAAATAACCAACCAGTATGAGCTTTTACAATTGTTGCATTTCACTGATGTCAATTACAGTCCATTTTTAGAAGGGAACCACATCATAATTTTGCTCAGACAGCTGCCAATGGTAAACGCAGACATAATGGGACAACTATCAGCTGTGGCTCAGTGATCAGCACTCTCACTTCTCAGTCGGAAGGTTGTGAGTTCAACAGCTAAGTCAGACGCTCGAGCACAAAATCTAAACTAACATTCCAAGGCAGTACTGAAGTAGTGCTGCACTCTTGGAGATGATTTTTTAAAAATGAAACATTAAACCAAGGCCCATCTCACTCTCCAAGGAACATAAATGATCCTGAGACGTTAGTTCCTATGTTCCAAATGGTCCAAATAAGGAGAGGAGTTATCCTGGCTGCCCGACTGTCAATTAATTGGAGGCATTCCATCTGTGAGAGATGATGGGAATACATCCTTAGAACTTGCATGAGTTTAGATAAAATCATCTACTGCACTTCTTTTCATCACTGAACAAGTTGATGTTGGAAAGGGAAAGTCTGCCACAAGTGCCACATAACGGAACTGTCCTATAACTGAAGCAATGAGCACAGGTCTCCTGGCTTACAATCTGTCTCCTAACAATAAACCATCTGAAAACTCACACTAGCCTGGGCAACTGTGCAGAAGACACAAGACACTCTGCATGGGTTCAAAACTCACCAAGGCCAATTGTGGATTTTGAATTTAGAAAAAAAATCAATAGTTGGCCTTGAAACCATTGTCCATTGCTGTAAAATCCCATCTGGTTCCCTAATGTCCTTTGGGGAAGGCAATCTGCCATCATTACCTGCTCTGGCTTACATATGACTCCAGACTCACAGCAATGTGGTTGACTCTTAACTGCCCTCTGAGCTGGCCCTGCAGGCCACTCAGTTGTATCAAACCAGTATCTGGGGGCTCGTGCCAAAACTGGCAGAATTGTCTCACTTACTAGTAAAACAACATCCTGGCAGAGTCATACCCATGGAAAGGTACCAAACAGACAATATCCCAGGCACCAACCGCACCATCCCTGGTATGTTCTGTCCTACCAACAGGACAGATTGAGTACAAGTGGCAGCACAATGATATATAATCAGGAGGGAGTTCTCCTGGGAATCCACCACATTGACTTTAACCCCATGATATCTCATGCCAAAGGATAAAACATGGCCAAGCAAGCCTCCTGTTGAATGCAATGTATCGCCCCCACCCTCAACTGATAAATCAGTACTCCTTAATGATCAACATCACTTTTTTAGGAAGCACTGAGGATATCAAGGGTAAAAAATGTACTCTGAGTAAGGGTACCTGTCTCTCTGTCTTACTTGTTTTGGTTTTAACTAAGTGGTGTCTCTCACTAACCAATGAGCACATAATGATGCAGATGTTGTCTTCACAACAAAATTTAAGTTTGTTACAACAACAATGATGAAATAAAGTAAATCAGACTAACTACTGAGAATATAAACTCAAAAGTTTTAAGGACACAGTAAAAATATAATCCCATTCATCTCAAAACTTTTTTTATCATACCCAAGCCTCATCTTCAGTTACAGTACTCAAAACACCATCATACAACATTCACACCTTGATCCCCATATCTAACACCTTAGTATGTTTAATTCACTTGGGACTTCAATTGGTAAACTGGAACTGCAAATGCTTCTTCCAGGAATTATCATACGCTTCAACTTCAGTGCCCTTAGTTTAAACAATGGCTTCTGACTTCTTCGATAACAAGGTGTAGAGCTGGATGAGCACAGCAGGCCAAGCAGCATCAGAGGAGCTGGGTGATGCTGCTTGGCCTACTGTGTTCATCCAGCTCTACACCTTGTTTTCTCAGATTCTCCAGCATCTACAGTTCCTACTATCTTCTGACTTTTTGTTTGGTTTAGAACTAACATGAATTCTTCTCTCTAAGGACCTAACTGACTATATTCTTATTTTCTCATGAGCACTGCTATATACAGCCATGCTGCTCCAAGGTCTTCACAGGAAGAAAATACTACTCAAAGTTAAAAATTAAACTAAAATTATCTGAGTTATGGTGTTTCCCTTAAGTTTGAAAAAAGTCCAGACCTCTCTCTAGCAAACCTTGGAGGCTCTATTATGTGCCATGCTGATCCATGTTTGCACAAATCCATTTGATCTACAGCCAAGCTTCAAAAATATATTTTTAAATAAATTGCATTGGCAGGTATAAGTTATTTATTAACTTCAGATGCAGAAAAGAAACACCAGTTACTAATTCAAAGAGCAGACCCAAACTCATCCCAAATATCATTAACAATTATACATATGAATCCCATATTTTACATCACACAGTGAATCCCAGTTTCTCTCACTCTATCTCAGTCTCTATCTATGCAGTGTCTCCTATCATGCCAGTCTCTTCTTACATTTCCCCCAAATCACTCACTCCTCTCAATCCTAATTTCTTTCTCTTCTCTCTCTCTCTCCATCAATCTTTCCCTCAATCCCAGTCTCCCCCTCTACCCTATCCTCTAATCTCGTCTTCATCTCTCTGTCAAAGACTCTGTCTCAGGCTGTCCCATAACCCCGGCCTCTCTGCCTCCCCAGTCTCTCAGTTCCCTCAAATCTAGTATTACTCTTGCTCCCTCCATTGCAGTCTCTCTTTCTGTCCTGCTGTCACTTTCTATCCAAGTAGCCCCTACCCCATCCAGTCTCTCTCTCTCTATTCCAATGTCTCTCTTGCCCCTCTCTCTATCCCAGACTCTCCCTCTCTATCTAAATCTCTCCCACTCTATCCTAGTCTATTACTCCCTCTATCCCAGTGTCTCTATCTCTCTATCCCAGTCTATTTCTCTATCCTGATGTGCCCCTCTCTCCCATCCACAATCCCAATCTCTACCTCTGTCCCAGTGTGTGTCTCTCTTTCGCCCAGTTTTCTCTTTTCCACCATCTCAATTTCTCAATCCTCCCCCGACAAATTTATACCTCACCCCACAAGTTTTTCCTTCCTGCCCCCATCACCTGGCAAACATAAGTTGCTCTGTCCCAGTTTCTCATTCTCCTTCTATCCCAGTCCCACAGAAACAAAGGAACACTAGTTGGCCATTCAGCCAACTAAGGATTCTCTGCCATTCTAGATAATAGCTGACCATCTACCTCAATGTCATCATCCCACTCTGTCTCCATATCCTTCAATGTCATTAGTCTGCAGAAATCTATTGATTTTTGACTTGAACATGGTCAATGATTAATCTTCTACAGCTACCTGAGGTAGAAAATTGCAAACATTCACCACCTCTGGTATGAAGAAATTCCTCTTCATTTCAGTCTTAAATGGTCATCCCTTATTCTGAGATAATGTCTCCTGTTTCTAGAAGCATCAGCTAGGAAGACAGCCTTTGTATATCTACCCTGTCATACTCCGTAAGAATTCTTGAATTTTCAATAAGGTCAACCCTCATTCAAATTTGTAGAGAACATAGGTGCCATCTCTTCATAAGACAATCCTGCCATTCAAGGGATTGATCTGGTGCACCTCCATGCACTTCCTCTATAGAATATGTATCCTTCATTAGGTAAAGGGACCAAAATAGTGCGTAATACTCCAGATTCGATCTCAGCACGATGCTATAGAGCTGCAACAAGACACCTTTACTTCTGTACCCATATCACCTTGACATGAATGCCACCATATTATTTGTCTTTCTAATTGCTTGCTGTACCAGTATGCCAGCATAGGGCTCACAGAAAGGACACCTAAATTCCTTAGGATACTGGTATTGTCCAACCTCACATCATTTAAAAAATATTCTGGCCTTCTGTTTTTTTCCTGGTTAAGTGAATAATTTCACACTTACATTCCCTGAAAGTGACAACACAAGTGGATAATGTAGTCAAGAAGGCATATGGCATACTTACCTTCATCAGTTGGAGCATACAGTACAAAAATTGGCAAGCCATGTGGCAGCTATATAGAACTTCAGCTAGGCCAGACTTAGAATTTGGTGTGTATATCTGATTGCCAGACTGCCAGAAGGATGTGGAGACTTTGAAGAGGGTACTGAAAATGTTTACCAGGATGTCGCCTAGTTTGGGGGTATTAGCTATGAAGAGAACAAAATTGGTTTGTTTTCAATTGAACATTTGAGACTGAGGGGTGACCTGGTAGAAGTTTACAAAATTATAAGTGACAGAAATAGAATAGGTAGTCAGAACCTTTTTCTTCAACAGTAGAAGTGTCAGTTATGAGGGAACATAGGATCAAGGGAAAAGGGGAAAGTCTAAAGGCCTTTATTGGTCAGTGTATTGAGTGTAGGAGTTGGGGTCATGTTGTGGCTATACAGGGAATTGGTTAGGCCACTTTTGGAATACTGTGCGTAATTCTGGTCTCTCTGCTATAGGAAGGATGTTGTGAAACGGTTCAGAAAACATTTAAAAGGATGTTGTCAGGTTTGGAGGGTTTGAGCTATAGGGAGAGGCTGAATAGGCTGGGCCTGGAGCATCGGAGACTAAGGGGTGATCTTATAGAGGTTTACAACATCATGAGGCACATACATGTGGTGAATAGACAAGGTCTTTTCCCTGGGATCGGGGAATCCAAAACTGGAAGGCACAGGTTTACGGTGAGAGGAGAAAGATTTAAAAGGCTCCTAAGGGCAACTTTTTCACGCAGAGGCTAGTAAGTGTCTGGGACGAGCTGCCTGAGGAAATGGTGGAGGCTGGTACAATAACAACTTTAAAAGGCATCTGGATGAGTATATGAATAGGAAGATTTTAGGGCGATATGGACCAATTGCCGGAAAATGGGGCTAGGTTAATTTAGGTTATCTGTTCAGCATGGAGAGTTGGACCAAAGGGTCTGTTTCTGTGCTGTACAACTCTATGACTCTATGAGATGTGAGAGGCAAGTTTTTACACAGAGGGTCGTAAGTGCTTGGAATGTGCTGCCAGAGGAGGAGGCAGAGGCAGATACAATTGCAACATTTGAGAAGCATCTTGACAGATACTTGAGTAGACTTGGAATAGAGGCATACGGACCACGTAGATGCAGCATCGTCTGCCAGGTTTCGTGTGCCAAAGGGTCTGTTCCTGTGCTGTATTGTTCTTTGTTCTTTGTGCTTAAATTTAAATTAATCTGCATGTTCTAGCCCATTAACTTAGTCTTCCTAAGTCCACTTGAAGGCCTCTTGCAACTACCACACTTATGTTTACACTCATTTTGGTGTCATCAGCAAATTTGGAAATATTACAATGGATCCCCATATCTAAATCATTTACACTGATTGTAAACAGTTGTGAAGCTCGCACTGATGCTTATGGTACTCACTACTAACAGCCTGAGAATGATCACTTTATTCCTACTCTCTGTTTCATCTCTATTAACCAATTCTTAATCCATACTTATACATTCACCCTAATCCCTTACACTTTAAGTTTATTTACTAATCTTCTTTGTGGGACCTTTCAAAAACCTTCGAAAAATATAAGTGCACCATATCCATTGGTTTTCTCCTTTGTCTGTGCTGTATGTAACACCCTGGAAAAATACCAACAAGTTTGTCAAGCATAATTTCCCTTCCAGTAATCCATGTTGATTCCACTCAATTTTGCTATTCTTTTCAAACTGTTCATTTATCACATCCTTTATACCTGATTCTAACATTTTTTGTGCTGTTGAAATTATTATATTATTCATAAATTGCTAAGCCTTTTGTTTAAGATACAAAGCAGTGTCTGGAATTGATTACTTAGATTGGTTATTCAGAAGTTTGATTAGGAACCATTGGGGTCAATTTTGGGGTTTTTGAAGGTTTTAATTTTACTGTGTTACTAATACAGAGGCTGATTTGGTTTGGCAGTTTGTCTCCGTGTTGTAACAATGTAACATGGGTACAACAGTAACCATGGATGACTTTATTCTGCATATAGGTTGAACAAAATGTATTTGCAATAATACAGTGATGGATGAATTTCTGGTGTGTGTACAAGATGGCTATTTAGACCAATTTGGGAACAGACTTTAAAGATATTATGAAATTAGAAGGGTTAATTTTACTTATTGTGCGAGGTCTTTTGGGGAAGAGTGATCAGAATTCTTCATTCGGATAGAAAGTTGAAGCCAGTGTCCTAAACTTAAACAAAAGAAAATATGAGGTTTAAGGTGTGGTGTGATAGATTGGGTATCTTCATTAAAAGGCCAAATGGTGGATAGATAATGGCTTATATTTAAGTAACAATGCATGCAATGCAACCATTTTACATTCTTTTCTCAACTGTGGCTCACAAAAAAGAAGTAAGGATAGTATTAGATCCATAAGGAGTCATATAAAAATAGCCAGCCTGAGAATGGAGACAACAAGGTGCAGAGCTGGATGAACACAGCAGGCCAAGCAGCATCATAGGAGCAAAAAGGCTGACATTTCGGGCCTAGACCCTTCATCAGAAACGGGGGAGGGGAAGGGGTTTCTGAAATAAATAGGGAGAGAGAGGGAGGCGGATAGAAGATGGATAGAGGAGAAGATAGGTGGAGAGGAAACAGACAGGTCGAAGAGGCGGGGATGGAGCCAGTAAAGGTGAGTGTAGGTGGGGAGTTAGGGAGGGGATAGGTCAGTCCAGGGAGGATGGACAGGTCAAGGGGGCGGCATGAGGTTAGTAGGAGATGGGGGTGCGGCTTGAGGTGGGAAGAGGGGATAGGTGGGAGGAAGAACAGGTTAGGGAGGTGGGGACGAGCTGGGCTGGTTTTAGGATGCGGTAGCGGGAGGGGAGATTTTGAAGCTTGTGAAATCCACATTGATACCATTGGGCTGCAGGGTTCCCAAGTGGAATATTAGTTGCTGTTCCCGCAACCTTGGGGTGGCATCGTTGTGGCACTGCAGGAGGCCCAGGATGGACATGTCGTCTGAGGAATGGGAGGGGGAGTTGAAATGGTTCGTGACTGGGAGATGCAGTTGTTGGAGACTAGTTTCAATTTCACGGAGGAAGACCAAGAGATTAATTAAGAGTGGGAAAATAAAGTATGAGCATGAGCTTGCAAGGAACATAAAGGTGGACTGTAAGATTCTCTTACATGTACGTAACGAGGAAATGTTTAGTGAAGACAAATGTAGGTCCCTCGTGGACTGAAGTGGGAGAATTGATAATGGAGAACAAAGAAATGACAGTGCGATTATCAACTATTTTTGATCTGTCCTCACAGAAGAAATTAAAAATAACTTCCCAAAATGCTAGGGATGAAAGAATCTATTGGGTAGCAGGAGAAAACAAAATTTAACATTAATTTCGAAAAAACTCATTTGAGAAATTAATAAGACTGAAAGCTGATAAATTCCCAGGGTCTGATAATTTATGTTTCAGGGTACAGAATAAGGTGGCCACAGAGATAATTGATACATTGGTTGTCATCTTCCAATATTTTATGGACTCTGGAACAAGCCCTGGCAGATTGGAGGGTGATAAATGTAAACCCCCAATTTCAGAAAGGAAAGAGGGAGAAAACTGGCAATTAAAAATCGGTTTGCCTAACGTCAGCAGTAGGAAAAGAATATAATAACTGCACACTTAGAAAATATAAATGGGATAAGACAAGGTCAAAATGGATTTAAGCTCAGACATTTACAACACAGGAATAAGCATCGTGCCCATTCTGGCCAACAAAGATCTGACCACACTAATTCCATTTTCCAGCTCTTAGACCATTATTCTAGAGGCTGTGGCAACACAAGTAAACATCTAAATATAACGGGAATTTTTGACTCAACCAACCTCCCAGTCAATGAGTTCCAGACTCTGCGTGAAAGGATTTCTCCACAACTGCCTAATTAGCCTTCTACTTCTTATATTAAATCTATGCCCCCAGGTTATTGAGCTCTCTATTAATGGAAGAAGTGCCTTCCTATCAACTCTATCAAAGCCCCTTATAATCTGATATACCTCTATCAGGGTTACTCTTAACCTTCACTTCTCCAAGAAAAACAACCCCAGCTTATCCAATCCTTCCTCATAGCTCAGGCCCTGCAAACCTGGCAGCATCCTAGTAAGCCTCCTTTGCATGCTCTCTACTGCAATCACATCCTTCCTATAATGCGGTGACCAGAACTAAATACACAACTCCCATTTTAGCCTAACCAGTGTTTTATACAGTTCTAGCACTATCTCCTTGCTCTTGTATTCTATGTTGTAGAAAATAAAGGCAAATATTCATACCACTTCATAACTACCTTATCTACCTGCCCTACTTCAGGGATCTGTGGATATACTCTCCAAGATCTGCTGTCCAAGATTGTACCATTCATAGTGTAATTGTCAGCCCTCGCCACATGCATTACCTCTCACTTTTCCAGGCTGAATTCCACTTGTCTTTTCTCTGCTGAGCTGACTAGTCCATAGATATCCTCCTGCAGGTTAAGACTATTCTTGTCACTATTTACCATCTTATCGAATTTCTTATCATCCCCAAACTTCTTGATAACACCCCCTGCATTTCAGTCCAAATTATTAATGTACACCACAAGCAGCAAGAGCTCCAGCACTGAGCACTGCAGAATTTCATCAGAAATAGATCTCCTATCATAGAAACATCTGTCTCCCATCATCCTCTGCTTCCTATCTTTCAGCCAATTTTGGATCCAATCTGCCACATTGTATTG
This sequence comes from Rhincodon typus, assembly GCF_021869965.1. Classification (NCBI taxonomy): domain Eukaryota; kingdom Metazoa; phylum Chordata; class Chondrichthyes; order Orectolobiformes; family Rhincodontidae; genus Rhincodon; species Rhincodon typus. The sequence continues at coordinate 60,819,903 of NC_063339.1, forward strand.
GATCTCATGGGCTTTTACTTGCTTGACTAGTCTGCCATGAAGGACCTTATCAAAAGCCTTGCTAAACTTCATTTTGACTTCATCAACATTTCTGGTTACCTCTTCAAAATATTTGATCAAATTTGTCAATTTCAACCTTCCCTTAACTATTCCTTGCTGATTAATCTGTGTCACTACAAGTGCTGATTTGTCCTGACACTTAGAATTCTTCTAGTAACCACTCCACCACTGAGGTTAGATTGGCTGGCCTGTATTTTCCTAGTGAAACCGTAGAATCATAGCATCCCTACAATGTGGAAGCAGGCCATTCGGCCCATCAAGTTACACCAACCCTCTGAAGTGCATCCCACCCAGACCTACCCTGTACCCTGCCCTTGCATTTCTTACCCTAGACACTCTGGGCAATTTAGTTTAGCCAACCCATCCAACCTGTACATCTTTGGACCATGGGAGGAAACCCACACAGACACAGGGAGAATGCACAAACTCTACGCAGACAGTCGCCCGAGGCTGGAATCGAACCAGGGTTCCCTGGTACTGTGAGGCAGCACTGCTAACCACTGAGCCACCATGCAACCCCTGTTCCTATCTTTAACAATGGCACAACATTAGCAGTCTTCCCATCTTCTGTCACCTCAGCTGTGGCCAAAGAGGATCTGGAAGTTACTAGCAGGACTCTGATATGTCCTTCCTTGCATCCCTCAATAGCCTAGGTTACATCTCATCCAGATTTGTGGATTTATCTAATTTTAAGGCTATTAAGCTCACTAGTACCTCCTCTCCCACTATGTTTTTTTGTGATCATTTACAGTCCTCCAGCCTGATGGCTATACCTGCATTATCTTTTCCATTGTGAAAACCAAAGGCCATGCAGGCAAAGTATTTGTCGAGGAGTGCACCCATGTGTTCACAGATTACCTTAATGGTGCCCAATGGGCCTTACTGTTTCAAAGAACAAAGAACAAAGAAAATTACAGCACAGGAACAGGCCCTTCGGCCCTCCAAGCCTGTGCCGATTCAGGTCCTCTATCTAAACCTGTCGCCTATTTTCCAAGGATCTGTATCCCTCTGCTCCCTGCCCATTCATGTATCTGTCTAGATACATCTTAAATGATGCTATCGTGCCCCCCTCTACAACCTCCACTGGCAACGTGTTCCAGGCACCCACCACCCTCTGCGTAAAGAACTTTCTGTGCATATCTCCCTTAAAATTTTCCCCTCTCACCTTGAAATCATGACCCCTAGTAATTGACTCCCCTACTCTGGGAAAAAGCTTCTTGCTATCCACCCTGTCTATACCTCTCATGATTTTGTAGACCTCAAACAGGTCCCCCCTCAACCTCCATCTTTCTAATGTAAATAATTCTAATCTACTCAACCTCTCTTCATAGCTAGCGCCCTCCATACCAGGCAACATCCTGGTGAACCTCCTTTGCACCCTCTCCAAAGCATCCACATCCTTTTGGTAATGTGGCGACCAGAACTGTACGCAGTATTCCAAATGTGGTCGAACCAAAGTCCTATACAACTGTAACGTGACCTGCCAACTCTTGTACTCAATACCCCGTCTGATGAATGAAAGCATGCCGTTTGCCTTCTTGACCACTCTATCCACCTGCGTTTCCACCTTCAGGGTACAATGGACCTGAACATCCAGATCTCTCTGTGCATCAATTTTCCCCAGGGCTTTTCCATTTACCATATAGTTCGCTCTTGAATTGGATCTTCCAAAATGCATCATCTCGCATTTGCCTGGATTGAACTCCATCTGCCATTTCTCTGTCCAACTCTCCAATCTATCTATATTCTGCAGCATTCTCCGACAGTCCCCTTCACTATCTGCTACTCCACCAATCTTAATTCTCTAATTATTCTCATTCTCTTTATAGATTTTAAAAAGCCCTTGGGTTTCCATTATTCTACCCTCAAATGCTTTCTCATAAACTATCTTAGCTTCCCTAATTTCCTTTTTTAAGATTGCCCACCTGCACTTTTTCATAGAAGCACAGTGTGGAAGTAGGCCATTTGGCCTATCAAGTCCAAATCAACCCTCCAAAGAGCATCCCACCCAGATCTACCCCACTACCCTGTATTCCCCATGGCTAGCCCAGCACACCCCTGGGCACAATAGGCAACTTAGCATGGCCAAACCACCTAATTTTCAGACTGTGGGAGGAAACTGTAGCACCTGGAGGAAACCCATGCGGACACACAGAGAATATGCAAACTCCACACAGACAGTCGCCCAAAGATGGAATTGAACCCAGATCCCTGGTGCTGTAAGGCAGCAGTGCTGACCACTGAGCCACCATGCCACCCACAGTCTTCTACGGTCTCTGTGCATTGAGCCTTTAGTTTCTGCCATAGACTACTCTTTTTCTCTTACCCCTAATTTTTATGCTCCTTGACATCCAGGTTTCTCCATTCGTGGTCCTACCTTTTGTCTTTATTGGAACTTAGCTGCCCTGTATTCTTGTTATTTCCTCCTTGATTTGGATTGGGAGCAGCTATTTGAAGGTACATCCACATCTGACATGTCAATTGACTCGGATTTCAGAGCAGCACGTTCCTGTAAGGGTGAAAGATAAGGATTGCAAGTTTTGGGAACTTTGGATGACAAGAAATGTTAAAAAGAAAAAGGAAGCATATGTATCGTTTAGGAAACAAAAATCAAACAAGGTCCTTGAAAAGTATAAAGGAAGTAGGAAAGAAATTAAAAAAGAAATTAGAAGGTCTAAAAGGGGTCATGAAATGCCCTTGGCAAATAGGATTAAGGAGAAAAGCAAGGCTTTTTATTCATACATTAGGATCAAGAGGGTAACTAGGGAAAGAGTAGGTTCACTCAAAGACTTAGGAGGGAATTTATGTGTGGAGCCAGAGGAAAGGGGTGAGGTCCTTAATGAGTACTCCTCATCAGTATTTACCAAGGATGATGATAAAGTTAGGGAGGCGTACATTCATGTTCTGGGGCATGTCGATATTAAGGAGGAGGAGATGCTGGGAGACTTGAAAAATATTGAGTAAATAAGTCCCCAGGACCTAATGGGATCTATCCCAGGATACTGAAGGAGGCAAGGGAGGAGATTGCTGGGCCTTGACAGAGATCTTTGTGTCCTCTTTAGCCACACGCAAGGTCCCAGAAGACTGGAGAATAGCCAATGTTGTTCCTTTGTTCAAGGAGGACTTGAATCCAGGAAATTATAGGCCAGTAAGCCTTACATCAGTGGTAGGGAAATTACTGGACAAGATGCTTAGGGACAGGATTTACTTGAATTTTGAGAAGAATGGACTTGTTAGGGATAGTCAGCATGACTGCATGCAGGGGAAGTCTTGTCCCAAAAGTTGATCGAGTTTTTCAAGGAAATGACGAAGATGATTGATGGGGGTAAGGCAGTGGATATTGTCTACAAGCACTTTACTAAAGCATTTGACAAGGTCCCGCATGGCAGGCTGGTCCAGAAGATCAAATCGCTTGAAATTCGCGGTGAGTTGCAAGTTGGATGCAAAAATGACTTGGCCATAAAATACAGAGGGTATTTAAGGAAGGGTGTTTTTCTGACTGACGGTCTGTTACCAGTGGTGTTTTACCAGTGGGTCAGTGCTGGGACCTCTGTGTTCGTAATATATGTATGAATGATTTGGTTAAAAATGTTGATGGTCTGAATAGTAAGTTTGCAGATGATACAAAAATTGCTGGAGTTGTGGACAGTGAGGAAGGATATCAGAGGGTGAAGCAGCATATAGATCAGTTGGAAAGCTTGGTGGAGAAGGAGTTTAATTTGGACAAGTGTGAGGTTATGCATTTTGAATACTATAAATGGCCAGACCCTTAGGAATATTGAAACACAGAGGGATCCTGTGATTCAAGTCCATAGTTCCCTGAAAGTGGCAACACAAGTGGATAAGGTGGTAAAGAAGCAAATGGCATGCTTCCTTCATCGGTGGGGCATTGAGTATAAAGGTTGGCAAATCACGCTGCAACTGTATAAGATTTTGGTAAGGCCATGTTTGGAGTACTGTGTACAGTTCTGGTCACCACAATATAAAAAGAATGTGGAGGCTTAGGAGAGGGTGCAGAAGAGGTTTACCAGGATGTTGCCTGGATTGTAGTGTATTACCTATGGAGGAGATGTTGGATAAACTTGGATTTGTTTCTGCTACAGCATCAGAGGCTGAGGGGTAACCTGATAGAGTTATATAAAATTATGAGAGACATGGATAGGGTGAATAGTCAGAGTCCTTTTCCGAGGTGGAAGTGTAAACTACTAGGGGCATAGGTCTGAGGTGAGAGGGAGAAAATTTGGAGGTGATGTGCGATAAACAATTTTTACACAGAGATTAGTAATTGCCTGGAACACGCTTCCAGGTGAGGTGGTTGAATCAGACATGATAGTAAAGTTTAAGAGGCATTTGGACAGACATGTGAACAGGCAGACAACAGAGGCATATGAACTGTGTGCAGACAAATGGAATTAGTGTAGAATAGCATCATGGGCCTGCTCTTGTGCTGTGCTGTTCTATGTTCTATGAATGCCTACCACTGTTCTGTCAAAGTTTTATTCACAAGTAGTTGCTTCCTTAGGCAAACTTGTATCTTTTTATCTTCATGAAATTAGTTTTTCCCCAGTTCAGAACTTTTATTCCTAGCCCTTTCACATCCTTTACCATGACTGTCCTAAACTTAACTGTTGTAGTCACTATCTCCAAAATGCTCCTAAACTGATATGGCTTCCACCCCCCTGGGCTCATTTCCAAATATTAAATCCTGAACTGTCCCCTCCCCTTTTTGACTTTCTCCATCCTGGCTTAAAAGTTTCCCTTGGATGCAGGAGAATTTTGATCCCTTCTCACCTTGCACACTAAAATCATTCTCGTTAAAATTTGGGCAATTAAAATCCTCTACTATTCCTGCCTTATTATTCTAACACTTATCTGATGTCAGTACATATTTGATCCCCTATCTCTGTTTGACTGTTTTGGGACCTACATTACACTCCCAACAGTGTTTGTTCCTTTTGTGGTTTTTACTTCCACCTGTATGGCCTCGTTTGATCATCCTTATAAGAGATTAGCCATCCTCACTGCTATAATTGATTCCTGGATCAGTCTTGCAATTCCGTTTTAACCCTTTCTTATCTTGTCAGGAACAACGAGTTGCCGATCCTGCCCAGCTTTCAGCCAGGTCTCAGTCATAGCTTTAATGTCTCACTCCCATGTGCCAAACTGTGACCTCACCTCATTGTCTTAGTTCTTAGGCTCCTTACCCTGAAATATATTCCAGTAAGTCTTGCTAAACTCACTTTCCTCTCTATCCTATGTTTCCTCTACCTTCCAGGTTCACTTCCTCGCATTTAGTTTTTAATTCAATTTCAGTTGCTCTCCCCTTTTAACTACTTGTCAAGATTCCATCCCACTGCCAATCTAGTTTAAAACCACCTCCAACAGCAAATCTCCCCGTAAGAATGTTGGTCCCATTCCCTGTTCAGATGTATTCTTTCCAAATTGTACAGTCCCACCTACCCCAGAAATGATCCTGATGCCTCAAATATCTAAAGCCTTCCTCCTGCACCACCTCTTCAGTTACACAATCATCTAATCTATTCGTGGAATCATAGAATCCCTACAATGTGGAAGCAGGTCATTCAACCTATTGGGTGCACACTGACCTGCCAATGAACATCCCGCCCAGACCCATTTCCCTACCTATCCCTATAATCGCGCATTTACCATGGCTAATCCACCTAGCCTGCATATCCCTCGACACTATGGGCAATTTAGCATGGTCAGTCCACCTAACCTGCACATCGTTGTACTGTGGGAGGAAACCAGAGCATCCAGAGGAAACACACGCAGACATAGGGAGAATGTGCAAACACAGACAGTCGCCTAAGGCTGGAATCAAGACCAGGTCCCTGGCTAACCACTGAGCCACTGTGCCCCCATCTTCTATTCCAATACTCACTGCATGCTGGGGAGAATAATCCAGAGATTACTACTTTTGAAATCCTGCTTTTTAATTTCCTACCTAACTCACTACAATTTGTTTGCAGGACATCATTTCTCTTTCTTCCAATGCCATTAGTCCCAAACCTCTGACTGCTTACCCTGCCCCTTCAGAAAGCCTTCCGGCCCTTCTATGATATTCTTAACCTTCGCACACCCAGGAGGCAAGCGACCATCCTGGAATCAGATCTACTGCCACAGAGATGCCTGTCTATTCCCCTCCCCCAGCGTAACTGAACAACCCATTGTGTCAGGTCCTCAGTCCTGGATCGCCTCCACATAGGGACTGTAACTCTTACTGTTTTTCATGGCGGAAAGTTAGTTTACAAGCAAGATGTGCTTGTGGGATTCCCTCACTACCTGCCCTGGTCCCCTTTTTCTGTCTGGTGGTCACACAGTCTCTCTCTACCTGTATGTCCTTAATCTCTGGATTGACCGTGTCATCCACAAACATGTTATCCACAAACCTCTCAGCCTCATGAATCCCCCATACTGCCTCCAGCAGCTTCTCAAGTTCCAAAACCCAGATCTTTGAGTTACTCTAGCCTGGAGCACCATCTGCACACATGGTCATTCAAACTTCCAGGAGCATTGATGATTTCCCATTTAGTGCAGGATTTGCAAATGAAGGATTAAACTCCCCAGACATATCTTCACTAAATAGATTATGGACTTTTGCCTTAAATCTACCTAAGTATAAATTAGAAAAATCTTAATTTTTGTTTATGTCAGACAAACAACCAGAACTACAACTCAAATTTAGTTTTGAAGTTCTAAAATATTAATTATCAATGTAACTTTTTAAGCTGTATTTTGGTTTTAAACAAGAAGCAAAAGAGAAATACCACAGCAATTACCTACCTGCTCTCAGGTGACATCTCACTTTGATTTCATTGAAGCAACTCTCCCACCATCCTATCTGTTTCTAGGATCTCTTAGCTCTCACTGCTCCCACTCCCGAGTCTCACACAGATCTCCCACTGTCCTATCTGCTTCTGGGACCTCTCTACTTTTACTGCTCCTTTTAACCTTATTTCCTCTCCTGAGTCCCACACAACTCTCCTGTTGGTTTGTCTGCTTCTGTCTCACCTCTCCTGCTTTTCTTCATGATGTTGACAGTCTGTCTGAGGGTCCTCACCTTCCCTGCTCCTCTCATCCATTATAGAAGATAGGTCATGGTTGACAAATCTGCTGGAAATTTTTCAAAGAACATAACGAGTAGAACAGGTAAAGGAGGACAGTGGATATGATGTATTTGGATTTTCAAAAAGTGTTTGATAAGAGTGTGCAAATCAAAGCACATGGAATTGGATGTAAATATTGGAATGCTTTGAGAACTGATTAGCGGACAGGAAATAAAAGGTAGAAATAAATGGGTCTTTTGCAGAATGAAAGAGTGAAAAGAAAGTATCTAGAGGGATACAACAGAGATCAGTGCTTGGGACATGGATATTCACAATATTTATCAATGATCTGGATGAGGGAATTAAACGTAATATCTTCAAGTTTGCTGATAACACAAAACCAGAAGGAATTGTGAGTGGTAAGATGGTCATAAAGAGGCTTCAAGGCAATTTAGACAAGTTGAGTGAGTGGGTAAATACAAGGCAGAAGTGGTATAATGTGGATAAGTGTGAAGTTAAGAGAAACAGAATGGCAGAGTTTTGCTTAAACAGTGATAGTTTAGAAAATGTTGATTTAAGAGGAGATTTGGTTGTCCTTGTATACCAGTCACTAAAAACAAGCATGCAGGTTCAACAAGCAGTTAGGAAGTCAAATGGTATGTTGGCCTTTATTGTGAAAGGATCCAAGTACAGGAGCAAGGAAGCCTTATTGCAGCTATACAGAGCCTTGGTGAGACCTCAGCTGAAACATCATGTACAGTTTGGTCTCCTTACCCAAGAAAATATATACTTTTCACAGAAGGAATTGGGTGAAGTTTCATAAGACTGATCCCTGGAAGAGCAGCCTTGTCATATGAGGAGAAATTAGGTTAACAGGCCAGTATTCCCTGAAGTTTAGAAGGTTGAAAGAGAATCTCATTGAAATATGTAAAATACTGACAGGGCCAATCAGGCTGAATGCAAAGATGATGGACCCTTTCTGTTGGTCGGAAAAGGGGTCACATTGTCAGGATGCTGGGTAGACCATTTAGGATTGAGCTGAGGAGAAATTTTTTTCACTCGGAGGGTAGTTATTCTGTGGAAATCTCTATCACGGTAGGCAAAGGCCAGGTCACTGAATATATTTTTAAAAAAGAAATAAATAAATTTCCAGACATCAAAGGTACCAAGGAGAATGGGGAGAAAATCAGAGTATGGAAATAAAGTATCAGACATGATCATGTTGTATGAATGAGAAGCCTCAATTGGAAAATACCTTTTCCTACCGCTATTTTCTGTTCCTTACACAGACCCCTTGGCCACTGAGTATTTGTGAGACATTCTCTGTATCTTCTTTCGTGAAGACAAATGCAAAGTGACTGTTTAGTTTCCCTGTAACATCTCTGTTCTCTATTATAAATTTTCCTTTTCCCATCTATAATGGACCCACATTTGTCCTTGCTAACTCTTTTCTAGCCACATATCAATTGAAACTTTTACAGTGCACTTTTAAGTTCTTGCTCGCTTACATTCATAATCTCTTTTGCTATGCTTTATCAGTCTCTTGTCCTTCCTTTGGTAGGTCATAAATGGCTCCAATCCTCAAGATTATCACTTTTTCTGGTATTCTTATATGGTACTTCTTTTGATCTAACCTTTTTTCTTTCAGCATTGTTGACTCACCTTCCCTTTTGAGTATTTGTGCTTTACAGGAATGTATATTTATTGGAAACATTGTAGTCATTCTTTAAATACGAGCCATCACAAATCTACCATCAAATCTTTTAGTGTGTTTTCAGGCCATACTAGCCAACTTGCCCCTCATGCCCTCATTGTTTCCTTTGCTCAGATTTAAGACTCTAGTTTTAGAATGAGCCACACCACATTCAAACTTCATGTAAAATTCTATCATATTATAATCACTATTTCCCAAAAGCTCCTTTGCAGCTAGACTATTAATTAGCCCTTTCTCATTATATAACACTAAATGCAAAATAGCCCAATCCCTAGTTGGGTCCTCAACATACTGTTCCAGAAGTCTAACTCATATACACTCCAGGAAGCAATCCTCTACAGCTTGCTGCTGCTCAACGCAGTCAATAAGCAAATTGAAGTCACCCATTATTATAAGCATTTTTTCTACAACACGTGTTTCGTTAAACACAAATTGGCTATAATGCAATTGATGAATAGTGGACACTGTTTGGATAATGTTAACTTTCTACGGTACAGAACGGTGATTTTCTATAGCATTAGGTCACACAAGAACACAATTATTGTGTTATCGGAGAACTATCTGTACTGTTACCTATGTTACACATATTTCTAATTTCCTGAATTATAGAACATGTAACATTAGTGTGACAGTTTAGAGTCCTATACATAACTCCCATTAATTTTTACTTCCCTTTGCTATTTCTTAGATCCACCCAAATTGAGCCTACACCTTGATCCATCAATCAGTGATCTGCTTTTACTAATGTACCAATGTCATCCTTTATTACGAGTGTGTCTCCACCGCATTTTCTTTTTTGTCTGTCTCTCTTAAATCGACAATGTCCTTTTGTATTCAGTTCCTAATCTCGTCACCCTGTAGCCACAACTGAAATGGCAACGAAATCATATCCATGTACTTCCAATTGTTCATTCAAATGTTTGCAAATGTTGTGGCTTTAATTCAACCGTATACTTTATTTTGATCCTAATTGAAACATGCCATTACTTTGTCTGCATTTTTCCATTGACTAGTTTTGCTTCCCCTGAATCTGAGCTCTCTTAGGTGCCCATTCCTCTGTTGAAAAAAAAACCCTGGTAAATCTCTCTGTGAGGATTCTTGTCCCAGTTCTGTCTCCATTCATCTCAGCTCCTACCCGCCACAGAACCAGTCCCTATGCCTCATATATCTAATGCCCTCCCTCTTACACCAGATTTTGATACACATACTCAGTTCTGTTTCTATGCTTATTTACACATGGAACAGGGAGTAATTCTGAGATTAGGTGAGGTGAGAGTGACAGACCTTGCCATCAAGGCTGCAATAGACCGAGGGTGACATCAAGGAGTCCAAGCAAAACTAGAATCATTGGATATTCGGAGGCAAACTCTCTGCTGGTTGGAGTCATACCTGGCACACAGGAAGATGGTTGTAGTTATTGGAGGTCAGTCATCTTAGCTCCAGGACGTTTCTGCAGGAGTTCCTTAGGTAGTGTCCTTAGCCCAACCATCTTCAGCTACTTCATCAATGACCTTCCCTTCATCATAAGGTCGGAAAGAAGATTGTTCGCCAATGATTGCATAATTTCAGCACTATTCATGACTCCTCAGATACTGAAGCAGTCCATGCTCAAATGCAACAAATCTGGACAATATCCACGTTTGGGCTCATAAATAGCAAATAACATTTGTGCCATTAAAATGCTAGACAATAATCATCTCCAATAAGAATGTCCCTTGACATTCAGTGGTGTTACCATCACTGAATTGCCCACTATCAATATTCATTTGGTTACCACTGACCAGAAACTCAACTGGACTCATCATATAAATACAGAGGCTTGGAATATTTTAGCAAGTAACTTACCCAAAGCCTGTCTACCATCTGCAAGGCACAAGTCATAAACATGATGGAATACACCCCACTTGCCTGATGCGTGCAGCTCCAACAGCACTCAAGAAGCTTGGTACTATCCAGGACAAAGCAGCCGTCTTGATTGGCACCATATACATTCCTTCCACCACCAATAATCAATAGCATATGTGTGTACTATCTACATGATGCACAACCAAAATCCACCAAAGCTCCTTAGACAGCAACATCCAAACCCATGACCACTTCCACCTAGAAGGACAAGAGCAGGAGATAAATGGGAACGCCAGCACCTGCAAGTTCCCCTCTAAGACACTCACCATCCTGACTTGGAAATGTATCACCGTTCCTTCAATGTTGCTGCGTCAAAATCCTGGAACTCTCTCGCTAACATCATTGTGGGTCAACCCATATTACATGGACTGTAGTTGTTCAAGAAGGCAGCTCATCATTACTATCTTAATGGCAGCTAGACATGGGCAATAAGATGCTGGCCAGCCAGCCATGGCCAAATCCAATGAATGAATAATAAAAATAATTACTGTTTTGGACATCCTGCTTTTTAATTTCCTCCATAAATCTTAAATATCTGCTTTCAGGACCTCATCCTCCTTCCTACCCAAGTCGTTGGTACCAATATAGACCATTACCTCTGGCTGTACACTCTGGCCCAAAAGATGTCCTGATGGTATCAAGGAGGCAACATACTGTCCTGGAGTCACATTTGTGTTTGCATTTACACCAGTCTAACTAAAGAATGCCCTATCAGTACTACTTTTTCACTCTTCTACCTCCTCTCCAGGACTGTTGCACCATCTGTGGTGCCACTACTGACTTAGCTCATTGTACTCTTCTGGGAGACCATTGCCCACATCAGTATCTAAAGTGGAAAACCAATTTGTGAGCGAAATCATTTCAGGAGACTTCTGCACTACTTTCCTGGTTCTTGATAGCTTGATTTAAAAATTGAAGGTGAAAAAAAATGACAATTTGGAAATACAAAGGATTATTAAAAGCTTGAAATTTTGAAAAGGTGTATTATTTGTTCATGAGGAGAAAAGCCATGGTTCCTTTGTCTGATTTAAATAGCTCCTCCTCTTTTATAAACCAAACTAATTGATTTGGTTTTGAGCCAAATGAAATTTATTTGAATGGATGGGCTATGCAGTCACAACATGAGAAGGAATTGTAACATCTTTAACAATGAAATAAGTTTATAACAATGTTGTGATTGTTTGGACTATAGGCTTAGCCTTTACAAAAAATACTGTTGACTTTAACTGACTCAGATTTATTATTCATTTTTTGTGGTTTAAAGTGTTTGTAAATTAGTTGTAGAATTGCCTGCAACTGTAGATGCTTCTTTCTTTGATCAGTTGAATTTTTATAAAAATATAAATGCTGAATATAATTATTTTGGAAATTTAAGAATTGAAATTGATATGAGTTGCTCTTCTATGCAGTCAAAGGGGAAAGTGATTTTATTCCTGTTTAAAAGGATAGATATAACTCTTAATTTATAAAGGAAAAGTTAAAAAAATACACAGTTTGGGTGACTTGTATCAAGGAAGAAACTTATGATTTACATAGAAATAAATGAAACATTGTTGACCAACAACACCGTTTGTTGAATTTAAAAAATAATTGGAACATGAAAGAATAAGCAACATGTATAGAGTAATTTCCTCTAAATGTCTGTGCTGATATGCTGATGGCTTGCGATTTGACGTTTTTATGAAGTAGACATTGGATGTTGTTGAGTAAGAGGATTTATAGCGAATCCATGATAAACAATGATTTTTATCATCATTGTTGATTACCTGGAGTGATGGAATAGGAATTAAGATTTTAATAGATGTGAAATTTTTGCAGATTACACCACTCAGAAACATTGGAATTTATGAACCTGAGGAAAGAAGGGTCAACAAAAATGACAAGATATTGGCAGATCTTGTTCTTTAGAAAACTGTAGATCCTAATTTTTTTAAAAAATAGTTTCAATAATTTTCCTAAGAATTAAGTGTTCATTTATAGTATGGGGTAAGAGTTAATTGAGTTGTAAAGATATCTAGCTTCTGTTTTAAACTAGCTTAGATCCAAAGAGTTGTGATAAAGTCAAAAGCAATAATGATTATCTAAGGAATAAATGAATGGGCATGTTAATGTCTGAAAACAGATGGAATGTTTGATTCTTGGGGAGCTAAATATGTTTTTATAGTGGAAGTGAGGTTCCTTCAATGTATTTGAATGAGAAAGGATAATGATTGGTGGATTGTGTAAACTTCATTGTGAGTGAGGGATGGATAGGAGATAAGTTGGAGGGAAAACACATAATAAAAGAATTGGGATTGAATATTATATGCATAACCTAGTTCTACATATATTTAATGTAAATCAGTAAAGTGAGAATTAGTTTGGTAATTTGATCATTTTCTCTAGTGTTCTTGGGACAATATCTTAAGACAACTGAACTGCAGTTAATGTACTGATCATCATCCAATGTATGATACCATGTGGGTGGTAAACAAAAATTTGACTCTCACGCACAATTTTCAATATGATCATGTGAAGTTCAGAAAGATTAACATGATATTGGAATTCCAAAGCAAGTGTGCAATTGTGGTCGGACTAGTGCGTCATAATATATGGACTAACAAACATGTGGAAATGCATGGCACTGAAGAACAGATTTCCAACATGTTTAGCTACATGAGAATAGCATGACTGATCAGTACAAGGTGAAATGTTTAAATTATCAAGGCATTAACACATACTTCCAAGAGAGGCGAGTTTTGTAATAATTGGGTTTAAACTTAATTCAAGTTTCGAGAGCCTGGAATAAAGTTAAAGGAGTTTGTGTTAGAAGATAAGGAATATGTAAAAAATGGGTGCAAGTGATGGAGGAACTGTAGGATCAAGTAGAGTTTAGGGTTTTATATCAGGTCAAAGGGGGATTATAAACAATTATTGTACGGGAATTGCCCTAAGATTCTATTTGGGGCTTTGTGACTTATAAAATTCATTGGGTGAATATGATCAATTAATACTAGGTGAGAAATCGAATGTTAAGGCATTTTTCAACCTCAAGGTAGGGATTATAGGATTGAGTTATTTTTCAATAATTAATTACTTTGACTTGATTACACAGGTGAGGAACTAAATTATATTCTGTTTAGTTACCAGTTTCTGTTGGGAAGTAACCACAAGGTCTGTTCAGAAATAAGATTATGGTTTTATCGCTGTTTCATGGCTCAGGCTAATGAAAATGCTTTTGCTTCCACTCTCTACATATTTCTCTTTTCCCCCCTCTCTATTCCTCTCACTCTCTTTCTAACCCACTCTCATACTCTCTCTATATCCATCTCTCGTTCTTTATCCGATTTTTCTCCCTGTCTCTCTCTCTATCCCACTCTTTCTCTGTATATCCCTGTCGCCCTGCCACTTCCTGGTTATTGACCAATCCGGTCTCTTCTCTCTCCCTGGTCCCGACCCCTCGGCTGTGGGGAGGGGAGGCTGGGAGAGCGGTGGTTTCTTCAGCCAATCGTTGTTCGTGTTGCTGTTGCCGGGGCCGGAGATTCGTTTTCGGCGGCGGGAAAGGCGGCGGCGGTTGGAGTGTCAGTTTCTGGATCAGTTGATGTCTTGGTGCTGGGCACCGAGTGTGTGTGTGCGCATCCCGGGATGATCCTGAGCCGGGCGCAGTACGGTCAGATCAGCCGCTACCTGGAGAGGCTGCGGCCCAACAGACAGGGCCTGAAGCTGCTGATGGAGCAATTCCCCAGGTAAGGGACGACATAGACAGATAGCCACACACACACTGCAGCTGTCTCTCTTTCAGGGCATCGGGCCCCAACAAACACTGAAACCAATACATAGAGCTGGCAGCATTTTGTGTCTCTGTTTTGTTTTCGTCACCAGAATCGGGTTTTATTCATTTATGGCATGTGGTCATCTCTGGCTGATCCAGCATTTATTGCCCATCCCTAGTTGCCCTTGAGAAGGTGATGGTGAGCTGCCATCTTGAACCGCTGCAGTAGGTAGACCCAAAATGCCCATAGGAAGGGAATTCCAGGATTTTGACCCAGTCACAATGAAGGAACGGCTGAATATTTCCAAGTCAGGAATGTGAGTGACTTGGAGGGAACTTGCAGCTGGTGGTGTTCCCATATGCCTGCTGCCCTTGTATTTTTTTTTAATGGAAGTGATCGTGGGTTTGGAAAGTGCTGTCCTGCAGCGCATCTTGTGGATGGTACACACAGCTTAATGACCATCAGTGGTGGAGGGAGTGAATATTTGTGGATGTGGTGTCAGCCAAGCAGCCTGCTTTGTCCTGGATGGTGTCAAACTTCTTGTATTGTTGGAGGTGCACTTATCCAGGCAAATGGGCAGTGTTCTATCACACTCCTGATTTGTGCCTTGCAGATGGTGGATAGGCTTTGAGGACTCAAGAGGTGAGTTACTTGCCGCAGGATTATGAAGGATTTCAAACAAAAACAGAAGTTGCTGGAGAAGCTCAGCAGGTCTGGCAGCATCTGTGAAGAAAAAAAAAAATCAGAATTAACGTTTCAGACCTGCTGAGCTTTTCCAGCAACTTCTGTTTTTGTTCCTGATTTACAGCATCCGCAGTTCTTTCAGTTTTATTATGAAGGATTTTATTATTTGTGAGGCAGGTGTGATCTTTGCGTAACAACTATATCACAAGATTCCATATGCAATGATAGGTCAAAAAGTCAAAAGAAAAGTATTGCCGATTCTGAAAATATGAAATAGCAACAGAAAATGCTAGAAACATTAATCGATCAGTCAGCATCTGAGAGAAATAGAGTCAGTGTGTCAGGTTGGTGACCTTTCAAGGGAACTCTCAGACCTGAAATGTTGATCATGTTTCTCTCTTGACCAGTGCCTTCTGATCTGTTGAATATTTCCAGTCATTGTCATAATGACGCAGAGTGAGCCAATTTTGCTCATGAATCTATGATATTCCACAAAGATCAGTTCCATTTATCCCATACCTCAGTTGTGTCGCTGTCGTCCTGCAAATTTAGCATGCTCAGATAATCTATTTTAGTGATGTTTGTTTGAGAACAACTGCACTGCTCTTTTTCAAAGTGGTGCCAGGAGATCTTTTAGATCATTTGTCTGATTACTCCACTGAAGACACATCCAGACCTGAAACATCAGCCTTCCTGCTCCTCTGATGCTGCTTGGCCTGCTGTGTTCATCCAGCTCTACACCTTGTTATCTCAGATTCTCCAGCATCGGCAGTTCCTACTATCTCATGTGTAGAACTGATGTGTTATGCCTGCTCAGCAGAAGAGATATGCAGACAGTGAAAAGCCAAGACCATGAACAGATGTTGGAGAAAAGAGCAGCACAACTACAAGTTGACTGGAGAAGTAAAAGTTGGATTTAGAGTAATGGTGGGAATAGATAATGATAAAAAAATTTATAAATGCAAAATAATTAGATGCAGAAAGATTGGCAAACAAGTGAGCCAGCTGACCAATTTTGATGGAGGATCAATACAGGAAAGCTGATTAGATATGTGACAAAGTGAGGAGGCTTTGAGAGAAGATCTTCGAAAAGTAGAAAGTGACTGTGATGGCTCGACGTAATGATCAGGACCAACAGGAGAGGTAGACAAAATGATTGCACCAAACAGAACATAAAATGGGATTCCACGTAGATGTATTTGGTGTGAAAGACAGAGTGTTAATAATGGCACGTGCAGTTGGAGACATGAATCATATTTGCTTTTTCCTCCCCAAGAGAAATGACATTTGGCACTCATCCTTATGGAGCAGAGATTGTTGACCTTGTTGGGGAGAACTCTGTAGCTGGTGGTATCCTCAGACCTCCATCCAGACATACATGGTTAGATGGGAAATTCTCTTCCTCCTACCTCGGGGAAGAGGGCCTTCTGCCTTGCTTGAGTAGCCTGGAAGAGTACACACACAGTGTCAAACTGAACCATGAGGCCAGCTGCGATCTTGTCATGCTGAAATTGTTTTGCACTGCCGTTTTCTTGCAGGAACTAGAGGACAGGAGCATTTGCACCTGTGGGGAAAAGCTATTGGGGATTGATGGTGCCTGTTTTTTTGATGTTGGCTGTGAGGTGGTGTGGCAGTGTTTGATGGCTCCTGTTGGAGTAGGGAGCTGACAGTTGCTGGCAGCTGGATATTGGGTTTGTTGCAGGATGATGCTGGGGTGGACTTTGAGATAGTTGCAGGCTGTGGAGTATTGGTGTGGTCACTTGGCATTGGGGTGGTCACTGGCCCTTGGATATGGAGATGGCTGCTGGTACAGGGGTGGGGTTGGCTGCTGGGTATAAGGATGGGTTGTAGCTGAAGGTCCAATTGCTGAGCCTTGGGCACCGGCAGCACTTTCAACATCATGCTTGTGCTTCTTTCTGCTTGTGGTGGTAATGTGGCTGCTGCCTTAGTACTTACCTGTGACCACTGTCTTCGACATTCCCATTCCCACCAATTTCTGAAAAATCACAGCGTTTGTACCCATCTCACATTCATGAGTTTACAGAGATCTACTAGAATAGTACCAGGGATGTGGGATTTGAGTTAAGTGACAGGTTTTCTCACTACTTGATGAATTAGGTTCCCACCCAGAAGTAAGTCAGTTTCCCTATTTAAAATCTGTACTGGCTAATATCACTCCCAAACAGAACTGTTTATCTAGTGTTATTCCTTGCCATGAACACATCAGTGATCATTAAATATTCCAATCAGAGTGCTCAGAATACACCATTAGTTCATCAAAATGATTCTAACTCCTACTAGTCAATAAACATGATTGAAGTTTATAATCATGGGAACATCTTACTGAAACACATCAGTTTCAGAGAGAGGTTCAACAGGGTAAACGTTTGGGATGCTTCCCCTCATGGGGGAGTCTAGAACTAAGGGGCATAGTTTAAATATAAGGAGTCTCTGATTAAATATGGTGTTGAGGAGGATTTGTCCTCAGAAGTACATATGACGTTAAAATATACGTATGTGAAAGGAATACCTGACGAGTTAAGAAGCAGTGTGCAGGACAGTGAAAGTTTCGAGTCAAATTTCAATTACACTAAAGATCATTGCTGAGCCCCTTCCTTTTTCTGATTATCATTTATCATTTCAACTGAGGAAGTGAGACAAAAAGTGCTTTGTCCAATGTTGTTCGCGATGACATTCCATTGTGTGGTGGGGATGATGAGAAAATAACCAAGTGTCTGGAGGAAACCACCGGAAAACAGGAGTGTGAAGATCAGTAAATGCAAAACCAATTCCTGGAATGTCAGATAATCTGAGAGAAGAGGATCAGAGTGCAGGTGTAAAGATCATGGATGAAGACGTGAAGGAAATGTATAGTTTCAAATAGCTGGTGTCAATAGTGGTGGAAGATGGAAATGACAAAATGGAAACTAAGGAATAGATTAGCTCTAGTTAGAGTAACGGGAAGAAGTACAATGGAGTAATATCTGATAGAAAAGAGTTGGTGAAATTGAAAGGAAGAATCGGCCTAACTATATGGTGCAGAAACGTTGGCAAAATCGAGGAGAGAGGAACGTGACTGAGTATTAATGGAATACAGATTCTGCGATCGATGTCTTGAGTAATGAGAAAGGACAATTTGGGAACAGAGGCATCAGTTTGTTGGTGACGATTGTGCAAGCATTGAAGAAAGTCGCAGAGAAGAGATTTGAAATGGTATGGTTGCCTGTTGCAGGGAGAGGAATTGTGGCAATTAATAGTGGAGAGAGGACTGCCGGAAAAAATGAGAAGAGAGAAACCTCGGATCATATGGAAAAATGTGGTGGCCGGAGACAAACACTGGATTGGACAGGAGGAGATGGGAAAGGGCGATCAATCAGTGTTGTGTTGACCTCAAGTAAAATAGAAACATAGAAAATAGGTGTAGGAGTAAGCCATTCAGCCCTTCTAGGATGTTTTGCCATTCATTAATATCATGGCTAATCATCTAGCTCAAAAACCTCTTCCAGCTTTTTTCCTTTGATCCCTTTATTCCCAAGTGCTATGTCCAAATCCTCCTTGAAATTGTACAATGTTTTCTGCTTTCAGAGGTAGTGAATCCAAAGGTTCATTACTTTCCAAGTGACAATATCTTTCCTTACTTCAGTCCTAAATAGTCTTCCCTGTACCCTTAGACCCTGGTTCCAGACCTCTCATCCCCACCCATCAACGGGAACAGCCTTCCTACATATACCTGTCTAGACCTTTTGTATTTTATTAGGTTTCTCTGAGATACCCCTCATTCTTCTGAACTCCAGCAAATATCATTCTAATTGATTCAATCTCTACTCATACGTCAGTCCTGCTGTCCCAGGAATCAGTTTGGTAAACCTTCACAGGACTCTCTCTACAGCAAGAACATCCTTTTTTCAGTTAAGGAGACTAAAACTGAACACAGTATGGTCTCACCAAGGCCCTATGTAATTGCAGCAAGACATCCTGCTACTATTCTCTAATCCTTTCGCTATGAAGGCCAACATACTATTTCCTTCATGGCCACCTGCTGCAGCTGCATGCTTATCCCTCAGTAACCGGTGTACAAGGACACTCAAGCTTCATTGCACATTCCCTCTCAATTTATAGCCATTCACAGTATAATCTGCCTTCCTGTTTTTGCTCCCAAAGTGGATAACCTCACATTTAACCACATTATGTTTGCACTCAAGCAGCTTGACCAAATTACACTGCCTTCTCCTGACAGCTTACTCTACCCATTCAGCTTTGTGTCAGCTAAAAATTTTGTAATATTACTCTTAGTTCCCTCAAACAAATCATTAGTATAAATTGTGAATAGCTGGGGTCCTAGTATTGATCCCTGCAATACCCTACCAATCACTGTTTGCTTTTCGTATAAAGACTCATATATTCTCACTCTTTCTTTTTTTCTGTATGCTGTCCAGTTTTAGCTATCTCAATATATTACCTCTAATCCTACTTGCTTTAACTTTACATGCTAATTTTTTTACATGAGACTTTGTAAAAAGCCTTCTGAAAGTTCAAATAAATCACATTCACTGGCTCCCCCTCATCAACTCTATGAATGACACCTTAAAGAATTCCAGTCGATTTATCAAGTATGATTTTCCTTTTGTAAATCCATGCCAACTCTGTCTGATCCTGCCACTGTTTTCTGAGTGGTCAGCTGTTAAATCTTTTATTATGAGTTCTAGCATTTTCCTCCACTACCACCATCATGTTGACTGGTCTATAATTCCTGGTGTTCTCTCCACCTCCTTTTTTAAATAAAAGGGTTACATTAGCTACCCTCCAATCTATAGGAACTGTCCCAGAGTCCATATGATTTTGGACGATGGCCACCAATGCATTCCCTATTTCTAGGATCTCTTCCTTGAGTATTCTAGAATATAGTTTATCAGACCCTGGGGATTTATCGGCCTTCGATCTCATCAATTTCTCCAATGTAATTTTCCTACTAGTACTGATTTTCTTCAGTTCCTTCCTGTCACTAAACCCTGTATACCTCAACATTTTTGGCTGTGTGTTATTTGTGTCCTTCTTTGCAAACACAGAGCCAAAGTATGTATTTAGTTGGTCAGCCATTTCTTTGTTCCTCATTATAATTTCCCATTTCTGACGGTAAGGGACTTACATTTGCCTTCACAATTTTTTTTCTCTTCACATACCTATAGAAACATTTGTAGTCAGATTTTATACCCCCGCAAGCTACACTCATATTCCAATTCCCCTTCCTTCATCAATCTCTTTTCCTCCTTTTGAATTCTAAATTGCTACCACTCCTCAGGTCTGTTGTTTATTCTGGCCAATTTGTACATTTCTTCCTTGTATCTAATACTATTTCTAATTTCTTATAAGCCATGGCCACCTTTCTTTTCCAATTTAGCACCAGACAGGAATGAACAATAGTTGCAGTTCACCCATGTGCTCTTTGAATGTTTACCATTGCCTTTCCACCATCATCCCTTTCAGTAACATTCCCCAATCTATCGCAGCCAACTTGCCTCATACCATTGTAATTTCGACTGTTTAGATTCAGAATCAACTACATCACTCTCCAACCTTGATGAGGAATTCTGTCATATTATGGGCTCATTTCCAAGGGATGTCACACAACTAGATTGTCACTTATTCCTGTTTCATTACACAATACCCAGTCTAGAGTGGCCTGACCTCCAGTTGGTTCCTCAACATATTGACCCAGAAAACTATCTCTTCTACATGCTACGAGTTCCTCCTGTATGGTATTGTTACTAATTTGATTTGCCCAATCTATATGCAGATTTAAGTCATCCATAATTGTACCCATTAGTTTCCTGTTTAATTCTATTCCCAACATCACCACTACAGGGTCTATGCCCAACCCCCAGTAATGCTTTTTGCCCTTTTGTGTTTCTCAGCTCTACCCATACAGATTTCACTTTGTTGGAGCAAATATCCTTGCTCACCGTTGCTTTAATTTCCTCTTTAACCAGTAGTGCAACCCTACTGCCTTTTCATTTTTGTCTGTCCTTCCTGAATACTGGCTACTCAGTTCCCATCCATGGCCAAACTGCAACTATGTCTCCAGAATCACATGTATATCATATCTGTTTTCTATTTACATGATCAAGTAATGTATTTATTCCGAATGCTCAGTGTATTAAGGCACTGAGCCTTAAGATTTGTTGTTTTAACATTACTTGTCCCATTCCCATGGTTTTTCAATGTGATCCTGTTTGATCCGTGTCCTTTGTTTCTCTATCACTTCTCTTATTCTTGTCCTTCCTCTGACTGCTTGCATAGGTTCCCACTCCCTTGCCATTTTAGTTTAAACCCTTCCCAGCTACTCTAGAAAGTACTTAACAAGGACATCAGTCCTGGTTCGACCCGGGTGTGACCTGCCCAGTTTGTACTGGTTCCACTTTCCCCACAACTGTTCCTAATGCCCCAGGAATTTAAAACCCTCTCCCTCGCACCATCTTTTAAGGCACATATTCATTTGATATATCCTGCTATTTCCACTCTGACAAGTACGTAGCGCTAGCAGTAATCCTAAGATTACTATCTTTTGAAGTCCTGCTTTTCAACTTAGGTCCTGACTCCCTATATTCTGCTTTTCGGATCTCATGCATTTTTTTCCCAACCTATGTTGTTTGCACTAACTTGCGTCGTGATCACTGGCTGCTCACCTTCCCCGTCCAAAATGTCCTACAGCCGCACTGAGACATCCATGACCGTAGCACCAGAGAGTCAACATACCATCCTAGAGACTTTTTTGTAGGCACAGAAACACCTGTCTATTTTCCTTACAATGAATCCCCTATCACTATTGTATTCCCATGTTTTTTACTTTTCGAGCAGCAGAGCCAACATGAATTTAGCTGTTGCTGTTTTCCTCTGAAGGGCCATTAATCTCAACAGTATCTAAAGTGGTATATCTGTTTTCCAGGGGAATAGCCATAGGAGACATCTGCACTGTCTACACAGTCCTCTTGCTCCTCTTGTTGGTCACATATTCCTTTCCTGCCTGTGGAGTCTTAGCCTGTGGTGTGACTGCCTCACTATACATGCTATCCATGTATGCTCCACAGTATTTCCAGCTGTTGCTCCGGCTCCAAAACTTTCAGGAGCTGCTGCTAGAGACAGTTCTTGCAAACATACTGGTCATGGGCTCTAGAAATGTTCTTAGCTCCCTACATTGAGCAGGAAGAGCACACCACAGCTTTGAGCTCTCCTGCTGTGACTTACCCTTTTAAATGAAACATTTTGGAAGATGCTTAATATTAAATAAGATCAATTCTTCTGGGTCTTTTAAATTTGGTATTAATGATGACCAGGGAATAATACTTAGAAATTATAAAGTGCAAAAAAAGCAAAAAGCACCTCTTCCCCTCTGCACCGAATTCCCATTGTGTTCCAAATTTCGGAAACACACACTGGTTGTCCCTCACTTAAGGTGTGTCCTGTTCCAACTGCCTGTGTGAAGCTTGGTATGTGAACTGAAAAGAGAAGAGAGATGATGAAAAACTTCTGAGTGCAGATTGTCTTTGAAATTAATGTATTCAACACTGAGTTGGATGGATTTTTGATCAACAAGGAAATCGAGTAATGGGTAGCAGATAGGAAAGTAGAGTTAAGAATAAATCAGCTCTGATCCTCCTGAATGGCAGAGCAGGCTCACTGGGTTGAATGGCTGACTTCTGCCCTTTCTGCAATTTGTTGTTAATACTACTGACTACTGAACCGCTTTATTCCACTGAGACCTCTTACTGTTCGATATTTTCTCTCAGAACAAATGATGCTAATATTAATGCAAAATCCAATCAAATGATTAAAATTAATTTGTTGAAAGCTGTAAAGGAAAAAGTACAAATTCAGAATTTCACAAATAACTGTTAGATGGGTTTGATTGTTTGTGATAGAAATTTGAAAGATCTCTGGAATAAATGTCTCAGAATTTTCTATGGAAATGTTTACCCATCTGTATTAATCTCTAGTTCCTTTCAGTGGCCACTTTTCTCTGAGTTTGGTTTTTTTACAACAGTAAAGTGAAACCAGACCCCACATTTAATTTGTATTCTTCTGCCTCTAATCTGCAGACACCCTGTTCCTTTGTGTGCATGTGTGTGGCATCTCTGCCAATATTTCTTTGTAAATTGCTTCTAAGCAAAATCCTCCCACTTCTAATTGATCCCTAATTCACTTTTTTCCACTCAAGATGCTACATAAAATTGTTTGGACAGATACGGTGAGCTCAATGCATATTCCCTGTAAGGGTCTCCTGAAAAGATCATTTCCAGTCAACTGTGATCACTGAATGATGGGCAATATTGCAGCCTCCTAACAGCTTTGGGAACAGTAGTTAGTAATTTTATTGGACTATGGAGATTTGGGCATCGCATTCCCTCTTGGTACTTAAAAGGAAAATAATTAAATTTTTTTAGAATATTGTTAGATTTATTAAAAGCAGCTTGTATCAATGCCGCATTCATTATTTGTGTGGAACTTTTCTAAGTAGCTGAAAATCAAAATGAAAAATGGTTTTGCAACTTTGGGGTTTGACTTGTTGTTATTGAGTTTTAAACCAAAGTTGATATTTTTCTACTGTTGGTACATAAAATGAAAATGTAAAGCTCCTTATTTGTTTAAATTTTGGCTTCCTACTTTCAGCAGGATCCCTGGATTTAAAGAAAAACAGCTGACTGAAGAGAAATTAATTGTAAAATATTTCCTTTGTTGTCTGCTTAGACCACCAACTATTCATAAAGCATCTTGAGCAGAATGAAAAGTCCCAAGGTGCTTCATAGAAACATTAGCAAGGTTGCAGGTAACTGAGGGTGCAGTAAGGTTGAACTTGAAGAAATTAGAGTCATAGAGTTGTGAAGCATGGAAATAGACTTCAGTCCAACTGGTCCATGTTAATCAGAAATCCTAAATTAATCTAGTTCCGTTTGCCAGCATTTGGCCCATATCCCTTTAAACCCTTCCTATTCATGTACCTATTCA
Organism: Rhincodon typus; assembly: GCF_021869965.1. Lineage (NCBI taxonomy): Eukaryota > Metazoa > Chordata > Chondrichthyes > Orectolobiformes > Rhincodontidae > Rhincodon > Rhincodon typus. The sequence goes on from NC_063339.1 coordinate 60,844,085, forward strand.
AATGCCTTTTAAATGTTATAATTATACCAGCCTCCACCACTTCCTCTCACAGCTCATTCCATATACTTACCATCCCATGAGTGAAGAAGTTGCACCTTCGGTCCCTTTTATATCTTTCCCCTCTCACCTTAAATCTATGCCCTCTAGTTTTGGACTCCCGTACCTTCAGACCTTGGCTATTCACCCTATCCATGCCACTCGTGATTTTATAAGCCTCATTAAGGTCACTCCTCAGCCTCCAATGCTCCAAATAAATTTGTAAGGAAACAATACTCAACATGCAAACACTCAAAGCTATCCAGGACAGAGAACCCTGCTTGATTGGTACCCCATCCACCACATTAAATGTTCTCTCCCTCCACTATTGACACTGATAATAGTGTGTGCAATCTACAAGGTGCACTTGAGCAATTCACCAAGGCTCCTGCAACAGCACATGGATACAAAGAGAATTTTTGGCAAATCCTATGGAGTTTTATTTGAAGTAACTAGCAAGGGAGATGAGAGAAACTAATGGCTGCTATGAGTTTTGATTTTCAAAAAAAAAAATTAGTGAGATGCTACAAGGGCTTATGACTCACAACTAACTCTCAAGCATTTGGGGAAATAATATAAATAGTATAAATTGGTGCTTGGTTCGTGTACAGAAAATAGAACAGGTATAATTTTGGGGTAGTAGGCCGTAATTAGTGGAGTACATTTGGGGTTAGGTTTTTCACGATCCGTATCAATGATTTAGGTGGACGGGACTGTGTGTCATCTGTCCAAGTTTGCTGACAGTCCAAAATTAGACTTTAAGAAAGGTACAGAGACTTCATACTGATATGAACAGATTAAATGAGTGAGGAAGAACATGGCAGATCAAATTTGGAGAAGTGTGAGGTTATCCAAACTGGTGGAAGAAATAGAAATAATTGGTGAAATAGTGAGAGACGGGGAAATGTTGGGATTCAGTCTGGATGCCTTGGGAATGAATCACAAAGTTCACATGCAGATATAACAGATAATCAGGAGAACAAATACTATGTTGACCTTTATTACAAAGGGTTAAGTGTATAAGAGTAATAGTCTTATTGTAATCACAGTGCCTTAGTGAGGCCACACCTAGTGTGGAAAGTTTACATCACTAGCCTAAGGAACGGTGTAGTTGCCTTAGAGCAAGTAAAATAGAGATTGACTCGACTGATTTCTGTGTTGATGTAATCTAATGAAAAATGGAGCAGATTAGGCTAATATTCTTCAACATTTAGAAGAAAAAGAGGTGATCGCATTGAAACACAAAAATCAAAATGGACTTAACAGGTTAGATACTGGGAGCATATTTCTCCTTGCTTGGGGTGTCTAGAACTATTGGTCACAACCTCAAATTAAGGGGCTTGCCTTTTAAGAGTGAGCTAGGAAAAAATTCTACTCTCTGAAGACTGTGAGCTTTCAGAAATTCTTTTCCAGAGAACTTTGTATCTTTTTTAGGCAGTTGCTAGTTCATGTTGGAGATTGATATTAAGAGTGTGTGCAGGAAGACAATTGTGCAACAAGATCAGCCATGATCTTGATGAATGGCAGAACAGGCGAAAAGGGAAATCTAGTTTTTATGTTCTTAAATCTATGCCATGCTTGAAGAATAATTAAGATTCCAGTTCTCTGCAGACATTTAAAGAAACTCTAAAGACAAAACAAAGTGACGTTAGTGTGCATTTTGTCATGACCATGGGTCGGAATTCAGAAGGTCTGTGGACATTTTTAACTTGTAATTCCAAAACATGATTTTAAAGGAAGGCTGATGCAAGTAAATCAAGTGGCTATCTGGAGAGGGAAATCTATGGAATGACATTGATGGAAAAGAGCTTCAAATAACAGCCCTTCAAAGATAAATGGGATTAGAGGCAAGTCGAAGCAGATTGGATTTTTATAACTACAAAGATATTAAGGAACTGCACAACAGCAAACCTCTTTGCAGATTATATCCCAATTAGCAGAAACATTTTGTGTTTTTATCTCCTTTGAAAAATGCACAAGAATAGAAGTTTAAAAAACAGTTTCAACTCTTCTGGCATGTGTAGCAGGACTAAATATTCTTGTGCATTGGCTGGAGTTTAAACGTTAGTACACTGTGAAGGTCACAGTTGAAGAACTATCCTCTCAAGTCATCCTGTGTTGCAGGTAAAGGGACTCTCTAAATTTACCTGAAGAACATACAAAAGGTCTCTCACCCAAATGCTGGAATTTAATCATATTGAAAATAGATCAGATCATAGAATTTCAACCAATCTGCCAAACTGAAGATTGAGAAATTGACTGTTCAACACCCAATATCGCACTTCTGGTAACCTCCACCGCGATGCAGTAATACCCAACTAAACATTTATCTGTTTTAGTCTTATTTCTAATCTAATTCCTCTTGAGTTTCTAATTAATAAATTAAATTATTTTATTCAAGAAAGCCTGGTTAAGTCGGCTCCCTTCAAAAGATAAACTCATTTGGATTTTGTAGAGATATCCAAGAGGAATGGATTCTTTTTAAAATTAACTTCCTTGCAGCCAACCGAGGAGAAGGGTGAATGATGTTGGAGAGGCTGGTCATCCCTCCTCACCTGGAAGCTTAATGATTTGAAATATTGCATTTGGAATTCTATCAAACTGGGAATCCTTGCCTGGAGTTTGGTTTCAACAATTTTCATGAACCTTTTAAGTTTGAGAAGGTGGTTAGGAATGTGTTTTAAATATTCAGGTTTATAAACAGAATACAACGATGAGGAGATGTCTCTTTCAAAGATCTTGCAGGGACGTGATGGCCTGAATGACCTTGTTCTGTGCTGAGTTTCCAGGAGTGTATGACAAATCATTAGCCAGATTTGACTAACATTTACACCCCAATTTCCTTCTTTCTCAGAAACATGTAAAGTCTCCGCCTAAGCATATTCTTTTAACAACATCTATTGCTAATGTATTGCAGGATGTGATATTTCTCTGTCAAATGTGGCTTTTTTGTCCATTTATTGTCTAGGTAGACTTTCCAATCACATCACAGTATTTATTTTGAATATCTTGAGATCAGTTTGCATAATTTTTAAAACACTGAAATAACTCTGCCAGTCTGTAATAGCCAAGGCATTTAATTTTAGGAAAACAAAACTGGATACAGCGCTGCAAGTAAAAATTAGTCTGAGCTTTTTACAATATAAGTGATATATTGAAACTATGTACTTCATCATCTGAGTGATTACATTACAGTCCTTGGGAATTTTCCATCAATGGTCACCAAGCACTTTTCCTGTTATTTTTAGTGGCCCATGCCTGACGTAGACTTGTTTCAAGATATCAGCACCCCGGTTCTTATATGTTTTTTCTCATTTATTTTGAAACACCAAAATATGCATTTCTGTTTTTGTTTTATGATTGATTGTATGGTTCGGACCTCCTCTATTTCCTTTGTGGTTTGAACCTGTTTTTTGCTATTTTTCCTGGTTTAACAGTCCTATCCTTACTGTTGCATTCCAACTCACGAGTCACTCAACACTGCAATTCCATTTTTTCAGGGCTGTCCAGAAATTCTGTACACTATTTTGGTTGAACTAGTTAATTTTGGAAAACTGATATTTGAAAGTTTATTTATTTATTCTTTTGTGAGGTCTGTGCGATACTGGAAGAGATCTGTTGTCTGTTGATACTTGTCCTTTAGAAAATGGTGGAGAGTTGCTATTTTGAACTGCTGGTGCAGGATTTTGATGGAGTGATGGTGAGGGAAAGGTGATCTTCGGAATCAGGATGGTTTATAGTTTGGAATGAAACTTGCAAGTGATCATGCTCGTTTGCATCTGCTGCCATCCTCTTCTAGGTGGTAGAATTTGGAAGATGCTTTTGAGAGAGTGTTGGTAAGTTCCTGCGGTGAATCTTGTATATGATGCACATTGCTACCACTGTGCATTTGTGATGGAGGGAGTGAATCCAGTGTTTTCGCCCGGATTGTATCAAGCTTTTTAAGTGTTGCTGGGCTGTACTCATCCAGGCAAGTGGAGAACATTTCATAATATGGCCAATTCTTCATTAAGAATTACTCAACACTATAATTCCCAGCCTCTGACCTGTTCTTATAGCCATGCTATTTACGTGGCTGCTCTAGTTTTGTTTCTGGTCTTTGGTAATGCTGTTGAATGTCTGTGTGATGGTCACATTATCTCTTGTTGAAGATTGCTATTGGTTGAAAATACTTAGAAATATTGAGTAGGATCAGTGAAGTGAAAAAGAACAGATAGGAATGGAGGATTTTATTTTACTGAAACATGATGGGAAATGGAAGTAAACAATGCTGAAAGTACGCTGCAGGTCAGAATTCCAAGGGAGAGGAACAGAATAAAGTTTGGGGAAGAAAACATTAGAGAGTTGATCAGTGTCTGGCATTGTAGGACATCAGTGTCCCATCCTTTCCAACTATTTCCATGTCCATTTCTGATTCATCTTTACTAAACTGAAAATAGTGAGATTTTTGCAAAAACTCTTGAAAACCAATGAACAATGGAATTCTTGCAAAGCCATTTTTGAAAAACTCCTGATGTAGCAAACGCTAATCTGTAGTGAAATGTTGGTAACATTCTTTCATTTGTATTTCTCTTAATAGAATTTATTTTGTAACATTCATTTAGCAAAGACTATAAATTGTACTTGATATTTTTTATGGAGTTAGCCAAAAAGTATTTTCCTTGCAATAGAGTTATTCTTTATCCACTTTTTACTGATGAAGTTCAATATCTGCATATACTTAATGTTGTGCACATCGAGGTATAATTTATTTTTTATTACTTTTATCAGGTTTCAGGAACACACAAAAACTAATACTGTTTTAAGGCCCTGATGGGAAGATCTCCTGCCACCCTTTACAGTGCCTACAAAATATATTTTCTGTGTCCGATCAGTATGCTATACTCTGGGGGTTTTGTGATAGGAATGGCAGGAAATCACGCTTCAAGACATAACGGATTGACTAGGCCATCCATCATTTGTTAGCATGCGTTGAGCTGCTTGGTTTCTGCACAGGGGCTTGTGATTTAGTAAATACTTCAGAGATGAATAGAGCTGCTCACATGGGAAGCTATCACTGTCCTTCAGCAGACTAAGACACAGATTCATGCTGAGAAGGACGTCCAGCGGCAGCTCATCAGTAACTGGTCTGTCACAGTTGGTGGTGGCCACCGACCATTCACAGTATATTAAATGCATCTTTAATATCTGCTTGAGTAGATTTAATGAAGAAAATTCTGTTTCTGTACACTAACTACAGTTTCCCCTTGTGTTTTATGCAAGGAAATACAGTTAGCAGGGTAGCACTGCAGCAGAAATGCAGTACAGCATCTTCAGAATAGAATTATCTTTTTGCATCTCTATATTGATACGAGAAAATCTCTGAAATCACAAATATTGTTATCGATAAATTAAACATTTTTAATTTTTGGCTGGAAGCCATCAGGCATTTTGGCTGCAAATTACAGATCAACAATAAAAATGTTTCAGGCTTGCAAAGTGCTAGTGACTTATCACATAAACAATTATTTGGATACTTAAAATAGCTTTCTGCAATTAACATCGCACTTAGCTTTATTCTGTTGAAATTAAACTTCTAAACAATTTACTGACATTCAAATAGCTAAAAATTACCATTGACCCTTCAAACCTTACCTTGAGGAACTAGTTAATTTCCTTATAAGTTGAAATACTTGACATGTCACTATTGTTTACAAATGAAAGTTCATTTTAGATGAATAATCCATATCAATATTAATTTTAACATTTACCCTTATTAACTTAAGCTATTTCTATCGGGCAAATTCTCTAAGTTTTTCTTCTGTTTTTTATTCTTACAATGTTAGAAGCAAACAATTGATTAATATAAAACTTTTTCCCCAAGAAGCTTCATTATTTTTGGAAATGAAATTACACTTTGGATCTAATTTTTAAAATATTAAATTCAGATGTTCATTCAGTTTACAGTCAATTTAAAGTAGGAGTAACATTTTTGAGGTGATGAGCGTATTTTAAAGTGAACTTGATGTTTTTTCCATTTTAATGTCTTCTGTCTACTTTGGTATGACTTATGAAATTTAAATTTATCTTTGCATATAATGTTAGGTAAGGTCATGCGCCAGCACATAGAACACAAAGCCAAAGTTCCTCAGCTGTGCAGTATACGTAACACAGATGTTGGGGTGTCATCTGTCAACTATGCTATCCTACAGAGTTAAAAGTTCTAGAGGGAAAATAATTCGACACAGTGCTGTCACTGTTACCCTTTCACAATTCGACAGCATGCAAATTGCACACCTCCTGCTTAGCTGCATCGTCCTGTCTAGTGTCTACAGAAACTGGAATGGAAAGAGTGCATCTAGGACTCAGATTAGTGACAAGAGTACTGCTTTGCTGGAGATTTGAATTGGAGATCGTCTGTAGTTAGCTTTAGTAAATCTCCCAATGGTGTTGCAGAAATTCCCGCAGGTTTCTGCCCAGGGAGAGGTCTGTTCAGTCCTTTTCTGCCCCCTTGAATGAAGTTTGATCTGAAGATGCTCTGCCTGAAAAACTGCTTTCAGTTCAATTTGCATACATCCCTGGAGTCTAACTGGCAGATGCTTTACTCTTCGAAATGTTTAAAAGAAAGTACGGAACAAGAGATTGCAGGAGCTCCATGTACAGTCCCAGAACGTTTTGGAAACGGCTAATATGCAGTTTTCATCACTGCTTAGGCGGGGCACAATATGGTGCCTGTGGTTCACTGGGGAATATGAATGTTGATTAAGCATGCTTTCAGGCTTTGAAATTCTGAAGTAGTGTCAGAATAATGGATGTTGAGCAAATGTCAAGCATTTGTTAATTTCTCTGTTATTTGGAGTTTATCTACCATGATCAATCAAATAAACTAGTGCTTTTCTGTTGTGGCATGTGCCATTGATATGGTGATCAGCTAGCTGTAAAGGCCATTGTTTTCCTTGTTGCAGGAAAAGGCAATGTATATTCAGAGTATAGAGGATAACAAAACCTTTTCATGCAGAAATACTCTGTTTGCACAGACTTAATTTGTAGCACAGTAATATTGTAAAACTGCAATTTAAAATTTAAAATATAATCATAATTTTAGATAACTACTGCGCTTAATTCCCCAAATAAATGACACTTCACAATGAAATAAAATGCATCAATTTAAGAGCACTGTAAATGGTACAGGTAAATGTAACAAAAATGTTGCAGAAACTGGATTTTATGTTTTAGTAAAATGTGTAGTTTTAGATCTATTCACACCTGTATGTGACAGACTTTGAATTTTTTTCTCTTTAACTGGAGTTATATTTCAAATAAGCACATCTTATCAATTCAGTTGTGATCCGAGGGCTGTTAATATATTTACCCAAGAATGATTTTTTACCCAAGAATGAAATATTTACCCAAGAACTTGCAGGAATGGAGTGTCAAAGGGAGCAAAACTAGCTGTTTCATGGATACTGGTGTTTTTATTCTGTGAATCTCTTAAATGTTTGTCTTAAATCTTGAGTCTGCTTACTTTGGAAGTGAATGTTACAAATCAAGCAAGTCATTGTCCTTGGTGTCAGCTGATAGTAGCTTATGAGGCATCCATTCCTGTCTGCTATTCAGTTATTCTTCATGAAAATACATTTATGTGGATATTGGATTGGAGTTACTCCACTTCCTGTAACATCCATGGTTGAATAGTTTGTTTAGGCACACACATAAATCAGCATTTAGTTGAAGAAATTGAGCAGTGTGTAGGGAAAGACATTCTGTTATGAATTTTGTACTATTATGGGCAGGGGAAGAGGTTGGAAGTTAGACTTTGAATTGGGACGGAGGTGGTGCATGTGCAACATGAAATATGTGCATTTTACTAATCATGATGATGCATAATGCATTCTCCAACTTGAATGATAAGGAAACTTGTGTGTTGTGGAGCACATGCTTCTGAAATCTTGATGGGAACTAAAGGATATTTCAAACTTAGATTTTTCAAGTGAATAAACTTGCCACAGTCTTCAAAGAGTTTCTTTGATAATGAACATTGCCAATAATTTCAAACTGTAACTTTATTGAGACCAAAATGATAACGTGGTGCTTGTTAGTTAAGTATTTGCAGTGACGTTTTGGAGCGATCTCTGAATCTGTCCATAATTTCCCCTTCAAGAGCGCAGTTAAGCACGGTCATTTGCATTAAATGCACCCAAATGCAAAATGCATACTTAAAGTACCAGCAGGAGCCTCATTTTCACAGCAATAATTTGCTCCATGTAGATAGCCCAGTGGTGGGTTCATAATAAATTGCTTGCGAATCAAAGTGTTTTCAATGTAGCAGATCTTAAATACAGGAAAGCTGCTATTAACCTTCTTTTAGGGTGAAACATCTCTTGCAGTTTTAAGTTTAACTTCTAGAAATGAATTTATACACTATGGGTAATTTCAGTGAATAAGTTCAGAATTATATGCAAATATTTTGCACACCATCCTTGTGTTTATGAAGTAAAATACTTACAAACCATTCACAAATTCATGAGGGCAAACAGTACCGCAGTATTAGATGGGCACCTGGTAGGTTGAAGATAAGCAAAATAATTAATGTCTATTACTTCATTTAGGGTAAAGTTTCACAAGAAAAATCAAATGTTTTTATTTTGCAGTTGACTCTAGATATAATCGTTTCCCAGGTAGAAGAGTGATTAGTTTTCAGTTTCAGTTTTGATGCTTGATTTTAGTTTATACTGTGGATTAAAATATCTTTGCTTAATACATTCAGGAGGGTTTAACATTTTTCATTCATGAAATGGGAAATGAAATGCTGCTGCAGTGGCTGTGATATAATGAGTATGACTATGAGTTTCCTTTAATTAACTGTTCATCTGTAATCTAAAAACATGAATGCCACAGTTGCTGATCCTTTTCTATATATGTAATTAAACAAGGTAGCAGGGCTTTCTGACAGAAATTACTTGAATGAAACCCATTTTCAAAATCCTCACCTGTGTCACTTACTCCATTATGTATAGGAACAGTAGTAGTCAGTTCAGCTCCTCAAAGCCTTTCTGCCATTTAATGAAGTCATGGCTGATCTGTATCTTCGTTTCATCCAACTACTCTGGCTCCTTATAACTTTGTCTGCCAAACAAAAATTATTTTCAGATTTGAAAATATTAAGTGAGCCAACATTTACTGCATTTTTTTGGGAATAAGTTCCACACTTCTATCACCTTTTGATTGAAGAAGTGCTTCCTAAACACCTCTGCTGAATGAAATGATTGAATTTTTAAAATAGTGTCCCCTTGTTTAAGAATCCTTCCCCCAGCCAAAAGTGTTTTTCTGAATTCACCCTATCAATTCCTTTAAAGACGCTTAAAAATTTCAAACAGATCACCATTGACATCTATATTCAAGGGAATATGGAAGTCTACTTTATGTAATCTCCCTTCATAGCCTAACCCTTGAAGTCATTTCAACATTCTGCTGAATCTGCACTACACTTTTTGTAAAGCCGATATTAATAGAAGATCAAAATCCCCGATTTTTACGCGACCCCTCATCTGATCAGCTAAACGGTGCCAAATTAGTACTATATTATAATGTTCTATTTACAGCAAATTTCAGTAAAATGGTATCAAATTATATTTGCATACAAGTGCTTTTTTCTGAATTTGTAATCAAACTAATTAATTAAAAACATAATTAAGAAAAAAGATAATGCTGAAGCCATGAAATTAGCTCTTTTCCTGAATTTTTGCAGGTGAAAGCATTCAGATTTTGCTGGAGTTCATAGTAGCCATTAAACACTGAACACATCTGTCAAATATATTTATTATTATAAATGATAACTGTTTTGGCTTAATTTACTAATTGGAAGGAGTGAAATGTAATATATTCTGCAAAGAAATTAGCTGTAGATGCACATCTTGAAAAGTTCCTTTTTTTTTATTCAGTTGTGGAAAATGGGTGTCACTGACTAGTTAGCATATATGGCCAGTCCCTAGTTGCTGTGGTGAACTGCATTCTTGAATGACTGATTCTACATGCTGTAGGTTAACCTACAATGAATGCACCTTGGGAATGAATTCCAGGATTTTGACCCAGTGACAGAGAAGGAACAACAATGTATTTGCAAGTCAGAATGGTGAGTGGCTTTGAGGGAAATTTGCAGCTGCTGGTGTTCCCACATGTCTCCTGTCCTTGTCCTGCTAGATGGAAGTGATAATAGGTTTGGAAAATGCTGTCTAAAGATTTTTGGTGAATTTCTGCAGTGCATCTTTTAGTTAGTATATGTTGCTGCTTGGTAGTGGAGGGAGCGGATGCTTGTGGATGTGTTGCCAATCAAGCGGGCTGCTTTGTTCTGTATGGTGTCAAGCTTCTTGAGTGTTGTTGGAGCTGCACCAATCCAGGCAAATGAGGAGTATTCCATCACATTCTTGATTTGTGCCTTGTAGATGGTGGACATACTCTGGAGAGTAGGGAGATGAGTTACTTGCCACAGGATTCCTAGCTTCTGACTTGTTCTTTTAGCTACGGTGGGGAGTGCAGTTCAGCTTCTGGTCAGTTGTAACCCCCAGGATGTTGAAAGTGGAGATTCAGTGATGTTGGCACCATTGGTTGTCAAGGAGCGATGGTTAGATTGTCTCTTATTGGAGATTGTCGTTGCCTAGCCCTCATGTGGTATGAATGTTACTTTCAATTTGTCAGGCCTAGTCCGGATACTGGCCAGATCTTGTTGCATTCGAACATGGACTGCTTCAGTATCTGAGAAGTTGTGAATGGTACTAAACATTGTGCAATCATTGGCGAACATCCCCACTTCTGACCTTATGATAGAGGGAAGGTAGTGAAGCAGTTGAAGGTGGTTGGGCAAAGATCCTGCAGAGCTGTCCTGGAGCTGAGGTGACTGACCTCCAACAACCACAATTATCTTTCTATATGCCAGGTATGATTCCAACCAGCTGACAGTTATTCCCCTTATGCCCACTGATTCCAGTTTTGCTGGGGTTCCGTGATGCCGCAGTTGGTCAAATGTCAAGCGCTATCACTCTCTCCTCAACTGTGGAATTAAGCTCCTTTGTCCATGTTTGAACCAAGGCTGGAGTCAATGCTGAGGACTCCTAGGATAATTTCCTTCCAACTGTATACCACTGTGCTGCTACCTCTGATGGGTCTATTATAGGACAGGACATATGTAGGGATGATAATGGTGGTCAAACAGCTGCAATGAGGTCAAGGGCTGAGTGGTCCTGGCGCAACCCAAACTGGGTGTCAGTGAGCAGGTTATTACTGAGTAGGTGCTGTTTGATAGCACTGTTGATGACACCTTCCATCACTTTAATGGTGATTGAGAGTAGACTGATGGAGCAGTAATTGGCCAGGTTGGATTTGTCCTGCTTTTTGTGTACAGTACATACCTGGACTATTTTACACATTGTTGGTGGATTCCAGTGTTGTGACTATATTGGCAAAGCTTGGCTAGTGGAGCGGCAAGTTCTGGAGCATGTCTTCAGTACTATTGCCGAATGTTATTAGCGCTCATCATCTTTGCAGTATCTGGTGCCTCCAACCATCTCCAACTTGGCACTTCTGCTTGAAGATTGCTGCAAATGCTTCAGCTTCATCTTTTGCACCGATGTATTGGATCTTTTCATCTTTAAGGATCCTCTACTGAGTTGTTTAATTGTTCGCTGCCATACACGAGTGGTAGTGGCAGGACTGTTGAGCTTAGATCTGATCGATTGGTTGTGGGATCACTTGGCTCTATCTATCTTGCTACTAATACTGTTTGTCACACAAGTAGTCCTGTTTGGTAGCTTCACCAGGTTGACACCTCGTTTTCAGTCTTGTTCTGCTCCTGGCATGTCCTCCTGTACACTCCATTGAATCAGGATTGATCCTCTGGCTTGATGGTAATGGTTGAGTGGAGATATGCCGGGCCATGTGCTGGTGTACAATTCTACCATTGTTGATGGCCCACAGTGCCTCCTGCCCATTCTTGAGTTGTGAGACCCGTTTGAAGTCTGTCCAATTTAGCACAGTGATAGCGCCATACAACACGATGGAAGATATTCTCAGTGTGAAGGCAGGACTTCACCTCCACAAGAACTGTGTGTGGTTATTCTTACTGATACTCATGGACATATGCATCTACAGCCGGCAAATTGGTAAGGATGAAGTCAAGTAGATTTTTCCCTCGTATTGGTTCCCTCACTACCTGCCCAGACCCAGTCTGGCAGCTATGTCCTTTAAGAACCGACTGGCTTGATCAGTAGTGCTACTGCAACGCCACTGTTGGTGGTGGATATGAAATGTCCCAACTAGAGTACACTTCGCACCTTTGCTACCATCTGTGCTTCCTTTTAAGTGTTGTTCAATGTAGAGGAGTAGAACCAAGGGAGGACAGTATGTGGTAATCAGCAAGAGGTTTCCTTGCCCATGTTTAACCTGAAACCATTAGAGTTTCTGGGTTCTGGAGTCAATGCTGAGGACTCCTAGGATAATTTCCTTTCAACTGTATACCAGTGTGCTGCTACCTCTACTGTGTCTGTCTTATAGGACAGGACATATGCGGGGATGGTAATGTTGGTCAAACAGTAGTGTTCTGTGTTGAAACATAAAGTGAGCATAGAAACATAGAAGGTAGGAGCAGGAGGAGACCATTCAGCCCTTTGAGCCTGCTCTACCATTCTTCACAATCGTGGCTGATCATCGAACTCAATAGCCTAATCCTGCTTTCTCCCCAGAACCTTTGATCCCAAGTGCTATATCTAGTTGCCTCTTGAATACATCCACTGTTTTGGCATCAACTACTTCCTGTGGTAATGAATTCCACAGGCTCACCACTCTTTGGGTGAAGAAATGTCTCCTCATTCTGTCCTAAATCGCCTACCTGAATCCTCACACTGTTACTCCTGGTTCTGGACACACTCCCCATTGGGAACATCCTCCCTGCATCTACCCTGACTAGTTCTATGAGAATTTTATGTCTGTATGAAAATCCCCCTCATTCGTCTGAACTCTAGCGAAAACAATTTGAACCTAGTCATTCTCTGCTCATATGTCAGAGCCACCATCCCAGAATCAGACTGGTAAACCTTCGCTGCACTCCCTCGAGAGCAAGAGCATCCTTCCTCAGAAAAAGATACCAAAATTGCAATGGCCTAGTGGTATTATCGCTGGACTGTTAATCCAGAGACCAGATAATGTTCTGGGGACCTGGGTTCGAATCCCATCATGACAGATGGTGGAATTTGAATCTAATAAATATCTGGAATTAACAATCTAACGATGACTGTGAATCCATTGTTGATTGTCAGAAAAACCCTTTTGGTTCACTAATGTCCTTTAGGGAAGGAAACTGCCACCTTACCTGGTCTGGCCTACATGTGACTCCAGACCTACGGCAATGTGGTTGACTCTTAACTGCCCTCTGGGCAATTAGGGATGGGCAATAAATGCTGCCTAGCCAGTGACACCCTCATCCCGTGAATGAATAAGGAGCACACAATATTCCAGGTGTGATCTCACCAAGGCCCTGTCTAACTGCAATAACACATCCTTGCTCCTGTACTGAAAACCTCTTGCAATGACGGCCAACATACCATTTGCTTCTTTACCACCTGCTGTAATTGCATGCTTGCCTTCAGCGACTGGTGCACAAGGACACCCAGGTCCTGCTGCACACTCCCCTCTCCCAATTTATAGCCATTCAAATAGTAATCTGCCTTCTTGTTTTTGCTTCCAAAGTGAATAACCTCACATTTATCCAAATTATACTACATCTGCCATTGATTTTACCCACTTGCCCAACCTGTCGAGACCATTCTGAAGTATCTCTGCATCCTCGTCACAGTTCACCCTCTCACCCAACTTGGTATCATCTACAAACTTGGAGATGTTACATTTTGCTCCCTCATACAAATCATTAATATATATTGTGTATAACTGGGGTCCCAGCACTGATCCCGGGGGCACCCCACTAGTTACTGCCTGCCAGGTTGAAAAGGACCCATTAATTCTTACTCTTGGTTTCCTCTCTGCCAACTAGTTTCCCGTCCATCTCAATACACTTCCCCTAATCCCATGTGTTTTAATCTTGCACATTAATCTCTTTAGTAGAATTTTGTCAAATGCTTTCTGAAAGTCCAAATATACTATATCAACTGGCTCCCCCTTGTCAACTCTACTAGTTACATCTTCATAAAATTCCAACAGATTTGTCAAGCATGATTTCCCCTTCATAACTCCATGCTGATTGTCTGATCCTGCCAGTGCTTTCTAAATGCTGTGCTATAAGGTCCTTGACAATGGATTTGAGAATTTTCCCCGCTACCGATGTTAGGTTCACCAGTCTGTAATTTACTGTTTTCTGTCTACCTCCCTTTTTGAATATTGTCCAAACTGCAGGGATTGTTCCAGAGTCTGTAGAATCCCGGAAGATGACCGCCAATGCATCCACTTGAACGCCGATGCAGCCACTTGACCACCAATGCATAGGTAGTAGTAAAAGGAAAGCGAATTTCCAAAGCACTGAAAGATCAACAGAATAATATTGCCACCCCAATTACAGATGACTAATCAATTTTTACCTTTTGAACCGAGGAAAGAACTTTCAACAATGGTGCTTAATTTGTATTCATGTTTTAGCAGGATGTGAAATAATAATTTTCACTTGTCAAATTACAAGGGAAGGTCTTGTTGAATTTTTATTTCAGCTGATGTAAGTTTCTAGGTGACATGCATACTTGTGGAAAGCTGTGCACCTTTTGCATTTTTTGGGTCTTCTGCATTGTTTGTTTTTCATTGGTCTTCCAAAGGTCATATTAAAGAGAAACTTGAAGTAAACTTTAAAATCTTTGAATCCCTGAGAGTGCATTCAACAGTTTATGTTGTAGCTATCGTAACTAGAGTTAATTTAATTTTTCATACAAATGATTTGAAGTCGTAGTTGTAGCAGTTCAACATCACTTGGACTCTTGGAACTATTTGGAGTAATTTGAGTATTTGTTTGCAGTTCACATTGTGCCAAAGTAATTTTTTTTCTTCACCACAATTCTAAAGTTTTGTTGTCTCAGAGCATAGCACATCTGCCATTGTTTCTCCTTCCATGTCTGTTGGGCCAGATCAGATGCACTTTGTGACCCTGTAATGTGCTCCCTTCACCTTGTCTACTTAGTGCATTTTGGTATGGAGGCAGCTTTCACCTGTAGGTTGATATCAAATGAGTTGCCATGGTGATGTTTCTGCCTCATAGTGAGTCTTAATTTGTGATGATGCCTTGGTACCTCATGTAACCTTAAAACAGTTGTTTGGCTTGACTAATGAGATGATTTCAAGCCCTAAGTGACCAAAGCTTTATGGGCAAGACTTATTCTGCCTAATCCAAAACCTAGTATCTACTTCTAATTTTCTGTCTGGCACATGTCTCAGACTGAATTCAGCAATACTTATTCCAAATATCTCATGCTAATTTTAATATGTCTATCAAAAATGTCATTGGCTCACAATCCACCTATGGAATAGTTTCAAAGTGGTAATCCACTCATCCCTGTGTTCCTGCGTGCACCCTTTACTTTTCTAGTTTGGCCTCTGTGTTCTAGATGGTAGAGGTCATGGGCTTGAAAGCTGCTAGCTAAGGAGCCTTGGTGAATATCTGCAGTGCATCTTGTATGATACACACTGCTGTCGCTGTTGGTAGTGGAGTGGGGGAATATTGAAGAGGGTGGAAGGAGTGCCAGTATTGTAGGCTGCTTTGTCCGGGGTGGTGACATTCTTGAGTGTTACTGGAGCTGTGCTCATTCAGGGCTGTGGGGAGTATTCCATCATAATCCTGACTCATGCCTTGCAACTCAACAGGAGGCGAGTTACTCACTGCAGAGTTAAGATTATAAGTTATAGGAGCAGAATTGGGCCATTTGGCCCATTGAGTCTGTCCCACTTTTCAATCATGGCTGATATGTTTCTCAAGCCAATTGTCCTGCCTGCTCCCCATAACCCTTGATCCACTTACCAATCAAGAACCCATCTATCTCTGTCTGAAATACTTTCAATGACTTGGCTTCCGCAGCCGCTGCAACAGAGTTCCATAGATTAACCACCCTCAGCTCCTAGCCTCTTACTTGCTTTTGTAGCCATAAATATATAATATATATGTAGCTAGTCTAGTTCAGTTCCTGATCAATGGAAACGTCTAATGATGTTGAAACTGGGGAATTCATTAATGTAGTGCTATTGAAAATGAAGGGACAGTTGTTAGATTTTGTCTTGTGGAAATGTTTGTTGCTAGGCACTTTTGTAGTGTGAATATTATCAGCCTGGCCTGAATGTTATCTTGTTGTATGTGGATACGGACTGTTTCAATGTTGAAGGTGTTGTATGTGGTGCTAAACATTGCAACCATCAGTGAACATCCCACTTTTGATGGGAGGGAAGGGCATTGATGGAGCAGCTGAAGATGGTTATGCCGAGGATGCTACTCTGAATAACTCCTACAGAGATGTTCTGGGACTGAAATGATTAACTGCCAACAACTACAGCCACCTTCATTTGTGTTGGGTATGATGCCAACCAGCAGGAAGCTTTCACCCTAATTTCCATTGATTCCAGTTTTGTTTGGGTTCTTAGATGTCGTACTCTATCAAATGTTGCCTTGATGTCAAGGGTAGTCGTTCTCACTATTCCAATTCAGCTCTTTTCTCTGTGTTTGTATCAAGACTGTAATGAAGTGAGAAGCTGAGTGACCCTGTCAGAAACTGAGCTTCCATGAGAAGAGTATTCCTTGGAAAGTTCCACTTGTTAGCACTGTTGATCTCTTCCATCACTTCACACTAACAGGGCAGTAATTTTCATTTGTCTTGTTTTTCATGCAGACGATACACCTGAGTAAATTTGCACCTTGTTGATTAAATGCTGATACTGTAGCTGTACGGGAGTAGCCAGGGCACAGGTAGTTGTGGAGTACAAGTCTTCAGTGCTGTTGCTGAAATGTTATTGGGGCCTTTGCAGCAAACAGGGCATTCATCTGTTCCTTAACATTATTTGGAGTGAATCTGGTTAAAAACTGGTACCTCCTGGAGGAGGCTGAGAAGGATCATCTACTCGTCATTGCTGGTGGAAGATGAATGCAAATATTCTTGTTTTATTGCACTGAGGTGACGGGCATCCCCCCCGGTTGAGTATGCAATACTTGTGAAGTCATAGTGTGTACTATGTAGAAGGTGTACTCTAGAAATACACCAGAAATCCTTAGACAGTACCTTCCAAACCCACATCTGGAAGGACAAGGGAAGTAGGTACATGGGAACACTGCTACCTGCCAGTCCCCTTACGAACCACTCGCTATGCTGACTTGGAAATATATGGCTGTGTCAAAATCTTGGAATTCTCTTCGTAAGGGCATTGTCGGTCTCCTTACAGGACATGGACCGCAGCAGTGCAAGGAGGCTGCTCGCCACCACTTTTTCAAGGGCAGCTAGGGTCAAGCAATAAATGCTGGCTAGCCAGCGACGTCCACTTTGCATGATTGAATTAAAAATAAAATCATGACTTCATGTGGCAGGGTGTTTGGGTGAATGTTTAGGCTTGTCTATTGCATGCTGCTTTTCTGTTTGCTATGCAAGTTGTTCTGTATGGTAGCTTCACAGGGTTGCCATTCTAATTTTTAGGGGTGTATTGCACTGCTCATAGTATGCCCTCCTTCACTCTTCATTATTCAGGATTGATCTGTCAGCTTGATGGAAGAGTGGGAAATATAACGGATCATGAGGTTACAGGTTGTGGTTCAATACAGTTCTGCTGCTGATGATGGTTCACAGCATCTCCTGAATGCCCAGTTTTGGGTTGCTTGATCTTTTCAAAGTCTGTCCCATTTAGCAGAGTCGCAGTACCATGCAACATAATAGAGTAATTGAGGATATCATTAATGTGAAATCAAGAATTTTTCTCCATTGGAACTGTGAGATGGTCGCTGGTTCCCTCACCACTTATCCCATCCAGTCTCGCAGCTCTCTTGAAACAAATGCTAACATTACATTTGCCATCCTAACTACCAACTGAACCTACCACGTTAACCTTAAGAGAACTGAACCAGGACACCTAAGTCCCTTTGTGCTTCAGATTTCTGAAGCCTTTCCCCAGTTAGAAGATTGTCTATGCCTCCTCTTCCCACCAAAATGCATAACCTCACGTTCCCACATTGTATTCTGTCTGCCACTTTGTTGCCTACTATGCTAGTCTGTCCAAGTCTATCTGCAGCCTTCCCGCTTCCTCAATCTTTGTGTCATCTGCAAACCTAGCAACAATGCCCTCAGTTCCTGCATTCAGATCATTAATGTATGGTGTGAATGATTGCAGTACCAACTCCAGCCATCACTGGCTGCCATCCTGGAAAAAGACCCTTTATTCCCACAATCTGCCTTCTACCAGTCGGCAGAATCCTCTATCCATCTCATGCTCCTGACACCATGGACTTTATCTTAGTTAGCAGAATCCCGTGTGGCACATTATCAAAATAGATCTTGACCACTGGTTGTTCTTTGTCTGACTTGCTCATTACCTCTCCAAAGAATTCTGTCAGATTAGTCAGGCATGACCTCCCTTTGACGAGGCTGTGCTGACTCAGCCCTATTCCATGCACTTCTAAGCATTCCACAATCTTATCCTCAGTAATGGACTCTAAAATCTTAACAACGACTGAGGTTAAGCTAACTGGCCTATAATTTTCCGCCTTCTGCCTCTCTCACTCCTTGTATAGGGGTGTGACATCAGCCATTTTCCAGTCCTCCTAGGTCCCTCCCTGACTCCTGTGATTCCTGAAAGATCACCACCAATGCCTCTACAATCTCCTCAGCTATGTACTTGAGAACTCTGAGACATAGTCCATCTCGCCCGGGTGATTTATCTACCTTCAGACTTATCAGCTTCTTCTTCCCTAGCGCTCCTTTCTCCTTCTTCTTTCTCCTTAGTGATGGCCACTACACTCATCTCTGCTCCCTGACTCTTTTGTAGTTCAGGTATGTTGCTGGCATCTTCTACCGTGAAGAGTGATGCAAAATACCTGTTCAGTTCCTCTGTTATTTTTGTGTTCCCCATCACACTGTTGGGATTCTATGATTCTACTAATTTTTCAGTGGTCCAATGTCCACTCTAGCCTGGGTCATAATTTATAAGATATGATTCTCTAAGCATGACAGTGTCAGGTTGCTCTTGACTAGTCTGTGGGACAGTTCTCCCAATTTTGGTGCAAACCCTCAGAAGTTGGGAAGGAGGACTTTGTAGGACTGTTTGTCATTGTCGTTTTTGCTGCCGAGGGTAATGCCTAGTGGTTCACTTCATGTTTTTTCCTGAGAATTTGGGATAGTTTGTTACAACTGAGTGGCTTGCTAGGCTATTACAAATGGCAGTTAAGAGTCGACCACATTTATGTGAGTCTGGGTCACATGTTAGCCAGACCAGGTAAAGATAACAGATTTGTTTCCCTAAAGGACGTTAGTGAACCAGATTTTTAAGACAGACGACAGTGGTTACTTGCTCATAATTTAACTAGCTTTTATTTCCAGATTTTATTGAATTCACACCAGCCTGCCTTGGTGGAATTTGAACCTACATTCCCAGAACATTAACGACGTGTTCTAAATCCAGTGACATTACCATACATTTTCCTTTCTGCCATAGCAAGGTTTAAAAAAGCCCTTTTAGAATAGTTTGTTTGGTGAACACCTTTGTAAACCATTTTAAATTTTTTGTAGATGTAGGACCATCGTAGGACTGTTGTCAACTATGTTGCACTCTTAGCTGTTTAAATTTCTGTCTTGATGCTCCTGATACTGAGCTTCGGAGTGAAAGGGAGCACTGGAAATAAAAATGTATTCATTCATTTTGCTTTAAAGGACTGTTGTGCTCATCAAATTGGGGGGTGTTATTGACGTCAATTTCAGTCACTCAGTGATGGCACCAAGCATTTCCACACATGTAGCATGATTGGATGTAGACTGAAGATCCAGTGTTGTTCTTTAGACCCAGTCTCTATAAGGCAAGACATAATTGTCAAATTTTCCTCATGTCCCACATCAGCTTTCCTTAGGCTTGTCTCAATAGCATTACCACTTCGGATACAATGTTATGCCATCTGTTCCTGCCCACAAAGAAAACTGGATTGAGACTACCTAAATTAATTGCATGCAATGAAATAGACAAGAAATTTTCATCCTTTTCACTCTAAGTTAGATCTGAACCTCGTCCCAGAGGAGGGAGTCTGGTATCCAACTCATTGTGCTATTCAATTTCCGTGACTTCTTAAGTTGTATATGTTGAGAAATGATGGGATTTGGCCTTTTTACTTATAAAATGTATAGGGTATTGTTAGCTGCAGCCCATACTACAAAAGTTGAATTTTGGTTGCAACTTTTTTGTTAAGGATAGTGAATCCAAGATTTTTTTTTTTAGCTATACGTTTTGCTCCGTAATGTAGACAAACCACTTTCTGGCAATACAAAAGTTGACTTGTGTGAAGTCTGCACTTCTATATAGTTTATGTACATAATGGGCTAAATTAAATCACGAATAGACATACAAAATCTATTCATTGATGGACTAAGTCCTTTATGGATTGCATTTTGTAGAACATAAAGTTTGCCAGTTTTTAAAAACTCTGTTTTGTACATTTTAGGGTTTCGGAAGAACTGTAGGTTTTACGCCGAATCGGTAACCATTAGAAAATAAAACTGTCTTCCTAGTTTATTCGCCTTTTCACAATTCTTGTCCTGAAAATAGTAAATAATACCATATCCTACCATTGGCATCTTGGTACATCAGTGAATGACCATTTTTTTTGTGTGAAATTGGATGGTATTGTGATATTGTATTCCTATCATTGTCTCTCTTCTCCCAGACGTACTTGGTTTCCAGCAGAGTTAAGTGGAGGGAACAAAAACAGAAATTGTTGGAAAAGCTCAGCAGCTTTGGCAGCATCTGTGAAGAAAATATCAGAGTTAACATTTCGGGTCCAGTGACCCTTCCTGAGAACTGGACCAGAAACGTTAACTCTGATTTTTTTCTTCACAGATGCTGCCAGACCTGCTGAGCTTTTCCAGCAACTTCTGTTTTTGTTCCTGATTTACAGCATCCGCAGGTCTTTTGGTTTTTATAAGTGGAGGGAAAGTGTTGGCAGTTCTCCCACTCAACATCATTGTCTCTGCTCAGATCATTGAACTCCCTTACATGAGCCACAGATTAAATCAGCGATGGTCAAGATTTTAGCGCATTAGTCCCAAAAATACCATGCAATGACATACTGAGTGATGGACGATAGCTAATGAATGGTTCTGTAAATGATTCCCAACTGAGTATTTTGAGTTTCATTCTATATTTAAGTTTGGCTAAATTGTCCTTTTGTTCTACATTTAATTGTAGCTTAACCCATTATTTCTTGACTATTAATGATCATTTAGAATATCTTTTTGTGCCGCAAATTAACCCCCACCAGCTGAATTTGATGAAATAATTTGATAAATATATTTACAAAATCAGGTATGTTTCTGCTGTATTGCAATGTCAGTATGGTAGGCCAAGGAAATACTACTTCATTCTATATATGTATCAGCAAGGGAAATGTTGATTAGTAGAAGGCAATTCCTGGATTATGGTGGATGAGTTGGATAGCCAGGTTCTGATTGTTGATTTCTCAATGAATTGGATTTCTGATGTTGGCTTAGTTAACAAGGATGTACTAAAGAGATGGAATTCAGAGAACTCATGAAGTGGAAGAGAATTATTATACTGAAAATGGGCTCAATTTTCAACTTTCATCATTTGAATTTTAATGCCTGAGACCTTTAAAGACTAGAATAGGTTTTAAAAAGGGGAGAAAGAAAACACTGATGGCCACAGTGATCACCTGACTACAGGTTAAGCCAATTTGTGAATCTACAAATAAGGCCCAGTCTGAACTGAAATTGACATGTCATTGAAATTAAACCAGTCTCTCAGATTTGGGTTTCCTTTCTGGAAGTTTCACATATTGGGATGGAAGTAGCTGTAGATTATCCAGCTGTGGGAAAAGAAACAATGAAGCCAGACATTGGCATACACAAAGGAACTGTATTTCAGGCAACTGCTTTTTGGCAAAGCATAAAAGAGAATGGTGGATTTAAACAGCTTGCTAGCTCCCTGCTTTTCTCTCAGAAGACATGCCAGGTGAAAAGTAAATAGAAACATCTGTTCACCAAGGACTTGAAAATATCTACAAATTTCGATATCGTAGGAATTGTAAATCATCAATTAACAACAGTGGTCTCAGGTTTAAACTAACACCTCAAGGACTAAAGACTTTTTGAACTGTATATTTTTGATCTTTTTGTGCTAGACACTTTGGGAGTCTGTTAGCTCTGTTGGCTGGATAGCTGGTTCGCAATGCGGAGTGATGCAAACAGTGTGGGTTCATTTCCTGCACCAGCTGAGGTTACCATGAAGGACTCTCCTTCTCAAGCTCTGTCCATGTCTGAGACAAGGTAACCCTCAGGTTAAATCACAACGAGTCATCTCTTTAATGAGAGAGCAGCCGTATGATCTGGTAGGATTATGGCGACTTTACTTTAAAGACACACTCTCCTTTTTAAACTTTGTGTATGTATCTATGTGTGTTTGCTATTGCGCTTTATTATTTTTCTGAGTTAGTATCTCGTAAAATTCCTCTGTCTTTCACTGAAGGAAATCTTGTAATTGGTTCCTACTTTTTTGAATTTGTGAACTGCATTTTAATTGAACTATAATGTAGCTGCATGCTGAAAAACCAACTAAGAGGTTTAAAAAGAGGGGAACTAATTCACCCCTCCTCATCTGGTCATAACAATTCATGATTTGTTTGGACCTGGACTGCTTTTCTTTTCATTAAAGCGCACCATAATTTCTGACTCATGAGTGATTAGCAATATTTGGGATGAAATGTTGTCTGTAAATTTAGAAACAATGTAGGAAAGTGAATGTCTTCAGAATTCCAAAAAAGCAAAGTGAAAATAAATGATTGGTACGTAGTTTTTACACTAGACAGTCATGAATTATGATTCATCCGACATCCAGAGGTTTTAAATTATTAAATATTTAATTTTTGAATAGGCTACACAGAGTTGGAATAAATAAATTCTTGAATAAAACAAAATGTTTTGGCAACAGTACACCTCTACAAATCTTTTTTTTTCTGATACTGAGACAAATATTGACCTTCATAGCGAGAGGTTTCGAGTACAGGAATATTATACTTCAAACTGTACAGGACATAAGTAAGATGACACTTGGAGTATTGTTGGCAGTTTTGGTCATCTTATCTAAGGAAGGATGTTCTGGATACTAAGGGAGTGCAAAGAAGGTTTATCAGACTGATTCCTGAAATGGTAGGACATTCAGAAAGAGACTGGATCAGTTAGGACTCTATTCACTAGAATTCAGAAGAATGAAGGGAGATGTCACAGAACCCTATAAAATCCTCATAGGATCAGACAGGGTAGATTCAGGAAGGATGTTCTCAGTGACAGGGTAGTCCAGAACCAGGAGTCAAGTCTAAGGATAACAGGTACTTCTTTTAGGACAGAGACATGAAGTGAAACTACATCAACCAAAGAGTGGTGAGCCTGTGGAATTCTCTGCCACAGTAAACTGTCAAGGCCTGAATATTGAAGATTTTCGAGAAAGATGTAAATATTTTTCATAGATTAAAAGGGTAGAAGGATATGGAAAGCAAACGGGACAGGGTACTGCTTTGGGTGATCAGCCACGATCATATTGAATGGCAGAGCAAGCTCAAAGGGCTGAATGGCCGAATCCTGCTGCTATATTCTCTGTTTTTAAGTTTACTTGATAAAAACATTAAAAAAGAAAAACAGAATGTTATCAAAATAGAAAATATTATTTGTACTAGCTGTTAAAAATGCATGGCATTGTGGGAGAAATTGCATATTAATGTTGGATATTGTACATTGATTCATGTAAAATGCCTCGATATTCACAGTTAAAAATAAATTTTCTGTGTATTTTCATGTGATTGACCAAAGCCAGCATTATTAACCACCCCTAATTGTCCTTGAGAAGTTGGTCTTAGCTGCAACCCTGTACCACCTTTGGTGTAGGTACACTCACAGTGATGTTAGGAAGGGAGTTTCAGGATTTTGATTAAGCAATTGTGAAGAAATGGCAAAATAGTTCCATGTCAGGATAGTCTGTTTTGTGGAGTGGAACTTGCAGGTGGTGCTGTTCCATCACAACCCAGAAATATAATTTCTAGGACCATAATAATTTCTTCCTGCATCTCCAACAGGATCATTGGATTTATCTTGTCATTACTCAGTGCTTTTACTTTTAGCTTAACTAAAAAGAATTCAGTCTTATTCATTACAAATGCTTCAAGATTTCTGATATCTATCGTTTCAGTAGAAAAATTATGTATAATCAGTTATAAATACCTTGTCATCTTCTGATGTATGACAATTATTCTGCAGTGGAAATAGCCTATTTCATTTGGGGCTGAGGTATTTTGTTGGATATAGTAGGACGAATGGGTTGAAAGCCCACTTAAAATATCCTTTTGTAAACTGAATTTCAGAACCTCAACTCTTCATGTACACATAGTATTCCCAGCCTAGTTCTGCTGAGAACAGTTAGAAGACAACCCTCTGAGGACCTACTTTTCTTTCAACTGATAAACTTGTGAACAATTTATTGTTTCTTTTCATGTGGTTTCCATGCACTCCCTGTTCAGTTTCCTGATCCTTCCCTTACTTCTTACTGTCTTGTTATTTTTTAAATTATTTATCGACCTCATCTGTGTTCCTCTTCAGTTTTAGGTTAGTTTTGATCTACTTGATTAATAACATTCCAACATTATTCTGTGCCTTAGCAGTCTTTTGTTTTAGAAGTCCACAATCTTGATCTGTAGTTCTGTGACAGTTTGTTTTGCCACCTCAATGGGCGTCTTCCTAACTTCCACCTTAATCCAGAAGACTATTCTAATTTACGACTTATTTTTTTACCTCTCCGGTCTGATCTTAAATGTATTGTGATCAGTACCTGCATTATCTTCTATTGAGGGAAGCATAATTATTTATATGAAGCTTTTGGGCTATAGAACTGTGGAACATGATTTATAGTGATAATAATCAGGCAATCACTTCTTTTGGTTCTTTCCAGGAGATTTTCCCAGTCCTGCTTTGCATTAAAAGTAGACATTATGGATGTTGCTGTGTGCCCTTTATTGAGCAGATTTCAGTTTAAAGCAGATGGAGAAACAAACAAGTTAGGCTTCGAAGTTCAAAATTTGAAATCAGCAGTCACCTTTTCCATGTGCCAATTTGAGGAACATGCAAGAGCAACTTTCTGATGCCTTGTTTGTAACTGTTCTATGCATTCCTAGTTTGGGAATGTTATATTTAGATAAATAATTGAGTTTCTGATGCTCATTTTACATGGGACCTTTAAATGTGTTTTCAATCCATTTGTTCTAATGTATTCAATGAGGTGTCTCTCTACTGAACTAATAAGTTTATTTTTGTTGCCCATAAAATGGCCTCTTTGACTAAGATAACCAATTTAAGCAAGTTTTAACCAAGTCTTTTTGTTGCTGCAACCAGATTCAAATTGTTGAAACTCTTTCCTGCAGAACCTTTCTAGGCAGTAGCTTAAGGTGCTTTTCATCCCAGTTGAGATGAAAGGTCAATGTCTTGACCAATGAGGCACTTAGTCCCTTAGGGGAAGTTTAATTAATACTTTTTACAATTACTGCCTTCAAATTCAACACTTAAATCAACTCCAGTATATTTTTAAAAATGACCAGCGTATCCAAAGTGTACTCTGAGCATTTTTTGAGTCAGTAACGGTTCAGTGGGTAGCACTCTTGCCTTTGAGTCAGAAGGTTATTGTTTCAAATCCCACTCCAGAGATTTGAGCACATAATCTAGACTGACACTCCCGTGCAGTACTGTCAGATGAATCATTAAACTGTGGCCCTTTCTGTCCTGTTGGGTGGACGTTAATGATTCAATGGCACTAGCTTGAAGGAAAGCAAGGAGTTGCCCCTGGTGTCCTGTCCAAAATTTATCCTTCAACCAATATCATTAAAATAAGTCATCTAGTCTTTTACCTCGTTGTTGTTTGTATGACTTTGATGTGCACCAAATTGACGAATGCATTCCCTACATTACAACAATGATGCCATTAAAAATATAGTTAATTGGCTGTAAAATTGGGACATGTAAATTCATGAGGTACTTTATAGAAATGCAAGTCTTTAGGTTGGCCATATTTGACACTGGATTGTCCAAAGTTACCAAACTGCAATTTAAAAAGAACCTTCAATTTTCAGGGTATAAAAACACTTTGATCATTTTAAGTAGAGGTTGCATTATCTCATATTGGCATTATCCACAGGGCTAAGCCAGAATTTATCTTGGGTTGTCAGTTGTTCCAAATCGCAATGATGGACACATATCTATATTATATTCTTGAAACAACTGCAGTCAGTTGGGCATCAATCAAAAGCAATTTCTGAGAATAATTTATATTTTCGCTTGAAGGTGTATAATCATAGAACCATAGAATCCCGACAGTGTATAAACAGGCTACTCGGCCCAACAAGTCCACGCTGACCCTCCGAAGAGCATTCCACCCTATCCCTGCACCTCCTAATCCACCTAGCCTACATATCCCTGGACACTAAGGGCAATTTAGCATGGCCAATCCATCTAACCTGCACATCTTTGGACTGTGGGAGGAAATCGGAGCACCTAGAGGGAACCCATGTAGACATGGGGAGAATGAGCAAACTCTACACAATCAGTCGCTCGAGGTTAGAAATTGAACCCGGGTCCCTGGCCCTGTGAGGCAGCAGTGCTAACCACTGAATCACCGTGCCGCCTCATATTGTATACATAGATGCAACTTTGAATTTGAGTCAGCAAAAGCTTTAACTCTGTTACACTGTTGAAATCTTTGGAAATGAAACGGGGGTGAGGGGGTGGTGGGGAAGAGCACTGGAGATTTGGTATTTGTTCTAAATGGATGAACATTTAACATTGACTCAGATATAACAAAGTGTGGAGCTGGAGGAACACAGCAGGCCAGGCAGAAATTTCTGAAGGGTCCCAACCCGAAACGTCAGCTTTCCTGTTTCTGTGATGCTGCCTGGCCTGCTGTGTTACTCCAGCTCCACATTGTGCTATCTGTGACTCCAGCATCTGCAGTTCTTGCTATCTCATAACATTGACTCAGTTAACTTTTGGCTGGGGAGAAGAGAAGAATCTTATTGTATTGTTTTAACTTCTTCCTTTTAAATATTATTATTTGGAACAATGGCCTTGTAAGGAAGTTTGTTTAAAAAGGAGTTGACTGTAGAAAAGCATTGTTTTTTTATTTTTGAAAATCTTAGCCAACTCTAGTGCACTATTTTAAATATTGTAACAGTATACAATAAGGAATGATGTTATTATGTAACTGCTAATTTTCCATTGACTGCATCATAGAGAAGTTGCCATTAAGTAATTGCAGTAAAATCTTAGTGTTTAGAAATTTTCTTCAGCTTTACACCCCGTAATACTTTGTAAAGTACTGTATTAGCATTTATCTTTGATTCTCAATACTGTTGAAGATAATTATCAAATTTAATTAAATTTTTCTGTAATCTTCAAACTTTTATTTCAAAACATTGTCAGAGGAGTAAGCTCTAGAAATTTGCTTATTCAAAATAAAATTAATCCACAGGGAATTATTTGAAAAGTAATGACTTAATACATGTTTTATTTTGAAATAAAATTATTAATAAAGAACAAGAGCAGTCATTAGTAATAAAGAATGGAAATAAACTCCCTTCCCACTCCCACAAAACTCAGATGAGTGATTAATGCTTTGTTCATTTTTGCCCTGAATAAGCTTAGATTTGATCGGTGTATATATTATGGAAATCTTCAAGATTTTCTTTTTCCAATTTGCATAGCTAGTTAATCAACAGCTAATTAAGATCTCAAAATTCTTTTAATTCTATTAAAGATAGCCGATCAACATCGGATCGTGCTTTAAACCTGAGTACCTATCATCAGGACAGACTTCTACAACAAAGAGAAAGCAACATAATAAACATTTCTGCTGTTGTTGTAACTCATCATTATGAACTCCTGTTTTTTTAATACCAGTGTATGATTTGTTGAATACATCTTCAAGTATTGCCCTTTTTGTATGATGTCAATCAAATGCAATGTAAATAAGTCAATGTGAAATGTTTACAGTACAGTATTCTGAGGCACTTGATAAAATAGTATGATGAAATATTCAAGTATTAGTTATATTAATTAACTTAGTCTAGATGTAGTGCCATTGCAGTTTCATTTGTTACCACACCCATCTTCTCTGCACAGTTGCCATCTGGTGCCTTCCTAGGACCAGGGACTAATGAGAAGAGCACCAAATGCTGTCTTCAGTAGCAAAGGAGTTAATTTCTAAGACCCACTATGGAGTCCTTCTGCTATTAGTCAATTGAATTACTTCTGTTCATATAAACTGTCTGCTTATGCATTAAATTGTTCCTGTGAATTGTTGATCAATCTGTAGTGGCTATGACAGTATAAAGGTAATTTGGTTGAAGTGATGTGCCCTAGTGATGGCACATGTCTGGCTCTATCAGCCAATGCAGTTGGATACTATTTTGATTTCACAGGAATAAACAGCCGCAGAAACCTTACAAGTTCAGAATATTAGTATTGTTTGGTACTTTTGTGACATACCTACTAGAGATTAACCAATCATCTTTAAAACTCTTCCATGTAGAGAACTTGCTTGTATGTTGCTAAACTGTTACTGGTGGATGTTTTTACCGTCTCATAAACAATCATAAGTAGAGTTTATGCATTCTTTCCTGTTAATTGTCTTTGCAGGGTATGTAGTGTATTTGAGAAGATTGTAATATGTTTTTAACTGTTACATCAAGGACACATGGATGTTAATGATCAATGAAGAGTAGGAATTGCTGTAACAAATTAATGTCAGTAGTTTTTAAACCTATATATGGACCTACAAAATTAAACTGTACTAATGGTATTCACTAAAATTCTTTCTCGGAATATTGGATAAGGGTCAGAAATTATTGTAAATGTAGAAAATTTTTAGCTTTTTATTTACACAATTTCTGTGAATAAATTATTACGGGAAGTGGTCAGAATCCATTTCAACCCTTTTCTTTTGCCAATGGATTAGCTTGACATTTTTCCTATTTGCAGTTAACCTTTTGTATGTTTAATTATACTACCTTTTCATGAAATACACTCCTGTAACTTAGTTGCAAAAATAATCAAAATATTCCAGTTCTCCTTTGTGACAAATGTGTGAACTTCGATTTACCCCCTGTGAAGTATTGCATCCACAGTTTTGATGTGTTCAAGTTTCTACGTTGTTATTGGCTTCATCTTATGCCAATTAGAGAAAAAAAAATCTGCCTCAGATCTTAAATATTAACAATTCAGAGTTAAAAAAGAAACCCATTTGAGAAGAATGTTTTCCAGGTTGCCTTAATGCCAGGTGTTTGACATTGAGCGGAGCGAGAGATGAATGAAGCTTATGGCAGCCCGTGGAATTGACCGACTCCAGGGAATCTCAGCTTCCTGCCGTGAAAGTTTCCATTTTCAAAGCACATCAGTTTCAATGGGAATGTTGCAGTGGTCCCATATGCTACATCTGACAGAGTGAAGTTTCTGCACTGAATACAAGACAGCTACTGAGAGATTCTCACTCAGAATAGCACATGCTACCAAATGAATTT
>NC_063339.1:60876375-60878875 GCF_021869965.1 Rhincodon typus
TTTAAGATTTGGTTTATCCAATAAGCTTGGAGCTTTATGCATTGAGTAATTGTTATACACCTTCAATGTTGCAGAACATTTCATATTTTGAACACTGGTTCTCATAATGAATTCTAGCTTGTTATAAAATAGTTTAAAGTGCATAGTTTTTTTAGTATTACCTTTCAAATGATATTAAATGTAAAATTGTATTGGCTGATAATTTGCTGCATTTTTTGGGAAATCATATCATCACATCGCTACATTACAGCTGTGTTTGTGAAATAGACTAATAAACCGGTAATGGTAATATAAAACCTTTGATTCGCATGATAATCTTGAATAACAATACCTGTAAATGTAAATGCTTTGTAAATGGCTTGAAAGATACTTAAAAGAAAGGTAAATATTGCGAAGGTGGATGTTGGTGCTCTCTATAATTTTGACATACTATGCACGATAAACCATTATATCTGCTGTCAGAAATTGTGCTGCATCTGTGAATTTATAATTTAAGTCAGTATGGCCCCATGTTATTATAAATCCTGAAAAATATTCAAGTATAATTTTAAAACTATCTATCTTTCTTAAATGAGTTATCTCTGGAAATCGTCATTTCTAGATCTAGGTAATTTATGACTGATATAATTAGTTTTAAAATTATCATTTAATTAATGGCAGTAGCACCTTATTAATAAAGGAATGTTTTTGAAGTTTCAAAATAAACTATTTTAATACAATGATACAGAATGATACATATGGAAATGAATAATTTAATCACATTTGCACATGAACATAGTAAATGAGACACTGTGTTGATTCCATATAATTTCATTATATTTTCTTTATTAGGTTTGATTATTTAATGCTCTTTAGCTCTTGCATTGCAATATTGTGCCAACATTTGGTACCCTGATAAATAGGGGACTGCAATAAAGTTTTTTTTTACATCACTATTAATTGATAAAAATAGGACAATCAAATGATTTTTTGAATTAAAATTGGCTTGATGCATTGAGTAACTGTTACAGACATCAAATGTTGCAACAGCAGTGCTTCTCGATGTTACACAAGAAAGGAGGGATGGTTTCACTCACATCTAAGGTCTCTTGTGCATTGCTGCAGTCAGCAAATGAACAATTACCTTTCAGTTACTATGAGACTTTAATGGTCTATGAACAGCCTGGAAACCCTGACAATTCAGCTAATGTGCAAAAGGGAGTTTACCTCAGACTGGCAAATGATGCAGAGTTTAGGAAAACAAAATGAAACCAAGCGGGATTTTAATTTTTTTCCCATTATTTCAGGGGAAAATATGAGATACGGAATAGAAAACATTTAGCCTCTAGATTGCTACTTGTAACCCATTTGATTGTCATTTTTATATGCTACTTATCATTTAAATAAGGTACTTGCATGTCACTTGACAGTTAATTGATATAGTAGAGCCCTTTTATGAGTCAATATATTTTCAGCTACTGAAAACCATGAAATTTGATGAGAAATCTTAACAGTTTCTTTATGTATTATTGTGATAGTTCATTAAATTCCATTAATACTAAAATGCCAACAGAGAAAGTTTTGCTGAAGTTTTGCTAAATACTTGGCACAGAGATCAGAAACATTTGCTATGAAATGTTACATTGTATGTAGATAAAAATTCAAAACTTGCTGAAAAATTTACCTTGATTACTTTTAGTTGAGGATGATAGAGTGACATATAGAATTCGTTTTACCTAATTATTTTCAGGAAGACCTATTTTCTTCAAAAATGAATTCCTCTGTTCTGACTATCCTATCTGGTGTCAGTGTTTACGTTGAAGGAAGATGGGCATGTAATTAACAAGAAAATTAAGGAGATGCAAGTACCTGAGAACAAATAAGGTAGTCTTTATTCAGTCTGGGCTACCTTTGGTAATTTCACCATTTTTCATGTGTCAACTCTGACGCGGGTTACTGAAATAAGTAGCTCTGTGCAACACATTTCTTTAGTACTTGGGGAATTCAAGAGTACCCAAGGATAGAACTCAAAATGCAGGGCACTATATAGGTTAATAATTTCTGTTAATTAATATATTCTGATACATTAGAGTGTGTTCTTGAAGCCTGTTTGCAAATTCTGTATTTTTGAGTGTAATTCTCACATCTTTTTATTTCCTAATTTTGTTTTTCTTTGCATATAGGTGGACCTAGCTCCTTCACTGATGGCGAGAATTGTACTTGAAAAATTCCTGCAAGAACATGAACAGGCTATACGTAAGTAACTCTTACACTTTAGTGTCAGGGTTGAATGATGGAACTAACTGTTTAAGTTGCTTGAAGCATCCTAAAGATTTTCAGACACAGAGTTATCTGCTATACTTGGAAAAATAACTTCTATACTTCCATTGTTACAAAATAAGAATGATCAGATTTCATAATATTTCTTTGTCAAATTATTTTGGTGAACGTGCGCAATACTTTTTCCAAAGATTGAGGATCAAATATAGAATGATATAATGAAGGTAGCAGATAATTAACA
>NC_063339.1:60881375-60891375 GCF_021869965.1 Rhincodon typus
AGAAAAGATACTTCATGGATCAAGTAAAGTGAAGGTCATGTTATTTGGAACAGAGAAGAAGTATAATATTTCAATATAGAATAGATAGTACATTTTAACTCCAATGTTTGTTATTTTATGAAAAAATGTTTGGTGGCGTATTTATGTGTTTTAACAAACAAAAAGTCGTTAAAACCAAACATCTTCCAGCTCTGGGAGGAGAATTAAGACCCTTTGCCTTTCCCTTAATTGTTCTCTTTAATAGGTGGATGTCAAAAATAGAGAATTACCAGGGAACTGAAAAGTGGGCATTTATCTTATAGAATTCTTGTTTGCAACTCTGGCACAAATTTATTCAAGTAATATCTAATAATCCTCATGCAGTCATTAGACATATTTCAGAATGAATACTTTGATGATTGTTTTGTTTCAAAGAAGGAAGTTCTTCATCTGAATCAAGTTAAAATCTTCAAATATTTTTACCAATGCATATGTAATCAAATAGAAAGGACAACTCATATGATTATAATATACAGTTTTTGCATCTGGAATCTGGCTTGATTCTATCTGATAACATGCCTTCTCTTAGATAACTGCCAAATGAGTTTGGCAGTCTCAATCTAGTTCCTAGTAAACACAATCCACATGCTCCAGTCTGCTGACAATTAAGCAATCTTGCTGAGGGAAGCCGAATGGATGCATGGTATATGAAGCAAAAATTTCATTTAGACTCACTTCTGCATTTTTAAAGACAAGTGCTTGTAGTATTGCTCTTTATAGTACTATTCTGGCATCCCATGTTTTCGTGTTTTATACTTTGAAGCAGCTGGTAAGAAACAACTTGGGAATAGACATTTTACTTGGACATCATGAAGCTCTGCTCCCATAACAGTGAATGGCCAGTTGAATTTACAAAGGATAAAGTAGGCTGTAAATGCACCGCGTCAATGCTGAAGAATTCCATTTTTTATCAAATCGAGGCATTTTGCATGTGAGCATTGACATTTTAAATTGTTATACAGTTAAATTGCCAATTGCATCCAGCGATTATAAAGAAACTTTAGAAAATCTACAGTGACATTTTTCCAGCACATTATTAACTACCTTGAGTGTAATACTACCTTTGGTCAGATAGGGCCTGTAGATGTTTTTTTTTAAATGCTGTTTAGGTAAATACATTGATAAAAACTGAATTAAATTGTCATTCAGGTGTAATAAAGAGCTTTTAAATATAATCACTGTGTAATATTAGCTATTTGTAGCATTATGTTGAGTATAAAAAAACATAACTATAAAATTTGAAATTCTATTTGCTGTTTAATGTATCTTTAGTTCCAAATCTATACAGTTGTTTCAGATTGCTAAGTGTTTTCAGTTCCACTGATATGCTATGTCAACCCTAAACACAATATATTGAAAATAATAAGTTCTGACAATGATTTTCTGCCCCATATTTAGATATCTGCAGTTGTAAAATGTCTATTTCTAGCATTTTAAACTAAGCATGTGCTATTAACTTGAACAACTCCACACTATGCTAGGTTTCCTGCTGTATCATTAAAGAAATAAACAACAAGAAAAATGATTCATGTTCAACCAAGAGGTTGACTGTGTATTTGTTACCAGAATAATGATATACTAATACAGTTTTAATGAGTTAAATGGTTTATATAGATTTTTTTCCCTTCATCAACTTCCCACAATTTCATGGGGTTCTCTGAAATGACATCTTGCAGAGAAATGGGGACATCATTTTGGTATGCTGCAGTTATTAATATTTTCCTCTATTATATGTGAGCATTGAAAAATTAGCAACTGTAATAATTATGTCAAAGCCAGTGAACAGTAACAAAGAAATATTTTAAAAAATGCCATGAGCAGAAGGGTGATGGGGAGTGCGGGGCTATATTTTCTTAATGTGATAAGGTTCAAATTGCCCCTACTAAACCTTCAGCATGACTGTCTGATTCCTTGATTGGTGCCATTGACTTTCCACGCTCCCAAATATAAATTCTTATCATTGTCATCAAATTCCGTTATGATCTTGCTGTTCACCTACCCCACTCTCAAGACCTCCTTCAACCTATGTTTTTTTCTTTTTGCACAGCATTTGTCTGCACCTTGTTTCCCATTTTATTTGCTCCATCACTGGTGGCTGCTCTTATCTCTTTGACCCTGCCTTCTGGAAATCTACTGAATCCTACTGTCCTAGAATCCTACTGCTTTGTTTGCTTTCGACGTGCTTACAAAGCTGACAAATTCCTATCTTTGCTATGTTTATGTTTTCAAGCAAGTTGAATTTACATTGTGCTTTTAATATAAGTAAAAACAAAAAGGCAAGACGCTCTGCAAGTTGGCAATTGGTAGTGAATACAGGAAAAAAGAGAGATTAGGACATAGGATGGACATCTTGGTTGAAAAGATTGGTCTTGAGAAGAATTTGAAAGATGAAAAGCGAGGTATAGCGAATTATAGAGTGAGTGAGAGAGAGAGAGAGACCACTATGCCTGAAGGCTTTATAGCCAGCTGTGAAGTAAAGAATAGAAGGTCACAGTCTTAAAAAAAAGGATCTTTTGGGAGCCCTCCTTATAGGGCAGAAGTTGCTCATAAGCATAATGTAGGCAAAACCTCTGATACAGTGTTTGCCATGATT
Source organism: Rhincodon typus (assembly GCF_021869965.1). Lineage (NCBI taxonomy): Eukaryota > Metazoa > Chordata > Chondrichthyes > Orectolobiformes > Rhincodontidae > Rhincodon > Rhincodon typus. The sequence goes on from NC_063339.1 coordinate 60,884,008, forward strand.
ACTGGAAATGTCAAATCTCTTACAGCTGCTGATGTACTTTGAAATGGACCTACTGTTACAATATAGGAAACAAGACAGGCAATTGTGTAACAGCAAACTCCTATAAGCAGCAGTCATGATATGGTCAGATTTATTTGTGACATGTTGGTTGAGGGATAGATATTGATCAAGACACTGGAAATAATTCCCCTTCGGAATAGTGCCGTGGAATCTTCTACATCTATTTGAGAGGGGAGATGATATCTCCGCTTAATGTCTCATTCAAAAAATGCTACTTATGAATTCCTTTAGCACTATACTGGATTGTGAGTATTGAATTTTATGCACAAAACCTGGAACCTATTGAGGTATTTTTAATCAATTTGTCCAGGGATTTTAATGCACACCTCTGGAGCAGGTGAAACTTGAACCTGGACCTTCTGGCACAAAGCTAGAGACCCTACTACTGCCACACAAGAGTTCCCAGAGCCTGTTGACTCAGAGTTTACCAGTTGAGCACAGTTGACATCTACTCATGGGTGGAAGTTTAATACATCGAATGTGAACAGATTAGTTAAAAATATCTCGAACATTGAATGCTTAAAATCCTGTGGAAATCAACAAGAATAATGGTGGAGGTGACTTGGACTTGGTGAAACAATGATAAAGCAGGAGGAATTTGGATAGTTATCGGTCTCCGGACCTCATCCACAGTGTAGATCTACACTATCCATTCCTAAATAATAATACTTGAACTTTTTATCTCTTGGGATACAGTGTCCACTGATATCTAGCTGAAATATATTTCTTCCAGCACTGATTGCTGTACGGAAGACTGTCTTTCCATCTCCATAACCTTGCCCAACTCTGCTCCATCTCCGCCAATTGCCTCCAAGTCTGACTGTCATGAACCAAAGGACTTAAAAACGCTATTGTATTTGAACTGTTTCTTTTAATAAAAGGTAAAATACCACACCTCGTAGAAGAGGGATTTGATTGCTGACGAAAACAACCCAAAGATGACCCCATGTGACTGCATATGAAATCTGTCCAGAAGCAACCCATTTAACCTGCTTAACATGGGGTCAAGGCTCATTCTAAAACATCTTAAAACGAAGTTGCAACTTTTAACACCTGCGCACAAATGAAAAGGTAGCTGTTAGTGCTCTCTACAGATGCTGAGTCAGACTGCGCGATTAAGGGAGAGAAGACCTACAAAGAATTAAAAATGGCAGAATCTGCACAGTGTAATTTGCTATTGCAAGTCCACTCAATTACACTCGAAGTGAAGTGTGCTTTGCTTTAAGGGACTTTGGAAGATCTACCGTGGTAGAGCAGGGAGAAGAGATCATATTAATATCAGAAGGAACTTGGAACACAAAACTATGTTTCTTCCAGAGTATGATGCAATCGTAGAAGCAGGCCATTTGGCCCTTCAAGTTCACACTGACTTCCGAAGAGCATCCCATCCAGACGCATCCCCCTACCCTATCTTTATAACCCTGCGTTTACCATGGCTAACCCAACTAGACTACATATCCCTGAACACTATGGGCAATTTAGCACAGCAAATCCACCTAACCTGCACATATTTGGACTGTGGGAGGAAACTAGAGCACCCAGAGGAAACCCACGCAGATACGGGAAGAATATGCAAACTCCGCACAGACAGTCAGCCGAGGGTGGAATCGAACCTGAGGCTGTGAGGCAGCAGTGCTAACCACTGAGCCACCATGCTGCCTGTAATGTATAAACATTTTATGGGGTTTTCTGTTGTGTTAAGAAATTAATGGGGAGTTTATTTTCTGTAGTTTAGTAGAGTAGTTGCCTACTAAGTGATGTTGAGCCAGTGTTCATTTTGATGCACTTGTTAAAGGAAATTCCTTAGAAATAGAGATCTTGCTGTGCAGTCCTTTGAGTTTGTCATTGGGAAATTTTGCATCTCTTTTCAAAGTTTTTTGATCTCCGTGTGGCTTGTAATAAATGTTGACATCTTTCCCCATTCCACACTACCAGTAAGGCTGAGATCATCCAAATGTGTTGCCCGTAGCCCCTCCCGTTAACCCACAATCCCTGTTTTTACTGACCTATATGGATTCCTGTTCAAACAGTGTCTTGATTTTGAAACACTTATTTTTGTATACACATTGTTCCATGGCCTTGCATGAGCTCTAATCTCCTCTAGCCCCATAACTCACCAAAGATGTCTGGCCTCTTGAGAATCCCTGATTTTAATTGTTTCACCATTTATAGACTTCAGCTGCCTAGGTTCTAATCTTCGTAATAACCTTCTCAAACCTGTATGCCTCTCTCATTCTCATACTTCCTCCCACCACTGTGACATCTTGGTTTACTTTTCCACCATCCCTAACAGCTGGTATCCTTCCCTGAACACATTCCCATACAGGAACCAAGAGATGAGACATCTCCTATTAGTCAACTTCTTGTTTATTGTCCCGAACACTGCAGCTGTGCATTTTCTCCAATCTGGTGTACTGTATTTGCAGCTTGGATGATCACTTTGCCGAAAACTTCTGATGTGCCCTCAGGTGAGTCTTTGCCCAAAACCATAAATCTTGAGATCCTGGTCCTTGAACTGTCAGCTAATATAAACAGTTTTTCCATGTTAATCTTGTCCAAAGCTGTCATAGTTCTGTACAGCACTGTTGAATCTCCAGGATGGATAACACCAGCTTCTACAACATAACCTTGATCCATTATCGTAAATCCCCTTTATATTCTCCCAAGAACCTTGCTAAAGTGTGGTAACCTTAATTGTGGCCTTACTAGAGCTTTATAAAGATTGAACGTAACTCCCCTAATTTTGAATTCAACAACTCTGTTTATGAAATCCAAAGTCCCAAATGGTTCACTGACTATGAAAATTTGTACTCTATTTTCAAAGATATATGCACCTGAACCCCAGGATCCCTGTCTTCTGCTCTTTAGAACTGTGCTATTAACCATTTATTGATTCTGTAGGACTTCTGTTGATCATTGTGATCTCATCTTTCTGCCATAATGCATGACTTCACACTTCTCTGTATTAAATTCCATCTGTCACTGGTGTTTCCATTCAGCGACCCTATCTATGTCCTTTTGCAGTAATTTGGTATGATCTAAGTTTGGTACTATCAACAAATTTGACATTTTATTTTGTATTTCAATGACTAGATCATTTATGCAAAAGCAGTGATCCGAGAAGAAGCTCTTTAGATATTCTAATATCTACTGTCCTGCAGTCTGAAAAACAGCCTTTTACCGCAACTCGTTTGTTTTTCCTTAAACTAACATCTGAACAGCGTTGGCTGTCCTTAAGTTCACTCAAAACTCTTCAAGTCCCTGTTGATTTTTTTTTTCCTGCTCGTTGTTTCTGAAACTTCATCCACCACTGATGTCAAACTACCTGGCCTACAATTCTAGAAATGACTGTATGCCTTTTTTTTGAACCAGAGTGTCACATTTGGCGCTTCTAAATTTTTTAGCACCTTCCAATATCTCGGCAAGATGGAAAATAATGGAAGCTCTTTTACTTTTTCTACCAGCATTTCTTTCAGCCACTTGAAATGTAAGCAATTCAGGTCAGGTGCCTTCACAATTAGAAACATATCCAGCCTTCTTAATACATCATGCCCAAACATTGATTAGATCTTCAGTTCTATTAATATTTCATTAACAAGCTTTTCTATGCTAAAACCAAATCAGAGTATTCTAGCCTTGTCTAGCACTCCTACAGTCCTCAATTTGTTATTTCATTATGTTCTCTATTTCCCTGTCCTCATCCAAGTAACTGTAGCATTGGTTCCCTTGTCTTTCCGTATTCTTGGCAGTGTACCTAGCTATAATGCTTCCTTCTTGAAGATCACTCATTGTTCTGTTACAGTTTTTCCCATTAACCTTTGACGTCATTTCATTCTGGCCAGTTTCTTTATCACCTCATTTCAATCAGTTCTCTTCCAATTTAGACATTTTACCTTCATAATGGAGTAAAGCCAAAAACAATATAATCCAACCTTTTGTGACAATTGCTTTTACCTACGTGTTCTACCATGGACATTAGTTGCTCATTCCTTGGCACCAGATGAAGAAGTATCTCCTTCCTCGTCAGACTGCGAAGAGGCTGTCTCTAGGAAATTGTCTTGAACATATTTCAGAAAATATTGTCCTTTCTCACCCTTTGTTCTGGATTATCTGAAAGGTAGTTAGACTCCCCAGTATCACCACTCTCCAGTCTTTGCATATCTCCCATTTCCCTGCCAATTTGTTTATTCCTCCTTTTTTTTTTGTCACTGTTTGGAAGCCTAAAGAAAATCCTCAGTAGATTGATAATATTCTTTTTGTTTCTCAATTCTAACCAAATAAATTCTGTACTCAAGTGTATCCTTGTTTTGCAAGATTTGCATGGTATCATCCTGAATCAACGCAGCCTTTTATTTTCAGCAGTGGCCCAGTGGGTAGCACTCTCCAGTGAGCCTTAGGTTCTTGACTCAAGTCCCACTCCAGGGCTTGAGCACTAAGATTAAGCTTTATATTCCAGTGCCATAATGCGAGTGTGCTGCTTTGCTGGAGCTACTGCCTTTTGGATGAAAAATTAAACAAACTGCTGTGTGGGAATATGTAACTGATCCCATGGGACTATTTCAAAGAAGAGCAAGGGTATTATTTTGACCAATATCTACCCCTCAATTAGCATTACCACATTCATTATCCCGTCATTATCATGTTGTTTGTGGCAGTTTGCTGGAGGTATATTTCTTGCCCTTTTTCTTCTCTTAGAACAGTCAAAATATTTCAAAAGCACTTCGTTGGTCATGAAGTGCTTTATGATATTGAGTGATTGTGAAAAGCACTTTATAAATATGAGTCATTCTTTCCTTATCTTTTCTGAACACTTTGTATCTAGTATAATTGAGTATGTTTGACAAAATCCCATAAAGGGTTCACTGTAATGGTAAGATGTCCGAGACAGAAGTGAAGTGCACACGTAACCTGAGAGTTTATGAGAAAGTGGCATGGAAAGAAGTGTTTTCATAACTGTACATAAAGTTAGTGTTTTATAGCTAGCAACCTTTTAAGAATTACTGAAGCTACTCAAAACCAACAACACAGTAATATTCCATAAATATTAAGACCTTCATGTTTCTGGTATTTGCACTTAGAAGGACAAAGGTAGCTGATGCATTAGAACATCACCACTTCCAAGCTACATGCCACCCTGACTTGAAGCTATATTGCTGTTTCTTCACTGTTGCTTGGACAAATCTAGTGCTCCCTTCCCCACAGTATTAGTATACATACATCTCACGGTTGAAAAAGTAGCACATCACTGGCTTCTTCAGGGAAGTTATGCCACGCACACTTATGAAAGAATAAATTTTGAAAATCACATCATATTCCCACATGGTTCTGTGTGCTTTCAGCTCAGCAATTCATCACATTTTGTGCGTTTGCACACAAGAATTGTAAACTTGTCATTTGACATACATGCATTGTCTTTATATTCCTCATAGCCCTCTTAGTCTTACGCCACTGCATATATTATTTTCTTTTTTAGTAGTATCCAACATTTACACTTCTCTATGTGTTTTATTCCACTACTTCATATGCTGGTATCCACTCACTAACAATTTATATTAAACAAACCCATAAACCACATTAGAGAACATCTCCACATGTAAAGTTGTCTCAGTCCTGTTGAGGTGTAACCTGTCCCAACATATCAGATGAGTCACTAGGTTTGGTGGAATTGTGTGAACTTGAGAAACTGGGCATGCATTGCCTAGAGCTTGGAATAAGAGGTGGTTTCATTGAAAGATGAAATTCTTTCAGAGTGTGGCAGGATGAATGTAGATAGGTTGCTCTTGGTGCTTGTGAGTCAAGAAAAGAGTGCATAATCTCAGAGTAAGATATAGACCATTTAAGTCTGAATTGAGGAATTTCTTCACTCAATGTGGCACCATAGACCTGACATATCTATATCATTGATACCAAATACTTCCACAACTTGTGGCTAATTCTCTCCCCTGTGGAATATTCTATGGCCCTCTCTGTGATGTCCTTTACCCTGGTATCAGGGAGGTAACAGATCGGGTGGAATTTAATGAACTGGTGCTATTTAAATGGATGGGAGATTGGGAAGTAGGGAACCTGCTGCTTTTCTGCCTCTACCGTGATTAAATCTGGGGCGGACAGCCTTTCTGGCCCAATGTCAACTGAGACACTTTGAGACAATTGATACCCATTCGATAACAAACAGAAGCAGGATGCCCAAGAAACGAGCCCCATCACATTGCAGTAAATAATTCTCAGTTGCCCAGCCTTGCGCCCCAAAAAAATTTCTGGTTTTAAAATCTAGTTAAAACTCTGTTTAAATTCTTAATGTTTATTAATGCCTCTGGATCTCAGCTGTCAGATCTCACCGTTTCTTCTAGTATGTGGCTTTTCGTTTCTTTAAAATACCAGAGCTTCACCTCATCCCTTACTCATGAAATTCCCTAGTTTTAGTGCATTTACCACCTGAAAGGACATGGCAGTATATGCATTGAAACATCACCGTCTGCAAATTCCCCTCCAGGCTTGATTTGGAACAATATTGCTGGATAAATATCTTGGAACTGAACTGCCTCCTTAACAGCATTGTGGGTGTACCTACACCACATGGATTGCGGCACTTCAAGAAGGTAACTCACCATTACTGTCTCAAGGGCACTTAAGGATGGACAATAAATGCTAGCCTAGCCAGCAATGTCCATCTACTGTAAGTTAACTTTGCAAAGTATGGTCTGTAGCAGTGAAACTCATGTGAGTTGTTAGCTATGTAATAAATATTTGATACTAGCAAAAATTCAAAAGACCTCCGTCAACTGGTGCTGTCAGCAATTATCAGTTCTATATAGTAAGCCAGGTAACTAACTGCAGCTGTCATGAGCAGACAGCTTGTTTACCATAAGACACACAAAAAAAAAAGGTGAAAGCTAAGTTTAAAATGTGAAACTTAACTGAAGTCTGTAATGTATTTTCAGGAGGGCTTAAGGTTTTAGATGTAAACCTCTGTTTATTCAGAGACAGTACTACCCTTGTGGTAAACTATAGTCACACCAAAGTACTTGGTAGACAACTGTACGTACAATCATTTAACGAGCCAGACAAGAGCTATTGCAAATAATCACAAGTACAGGTGCTGGTGAATAGAGATTTAGCAATGGAAAACATTCTCTGAGCTCTTGTGGTGCAGAGTTAGAGTCCTTATGTCTAAGCTAGAAGGCCCAGGTTCAAGTCCCACCTGATTCAGAAGTGTGTCATAACTTGTTGATTAAAAATATCTAAACAGACCATTTGGTCATGCTGTGTGCAAATCAGCTGATTAAGGAGGCTCTTGCAGTGTAGTGG
>NC_063339.1:60896375-60900950 GCF_021869965.1 Rhincodon typus
CTGATAGTGGGAGATGTAACAATTGTCATGCTGTTGAATATCAAGAGTGATGGTTAGATTCTTTCTTGTTCACAATGATCTTTGCTTAGCATTTGTGTGACACGAGTGTTATTTGCTGCTTATCAGCCCAAGACTGAGTGTTATTTGGTTTTGTTACATGGGGACATGAACTCTTTCATGTTTTGAGGAGTTGTGACTGGTATTGAACATTGTGAAATCGTCAGTGAACATCCCCATATCTCATCTCAATATCAGGGTCATTGATGGTTAGTAAGTATGAGTTATTAAGTTTGCAGATGACAACAAAATTGGAGGTGTAGGGTACAACAAAGAAGGTTACCTCCATTGTGCAACAGTATCTTGAGCAGATGGCCAATGGGCCAAGGAGTGGCAGATGGAATTTAATTTAGTTAAATGTCAGGTGTTGCATTTTGGAAAGGCAAATCAGGGCAAGACTTACACACTTAATGGTAATGTCCTGGAGAGTGTTGCTAAACAAAGAGACCTTGGAGTGCAAGTTCATAGTTCCTTGAAAGTGGAGTCGCAGGTGGATAGGATAGGGAAGAAGGTGTCTGGTAAACTTGCCTTTACTGGTTAGTGCATTGAGTATAGGAGTTGGGAGGTCATGTTGCGGTTGTACAGATCATTGGTTAGGCCACTTTTGGAATACATGTGCAGTTCTGGTCTCCCTGATATAGGAAGGGTATTGTGAAACTTGAAAGGTTTCAGAAAAGCTTTACAAGAATGTTGCCAGGGTTGGAGGGTTTGAACTATAAGGATAGGCTGAATAGGCTGGGTTTATTTTCCCTGCAGCTTCGGAGGCTGAGGGCTGACCTTCTAGAAGTTTATAAAATCATGAGGGGCATGAATACGTGAATAACCAAGGTCTTTTCCCTTGGGTGGGGGAGTCCAAAACTAGAAGGCACAGACTTAAGGTGAGAGGAGAAAGATTTGAAAGAGACTTAAGGGGCAACTTTTTGACGCAGAAGGTGGTGCGTGTATGGAATTAGTTGCCAGAGGAAGTGGTGGAGGCATTTAGAAGGCATCTGGATGAGTATATGAATAGGAAGGGCTTAAAGGGATATGGATCAAATGCTGGCAAATGGGACTAGATAAATTTAGGATATCTGGTCGGCATCTATGAGTTGGACTGAACGGTCTGTTTCTGTACTGTACAACTCTATGACTCTATGATGAAACATTTGAAGATCTTTGAGTCTAGAATAATACCCTCAGGATATCTAGTGGTGCTGTGCTTGGACTGAAACAATTGATCTCCAACAATTGATCTTCCTATATACTGGTTATAATTTCAACCAGTGGACAGTTTCCCGACTGGTTCCCATTGACTCCAGTTTTACAAGGGCTCTTTGATGTCAATCAGCTGACTTGATGTCAAGGAATGTCGCTGTCACCTTTAGAGTTCAGTTCTTTGTCCATGTTTGGATCAAGACTGTTGTGAAGGAAAGGAAGAATGCAATTAGACTACAAAGTGAAAATGGTTATGTACTTAATTTTAAAAACCAAATTGCTGTGGATGCTCAAAATCTGAAATGAAAATAGAAATTGCTAGAAAACTTTAGCAGGTCTGGTAGCATCTGTGGAGAGGAAGCAAAGTCAATGTTTGGGGTCTAGTGCCCTTCCTTCAGAATTGATGGTAGCAGGAAAAGTTTGGTACATATGCTGAAGATGGGGGAAGGGAGGGTGGAAGACTAAACAGTAGGTGGAGAAGGAGCCCAGAGAGAGAGAGAACAACAGTTGGACAGAGGAATGGTAAAGATCAGCCTGGGACAATCAATAACTGATAATGGGGACCATTAGCTTGCTAAAAGGAGGCAATGGCCTAGTGGTATTATCACCAGATTATTAATTCAGAAACACAATTGATGCTCTGGTGATCCAGATTCAAATTCTGGTGATCCAGATTCAAATCCTGCCATGGCAGATGGTGAAATTTGAATTCAATAAAAAATTTGGAATTACGGGTCTACTGATGACCATGAACCCATTGACGATTGTCAGAAAAACCCATCTGCCCACTTTTAAGGAAGGAAATTTGCCATTCTTACCTGGTCTGGCCTACACTTAACTCCAGACCCACAGCCATGCAGTTGACTCTTAACTGCCCTGTGCAAGTGCTATTCTTCCAGAATGCGCTGAGTTTCGATGGAGCACTTCGGTAAGCCTGAGACAGAGATATTGGTTGGGGAACATGGTGGCATGTTGAAGTGGCAGGCACCCTAAGAGCTCAGGTCATTTTTGCGACAGAGTGCAGGTGTTCCAGTCTGCGCTTTGTTTCCCCAGAGTAGAGGACACCACATTGTGAGCAGCAAATAGAGTCGTAGAGGCATACAGCATAGAAACAGCCTCTCTGGCCCAATTCATCCATGCTGTAGCCACGGTTCCTAAGCAGAATAGTCCCATTTGCCAGCGTTTGGTTCATATCACTCTAAACCTTTCCTATCCATGTATCTGTCCAAATGTCAGTACCCATGACAAATCCACCAACTCCCACAGTTATCTTGACGATACATTCTCACACCCTGCTTCCTGTAAAAAATCTATTTCATTCTCCCAGTTCCTCGTCCTCAGTCGCATCTGTTCCAACGATGCCAACTTCAGCAAGCGGTCCTCCAAAACTCTACCTTCTTCCTCAACCAAGGATTCCTCACCACTGTGGTTGATTCAGCTCTTAGCTGCGTCTGACCCATCTCCCACAATAGTGATATGTTCCCCCAGTCCTCACTTACCATTCCACCAATATCCACATCCAAAGGATCATTAATCACCATTTCCACCATCTCCAGTGGGATGCCACCACCAGACACAATTCCCCTCCTTTCCCACGGGACTGTTTCCTGCTAGGCACTTCGGTCCATTCCTCTCCAATACCTCCCCACACTTCCATGGCATCTTCCCTTGCAATTGCAGAAGGTGTAACACTTGCCCTTTTACTTCATCCCTGCTCACTATCCAAGGCTCCAGACACATCATCTAGGTGAAGCAGCGATTTACCTGCCCTTCACTCAAATCTAATCTACTGTATTCATGCTCACATTGTGGTCTTCGGTACGTTGGGGACAAAACACAGAATACCTAAGTTCTATCTGCAAAACTGACCCTGAGTTTCTGGTTGCTTGCTACTTCAACACACACCCTGTTCCGTGGCTGGAGAGAGATGCAGTGGCTTTTGTCAAGGTTCTCCTCAAGCAGCACTGTGACATAGCACTCTGTGCTGTACAGACTGTTCCCCGGATGCACATCGAGATAAACGTCAACTGTGCCTGGAGGACTAAGTTGGTAAATTTTTCTTGCTGAAACTTTTTGGTCTTCCAGTGTAAAGGGTTAACTTTGACAGAGTTTTGCAGATTGGTACTGAGGGATGAACTAAAGTTTACGGCAGCTGCCACCAAGGCAAAGTGGGTAAAAGCACTGTCTTTCTGCCAGAGTATTATTAGTGTCCTCACTAATAACAAAGATCTTTCTGCCAAGGGTCTGTTAAGATCTGAGACTTCCTCAGCACCTTAAGGGAATGTAAACAGCTTCCTTGCATGATTAGAGAATGCCTTTTGTTGTAATTGGATGGCAACTCTGAGGAGTGTCAAATTCCAATGTATTTCTTCTACAAAGTGTATACAGAACTATTCTTTTGGACTGTTGTTTGTACTTACAGACAATTTTATGAATAAAGTATGTTTCTGCGATAAAAATGTTGCTAAATGTGAGAACAAGCTCAGCCAGGTTGGGGAAGGCAGCAATGACTGGAGACTGGTTGGTCCTCTGTTCGGCAAAAAAAGGCAGAAAACCCTGTTGCTGTCATGGCTGTTCAGATGATGATTGTAATGAGATGAAAAGATTTGAGTTTAGATTGGGGAAATCTGTTTTGGTGGCAGAAACAAGCTAAAACAATGGGTTTATCAGAGAAATCCTATATGTGAATCTTGAAATAGCGGTTGAAGCAAGCTGTCTGGCTTCAGAAGGATGAGAGATTAGAGACCGTGGAGAGATGATAGCTACAGGAGATGAGATGATTGGCAGTTTGGGAAAGGATGACATGTTGCTCAATAATAGATTTATAATCTATTCAGAGGTAGGAAAAGGTGTTGGAGAGTTAGAGTTGAACCTTTGCTCAGTAGAGGTTGGTTCACGAAACAACATCATCAGCACCCTTATCAGCCAGTTTAATGACAATTTTGATGTTGGACCTGTGAGAGCAGAGTGCTGTAAATTTATGGGGCGGTAAATGAGAATGAATGAAGGTAGAGAAATAAAGAAGGTTGGTTTCATGCAGGCAATTCTCATTGAAAATATTGAAAATAACGGGAAGATGCAACATTAAAGCATTCAAATGGTTGAAGATTTTGGAAAACAGAAGGAAAGGTTCACTGTTTGGGAAAGAAATGGGTATGTTAGAGAATTTCTTCTAATACGCAAATAACCGGACTGCAGCTGTCAGACTTCGAGGTAAAGAGAACTTTTTATTTGTGATATCACTGAGAGTCAACGCTAACAAAGATTACATACCAAAGACTCTCAGTGATATCACAAATAAAAAGTTCTCTTTACCTCGAAGTC
>NC_063339.1:60901350-60935112 GCF_021869965.1 Rhincodon typus
GACTTCGAGGTAAAGAGAACTTTTTATTTGTGATATCACTGAGAGTCAACGCTAACAAAGATTACATACCAAAGACTCTCAGTGATATCACAAATAAAAAGTTCTCTTTACCTCGAAGTCTGACAGCTGCAGTCCGGTTAGTCGCGTATTAGAAGAAATTCTCTAACAGGGTATGAAGACAGCTGTAGAAAAGCTCGGCATTATGTTAAGCTTAAAACTCATTGTGTTGAGGGGTGGTAAGGCGATGATGCTGACACCTTTACAGAGAAGTGACTGTTCAGGGTCAGTAGGGAATATTAGAGGGAATTGTGAAATCACAGTAATTAGTGAGAATGGAAAAAGGATAGAGTCAAAAGAAAGTGAAGATGAAGATTAATCAAGCAGATGTTTGAGCATCCATGAATTGGTGAAATATTTGATTCTTGATACCTGAAATGGAAAAAATAAAGTTTATTGGTAAAGTGCTGAATAAGGTAACAGATGAGGTGGAACTGCAGACTAGAGCAGTTTTGAGATATAGTGAATTTGAAGAGAAATCAAGAGTTGGATATGATGGTGGTATATCATGTTGAATGAGTGTTTGGGGATACTACAAGAATGGTGGTTCAAAGCACGCGGAATATTTTGGAGATAGATATAATCGTGGTTGGATTCAAAGCATAAAGGATAGAATTCCAGCTGAAATCCAAGCAGAACCAGTCAAAGCTGGAGATGGTTGCTGATCAAGGGCAAGTGTTTCTAAAAGAGAATTTTGAAATTAACAAAAGTGAGAAAGGAAACAGAAAACATTGATGATAAACAAGGTAAAAGAAACAAATAGAAACTCCATCGAAGATGATCAAGTCTCCTCAAGGGTCACTAGCCTGAAAGTTTACTTTTGCTTTTGTTCTTCCTTATTCCATTCATGGGATGAGGATGTCACTGGCCAGGCAGCATTTATTGCCCATCCCTAGTTGCCCAGAGGGCAATTAAGAGTCACCACATTGCTGCGGGTCTGGAATCACATGTAGGCCAGACCAGGTGAGGATGGCAGTTTCCTTACCTAAAGGGCATTAATGAACCAGATGGGTTTTTCCGACAGTCGGCAATGGTCATCATTAGATTCTTAATTCCAGATATTTATTGAATTCAAATTTCACCAGCTGCCATGGCGGGATTTGAACCTGGGTCCCCAGAACATTATCTGGGTCTCTGGCTTAACAGTCCAGTGATAATACCACTAGGGCATTGCCTCCCCTGGTGCACACTTGCTGCCAAACCTGTTGAATATTTCCACCGTTCCCTGTGTTTATTCTGGAGTTTCAGCATCCACATGATTTCACTCTTGTTTTGAGAAAAACTACAGCCTTGGATGTAATGCATGAGAATTTTTACAGGAGGTCGTTTTTTTTTAATTAGTATTTTGATTTTTTTTTTATGAAAAAGTGACATCATTTAACTAGCAAAAGTTAACAAATTTTAACACACTCTTTCAATAGTTTGCATCCATGTAAGAATTAATTTGCATTTTTGACCTCTTTCTGTAGTAATTTTTTAAATGCTCTTCACCATCCCTCGAAATTACTCACTTTCTCAAAAGGGGAAAAGATCTGACTGAGCCAATATTCTTTTAACTGAGACACTGAACTGAGATTCAGCTTGCCTCTCCCACTGGTGCACTCCCGGCTGGACTATTAGAAAAAGACGATAGAGTTCTACCAGTGTCCTCACTAACAACAACACTTAAAAACTGATTCGTTGGTTAATTTTCAGTTTGTTGGAACTTGCTGTGCCCAAGTAGCCTGCCAAAATGACCATATTACAACATAACTATATTTCAAAAAAGTAATTTATTAGATGAAAATGACTTTGAGATGAGATGGGAGCTTCTATAAATGCAAGTACTTCCTTAAACTCTAACAAAATTACATTTTACATCTCTTGACTTTGCAATGCATTTAATATCCCTTTTGTGAATGAAGCCATATATCAAGACTAAAGTATTTGGAGATAACTAATATTGGCTCGTACTATCTGAAAATAGATAGCACATGGTATGTGCACAGGTGCATATATGTAAAATATGTAATGTTAAAGTTCAGGCAGCTGTTTGAAACCAATGAAAGTTTAGGATCTCATTCAAATCCTGTATTTGGTAATAACCCGCATGCCATTGGTTTCATCATTTGACTTCTTTCAAGTCATCAATTTTTTTTAAAAAAATTTGGAGAGTAATGGCACGCTATGTGACAAAACTGACCATTCATCTCTGCAATCTGGAGATAATCAGTCTAGTTTGACATCTGTTAAAGGTTTCAACTGAAATGAGAGTGGGCAGTTTCAATCTAGTTTCCATTGAAGCAGGCTGCCTAGACGTGTAGCTGGTACCAACAGAGCAGATGGTGAAGAGTAGGGAAGTATATGTGAAGTTGGACTTTATTTGTATTGCTAGGGCAATAGTAGAGATCATACTGTGTTACATTTATAAGAAGTAAAAACCAAATTGTTTTGTTAGATATTCAACAATCGCAATGCATCTGAAAGTTGTCTTAAATCTAAATGCTTGTTTAAGAAATGCATACTAAAATCAAGAGAAAACTGCCTATTGTATCGAAGTTGTGAAGAAAATTCTGGAACTCAGGCAAACCTTTCTAATATCTTTCCTATTTTCCACAAGAAGATTTTTAGAAAATAAAAACAGTTTATTCAATGAGCTGTACCAGTTTGTAAATAATTCTCGCGATTTGTATTTTCAATTGGATTTGGTTTGCTGGTGTTGGCCTGAGTTGATGCCTTTCAGTGTATATCCCTGCAGGATTATTGCATGTTCACTTAGCTTTGCTCTATGAAAACTAGTTAAATAAAATTGATTTAATGAGTTCAAAAAGCTGAGAGGCATTGTAACCTATTCATTTTGTGTGCAACGCAAGATAAATTCACTACTTTATCTGTAATCTGAAATAGAACAGCACAATATATTAACTTTTTTTTATCCCTATCTAGCGAGCAAACCTGTCATAAATGGCATGTTAAGGGACCCATCTCAGATTCCTGACAGGGTTCTAGCTAATCAAGTCTATCAGGTACTGTATTAATCACAGTTATCTTTTCTAGTGACATTTCGTGTTAAATAGCGGTTCACACACTCACAGCTAAAGTAAAAGACTTTATACTTCATTTAATTACTGTCACTGTAAACCTTCATACAGATCAGAGTTCACAGCAAAGCCTATAAACTATTTGAGTATAAAAGCTTTTTTTTTTCTTTTTAATAGTTTGCTTTATTGTTCATACAAGCTAGGCAGGTTGTATTTTTTACATTTTAAAATTGAACAGTCCTTGACAGTCTTTTGAACCATACTCGGGAACTGTAAATTGTAATTGCAATTCTTGGAATACTATTTGCCATAATAGTTATCTGATTTACCAGTGGATTATCTGACTACATTTTTAATGCAGTTTTTCATCTCTTATTTGCTTGCAGTGTACGGTGAACGACTCCTGTTATGGACCATTGGTAGACTGCATCAAACAGTATCTTTTTCCATAAAATTTAGGACTGAAATTGACGAGCTATGACTCTGTAGATGAGATGTGTCTAGCTTAACTTGACATCAAGTTCTGCTTCACATAACATGTGTTTCATACCCTATCCATGTATTTTCAATCAACAAGGGTCACAGCAAATCTTATTCCTTCTTAGCTGCAGAAATTCAGTGTGGACAACATGATGTTTTTGTAAGATGGAAAGAATTGTAGAATTCACTACTTTAAGGCTTTAACTAAACTGTAACAGTACTATTTACAAGATTTTTCAGACCTGTCTTTAATAAAAACTTAGATTGCTCGTATGTTTACGCAACTCTGCAAGACATTTGATTTGACTTTCATTTGAGTGTCCAATATAAATTCGCATTAGCGTACTTTTATATTGTAGTATGAGTTTTAAAAATAATTGTCCTGATTTTATTTAACCACATATCTCCTGAGGTTTCAGCATTGACTCAATGATAGCATTCAGCTCCAATCAGAAGGTAATATTTTCCAGACTTAACTCGGTGTTTTGAATACAATCTGGGTTGACATTTCAGTTCAGGGTTAAGGGAGGGCCATGCTGTCAGATAAGATGTCAAACAGAAGTTCTGTCTCTTTTCTTTAGAGGAGCAAGGGAGATCCCCAGTCTTACTGCAAACATTTAACAGTAGAGCAAAAAAAACTTTGCTGTTTGACTGCTGCATTTCTCTATATCACAACGGTGACTATTTGATAATATATTTCATTCAGTGTGATGTACTTTAAGGGATCTTAAGAGTTTGAAAGGCTTTGGAGAAATCCATTTTTTTATTCCTTGAGTTGATAGGGGACTGACTGATTTTTGTTAAAAAAAGAAAATTCCAGAAATGAACAACTTGGATTCCTCATAAACACATTCAATATGAAGAATCATGCTTGAATTGGAGTGCGGAAATAAATATGATGGACAATGGTATGAAGAATGAATGAATGGATGGATGTTTCAGAGGGGTTGCCTGAAGGTTTGAGTGTAAAGATATGCTTTAAAAAAAAGTCTTAATTGTGAAGTTACACGGAGTTGAAGGAAGCAGTTCCAAAGAGTCAGACTTAGCCAACTAGAATCTGTGCCACCACTGATTGGGCAGAGAGCTTGAATTATTAGTTCCTTGTTGATATTTGAGGCTGCAAGAGATTATTAATGGCAGGTGGACCAAAACTATTGATGATATAGTGATGAAGATGGGTGCATAATTTTAATGTAGAACATTGCAAACAGGAAAATGGCAATTGATAGATAAACAAGAGGTATTGTAGCACACCGTATAGGGAGCTAGGTTAATAGGGGATAGAAGGCCACGTTAGATAAATCTAGCCTAAAGGAACAGAATATTGATAAAAATCTGTGCTGGAGGGGGCAAGCAGAATATCAGAGTTGAAGAAGATGATCTTAAGGACGGAAGATTTGAAATGTAATTGTAGTTTGAGCAGAATATCAAGGTTTTATACAATCTGGTTCAGCCTTAGTTAATTGGCTAAGGAGAGGTTGGTGTAAGTGACAGAGGTTTATGGATGAAGATGAAAGCAATGCTTTCAGATTTGCTGATATTTAGATGTGGAAAGCAAGCACTTTGGTGACATGGGGGTGATTGCGGGGAGGAAGTGGAGTGTTCTAACAGGTCTTCTAGCAGTATTTACTCAAGCTTAAGATGCTATAAACAGCTTTCTATTGGACTTGCAGTGTTACCTCTGTTTCTCTCTCCACATATCCTACCAAACCCACTGAGTTTCTCCAAAACTTCTGTTTTTATTGCTGGTGATGTTACAGACTGTGAAAATGAAGCAGGAGTGATTTGATGTTATCTGATCCTTGTGATTCAATAATTATTCTCTTCCTAGCAAATTTTGTTAATTCTATAATGATCTACTCTATTCCAGCTGGTATTTATTATGAACACTCATCCTGAATTGCTTAGTGATGCTTTTAATGACTGTATTCAGCTGTTCAAAAGTAGACGTATTACACAAGTTAGACTAATGTATAATATCTGTTCAGAAGGTAAACAGCTTTGTGAATTCTATGCCAGTTTTTTTTTTGTTCATTCACGGGGTGTGGGTGTCACTGGTTAGGCCAGCATTTACTGACCATCCCTCGTGGGCCCTTGAGAAGGTGGTGGTGATCTACCTTCTTGAACTGCAACATTCCATTTTGTGTAGTTAGATCCACAATGGCTTGGGCAGGAAATTCCAAGATTTTGACCCAGTGACACTGAATGTACAGCAGTATATGCCCAAGTCTGGGTGCGAGTGGTTTGGAGGGAATCTTGCAAGTGGTGGTATTCTCTTGTAACTTCTGCTCTTGCCTTTCCAAATGGAAGTGGAAGTTGTTGTGGGTTTGAAAGGATCTTCTGGTGAATTTCTGCAATGCATCTTGTAGATTGTACACACTGCTGCTACAGTGGTGGAGTGAGTGAATGTTTGAGGATTTTGTGCCAATCAAGCAGGCTGTTTTGTCCTGGGATGATGTCAAGCTTCTTAAGTGTAATTGGAGCTGCACTCATCCAGTCAAGTGAGGAGTATTCCATCAGGTTCCTGGCTTGTGCCTTGTAGATGGTGGACAGGCTTTGGGGAGTAAAGGGTTGAATTACTCACTGCAGGATTTGTAGCCTCTGTACTTATATGGCTAGTCCAGTTCAGTTTCTGGTCAATGGCAACCCTCAAGAAGTTGATAATGATGATGTCATTGAATGGTAAGGTTGATGGGCGTTTATTGGCATTTGTAAAGTATGACTGTTACTTGCCACTTGTTCCCCCAAGTGATTATAGAATTCCAGTAATTCTATAATCTATGCATTAAATTTGTCATTTAACTGATTTAACAATTTGTTTTGAGATTATACTTGTCAATACTATTGCACTTCACATAACTTCAAATTCTTGGGTTTTATTGGCAAGTTTCTTTTTACACAAGGTCAGGGTTGCACTGATACTTTTCCTCTGCATGATATACTTTATTGCAGTTGTAGTCTTTATGAACCCATGTGGCTCTTTTAGCCCTATGTCCATATGCCTTAGCCACTCACTTGTAACTTGAATGTAACCCATTCTAAGGTTTTCTTATTGAACCATTTTATATGGAATATTTTAGGCATCACTGAGATCACAGTAACAGTGTCTTACTAGAATTTTTTTGTCAGTTCAAGTAACAGCTGTTCATGTTTTGCTCCTGATTCTGACCTTTCTCTGATGGGGTGATTATTCCTTCCTTCCCATGTCATTGAATTGAGAGGGTTGAGCAGTTTTTTCGTTCAGAGGGATTTGACGATCTGAGACACACATCAATAAACATCAGTGTAAGTACAAACTAACTGATTTTATTTATTCTATTACTTTTATTGTATAAAGCACATTTGTGGGAATAATTCTTTGTGTGACCTCCAAGCAAAGGAATGCTGGAATAAGATATTTTGATGTTGTGCATCAGTACAACAGCGTAAAGTGATCTTTGTTGATTGATAGGTTGGGAACGGTTTACTTGATCCTGTCTAGTGGTGTTGATAACACCCCCAGCTAAAGTCATTTTGTGATAGCAACGTGTCTCTTCCTCATCAGTTACTGACAGTTACAGCTTAAAAAAAGCACCCTGATGAGCATTTAATAACCAGAACACATCAATACATTGTTACTTTCATCTGGCACACTGATTACCAGTTGCATTTACTCAGCTCACCTCTATGGCATGCCTAAAATCCCCACAATACAGTAGATCATTCATGTGGATTAGTATGCTGAATTTGATTTGATGTTGATGTTCAACATTGAAGCAGAAATGCTTCATGCAAAATCTTATATGATTCTGTTCTGTGTTCATGTTTATGCTAATATGTGGCCCTCTGCTATCAGGTCACTTTAAAGATCAGAAATTGTGTTAATACTGTTGTTGTTTTATCTTTATTTTGACCGGTTCTTTTTTTAATGAGGCAGACCATGAATACTGGTAACATTATAGAGGAAGGAAAAACAACATAGCAATTATGTGAGGAAATTGAATTTGTATAACACAGCTAAAGCTTCACAATTTAATAAAAATGCTATCAACTCAGTTATGAATTTAATCTCCTCATTTTTGTTTCTATTATCAATAAACTCTCAACTACTATCCTGACGGCATTTGCAGAATTCACTGTTTTCAGAATTCACTGTTTTCAGAATTGATTAATATATAATCTGAAGTGAAAGGGATGATAAAATTGATTATAATCCTTTTCATGTTATAAGTACATAATGTCTCTTTAAATGCAGCTGCCATCACAATGATCCTTTTAATTTTGCATACAACAGTTTGATTCATTTATGATAACTAGCAGAAGGTCATATGTCTTTCCCATGCTGCTTCTTAATTTTATTTCTGAAACTTTTGAGTTTAAAAAACAGCTGGACTTTTTTTCTTATTTAAAGCATACTTTGTTCATGAGCTATTTCAATCACTGAGAAATAAAAATACAAGCTCATTTGTTTCACAAGTAGTTTTAATAATTTGGGGAAAGGAAATACTATTTGATGAGCTAACAATACAAGTGGGTTATGAAATTAACATTGCGATTTCTATTGGAAGACCTCCCATTGACATTACAGTGAACAAAATGAGCAATTGAACAATTTTACAGTCCACCCCTGGAAGTGTATATAATGCATATGTTATTAACAAAAGCTGTTGTAAAGAATCAATATTCTTTATACAGTGTTTCTTTTAAAATTTAAGAAAATGCTTACTTATAATATTGATATTTGAATAATTTAGTTCATAAAGACTAAAATTAATCTGTTTAAAATTGAGAATTCTAAGCTTTAATGGGCAGATGATTTTTAAAAAATCAATTTCAAGTTAGATTTTGCAAAGATAACACTTTGTGAAGGATTGTATAATGATTTTAAATATAGCTATTTAAATATACGAGAAGTAGCAATGACAAAATGATGTTGACTTCAGCCTAAATGCCAGGAGACGGATTTTCCAAAAATAGTAGGTTATTTCTGGAAAGTTGCTGAGAATGGTTTACAGGTGTGTTGTTTTTTTCCCTTGTAGACCATGTAGCAATGATGCCACAATTATTTAATGGCATCAGCTACTGTTTTTTCAGTACCTGAGATATTTTTATACATATTTATTTAGTTTGGTCTTTTTCTCTTTTCCCTCCCCGATATGTCTCTCACTTGAAGGCAATGACTTATGATCGTACATGGTTTTTGTAGGCGCTGACAGTTAATTGCTACCTTGCCCAAATGGCATTCTTTAGCTGATCCTGAATGAGAGAGTGCCAGTGAGCAATTCAGCAATGCAATTGTTACTGGCAAGTCTGATCATTTTTACACTCAAATTCATACACTTGCTGTAAAAGCCATGAGACAAAATCTTAACTCCTATTTATGGAGCATCTTATCAAGTCTCTTAGAAATGTTCCAAACTCCTTTACAAAGTCTTACCTTGTGCTGTTGCTGTAGTTATATGATATTCACAGCATATATCAGAAATGGTTTCCCCAGCCAATATAATCCCTTTAGCCTTAAGTCTTATATGACATCATGATAATGGCCTATCAAATAACCTGGTTGAGATTGACTAATAGTCCAGCAAGCTAAAATTTGGACTATTTAAACCAACCAGCTTCACCATTGTAAGACATTGCACACTGATTCATGTAAATTTTATTTTCTTATTGCTCTTTAATAGCTTAATTAATTTATACGTTGACCTGTTGCTATGAATCTTTGCAAGAGTTTAAATCATAGTTTGAAATAATTCTTTTAGTTTTGTATAACATGTTTGTTGAATAGGTTATCTTGATATTTTATGTTCTAATGAAGGTAACGCTGAACAAATTATGTAGCCTTAGCATGTGATCTATTTAGCAATATTATTGAAATTAATCTTTCCCATGTAACAAAACGTTAACTTGCCTTAATTAGCCCAAATGCTTCACATGAACCACCCAAGGATTTATATCAGCATTGATTATCTTATTGTTTATCCAGTGCAGTGCGTAGTTAAAAATACTGAAAGCAATATTTTCTGACCAACCATTATTTCAACATACGTCCCTTCCTTAACCAGCTATCTATAGTGCAATTGGACAGGAGCATGAAATTCTGCTCCGTGAAAAGTTGCAAAGAAAAAGACTGTCCTTTTTAGGTAAGAATTTGATCATCAACGATTTATTTCACAGCTGTTACTTGAAGGAGAAGTACAATATGTGCATTTTATCTGTAAGCCTGAAAGAAAAGCTGAGATGATTGATGCTGTGCATGTTATCTTATATTGATTTAGGACTAGACAGGAAATCGGATACCGAATGCTCTTCTATACAGTACACGTACAAACTTGTAATTAATATTTTATGGAATAAGTAGTTGGAAAATACCTTTTTAATATCCGCTGCTGTAATACTTTTGCTAGCCTGAGATTATACGTATGATCTTTGCCTTTAGAGACTTAAAATGTAGCACAGGGAAATATGCTTAAGAGATGGTTTACATATCAGAGAGTAGCAGGAAGCAACCATTTAATATGTAGAAAGTATTTTGGAAGGAAGATAAACTAAAGGTTATTTGTTCGATTCTTGGGATGGTGACTTGCTTAAAAACTTTGGCTACTTGCATTTTTGCACTTATAGAAAATCATTTTCAGTCCTAGTGGCTATTGGAATTCTTTGAGTAGATAATTGATTCTAGAAATTTATTTTCTCTTTCATTAGTATAATCATTTGTGCTGTTGCTTTTAAGCACAAATATAAAGTATTTGAAACAAAATTAAATTGCCTTCCATTGTAGAATTACAGTTTATTCATAGCCCCCCGTCGTTGGTCATAAATTATCACAGAAAACAGGGAGGGGAAAAAAATGTTTGTTGGTGTGTAACATCGATTAATCATTGAATTTCTTGTCTGACTTGGTACGGCACATTCCTGAAGTCCAACACATTACTCTTGCTTGATTGGTACAATTTGTTTTGATTGAACGAAGAGTATATATTTTCTGGGGTTGTGACATCCCACTGCCTATGTTGTATTCACAGATATGTGTATCTTCTGTGGTTCAGTACGTTGATGCAAATCCATACATTTAGGTTCAACGACATTGAACTCGGAGCACTAATACTTAGCACAAAGATTAGTTGGAGCCCTGGGTTATTGAGCATTGGGAGTGGGGAATATTTGGACAGCTTGTTGTCCTTTTGGGCATTTTGGTGAGTAGTAGTAATATGACAGAAGAGGATATTCAAAACGTATTTTCACATTTCAGTAAATTGTCTGCCTCATTTTCGAAGAAGATTGGTGTTGTGGTTCCACAATAGGAACTTGGGAACAGCAACTCCCTTTATCTATGTATTGCACTCTTCTTTTCTGTGCGTTGTTCACATAAGCAATTTATAAAGTAAAACTGAAAATACCAATGATTCAAGCCTTCTGTTAGATTTTTAACTCCGAGACTGACGCACACAATTTTATCCCTCATCTAGATGAACAGGATGGACTTGTGTATTAGAAACCTCTTTAAAGCATTTAATAAAGTTAAATGAATAATTTTCTTTGTAAAATTTAACTGATTTTCCGAATTATATTCATTTCTTCTCAAAAATGATGTGAATCAACAATTATGTATTTAGTCAGTCCCTGGTTCCTTTTCAGAAGCTATGGATAAAAGCAAATGAGTGACTTGTGTAGGTTTGTGTGGGATTCATCTCCATGATCAACACTTTGCTTCCTGTTTATTCGTTTATAGCTTTTCCTACCTGCTCACGTGTCACATATTCAATGTTTTGACCATGTTCCCTTGGTAAAATTTGGAGCTGGGTTGCATTTAAGCAGTATGTTTTTAATTAAAGTTCTGCTTTGTTATTTCTGTAGTCACAAATATAATGAAGAACATATCTGTTAATAGCCCAGGTATTGAAAATTTGATTTCTTAATGTTTTAAAACAAATTAATGATTAATTATCTCATCTTTAGTTTTTTAAAAAATATCCACACATTGTCATTATGATGATCTTTTCACTTGACCCTCAATGAGATGCATCTAGAGATTTCACTATGGTTAGAAGTTAGTAGTTGATTATATTGACAGGTATGTTGGTGAGTTGTGGAATTATGAAGGATTCAGAGAGTTGGTGCAGGTATTTCCTGTAGTAAGAGCAACAAAAACTGGATGAAAGTGTCGAAAAAGTCTATGTAGTTGATTGTGCCAAACAATGTCAAGGTGCCAAACAAACCCATCTACGACATGGTCTGTTTTAATCCTACTCTGGCCAATATAGAGTATTTCACCACTAATTCTGGGAGAGTTAGCACATTTATTATTCTCCTTCTTCAAGAAGAGCAATTTAAGGTTAATTGAAGCAATTAATTTAGATTCCTATTTTTACTTTGTACATTTATTTGCTTTGTCTGTCAATAAACAATTCATATTTGGCCTGTTCTCACTAAAGTGATTTAAAATTGCCTATTAAAACTTAGAAGAGGTACATAATTGGACCTATAAGACTATGAGATATAAGAGCAGAATTAGTCATTTGGCCCATTGAGTTTGCTGCACTGTTTGATTGTGACTGATATGTTTCTCAACCCCATTCTCCTGTCTTCTCCTAGTAACCCTTGATCCTCTTACTAATAAAGAACCTATCTATTTCTTTTTTGCAAATACGCAATGACTTGGCCTCCACAGCCTTCTGCAGCGATGAGTTCCACAGATTCACCACCCTCTGGCTGAAGAAATTCCTCCTCACCTCAGTTCTAAAAGATTATCCTTTTGCTCTGAGGCCGTGCCTTTGCATCGTAGTCTCTCTTACTGGTGGAAACATCTTCTCCACTTCCACTCTATCTAGGCCTCTCAGTACTCTCTAAATTTGAAGAGATCTCCCCCCATCTTTCTAAACTCTATCAAGTTCAAACTCAGAGTCCTCAACCACTCCTCATATGACAAGCCCTTCATCTCTGGGATCATTCTTATAAACCTTATGTGGACCTCCTCCAATGCCAGCACATTCTTTGTCAGATACAGGGCCAAAATCTGCTCATGCTATTTCAAATGCGGTCTGACCAAAGCCTTGGACAGCAGGACATCACTGCTCTTGTACTCTAGTTCTTTGTGCTTCAGATTTCTGAAGCTTTTCCCCATTTAGAAAATAGTTTATGCTTCTATTCTTCCTACCAAAGTACCTAACGTCACACTTTCCCACATTGTGTTCCATCTGCCACTATGCTAGCCTGTCCGGATCCTTCCGCAGCCTCCCCGCTTCCTCAACACTGCCTGTCCTACCATGCATCTTTGTATTGTCTGCACATGTAGCAACAATGCCCTCAGTTTCTTCGTCCAGATCGTTAATGTATAACTTGAATAGTTGTGGTCCCAATAGTGACTCCACTAGTCACCATCCGCCATCCTGAAAAATATACTTTTTTTCCCCATTCTCTGCCTTCTGCTAGCCAGCCAATCCGCCATCCATGCTAGTACCTTGCCCCTCACACCATGGGCTCTTGTCTTGTTTAGCAGCCTCCTGTGCTATACCTTGTTAAAGGACTTCTGGAAATCCAAATGGATCACGTCTACTGACTCTCCTATGTTTAACTTGCTCATTACCTCCTCAAAGAATTCTAACAGATTTGTTAGGCATGACCTCCCCTTGACAAAGCCATGCTGACTCAGCCCTGTTTTACCATGCACTTCAAGTACTCTGCAATCTCATCCTTAATATTGGACTCTAAAACCTTACCTGTGACCAAGATAGGCCAACTGGTCTATAATTTCCTGTCTTCTGTCTCCCCCACCTCTTAACAGGTGTGTGACATTAGGCATTTTCCAGTCCTCTGGCACCCTCCCTGACTCCAGTGATTCCTGAAAGATCACTTGAATGCCTCCAGAATCTCCTCAGCTATCTCCTACAGAATTCTGGAATGCAGTCCATCTGTCTGGATGATTTATCCACCATCAGACCTTTCAGTTTGCATGCCACCTTCTTCTTAGTGTTGGCCAATACACTCTTGCCTCTCTCTTACCTTTTATATAACTAAAAAAAAGCTCTTGCAATATTGCTTTTTCAGTTGTTCTCTGCCTTTTAAAGGCTTCCCAGTAATCTTTGTATGCTTTTTCTATTGCTTTTATGCTGTCCTTGACTTCCCTTGTCAGCCATGTTTGCCTCATCTTCTTTCTTGGGATCAATTTCTGCTGTGCCTCCTGAATTACCCCAAAAACTCCTGCCATCGCTACTCCACTGTCTTCCCTGCGAGGCTCCCCTTCTTTTCAACTCTGGCCAGCTCCTACCTCAAGTTTTTGTAGTTATGTTTACTGAATCGTGGTAATGTTGCATCTGATTTCACCTTCTCCTTCATAAACTGCAAGGTGAATTCTATCATAGTATGGTCTCTGACCCCTAGGGGTTCTTTCACCTTAAGTTCCCTAATCAAGTCTGCCTCGTACATGTAACCAAATCCAGAATTGCCCGTTCCCTTACGGACTCTACCACAAGCTGCTCCAAAAATATCTGATCGACATTCCACAAATTCCTTTTCTTGGGATCTATTATCAACCTGATTTTCCCAGTCCACTTGCATATTGAAGTCCCCAAGAGTGTTGTAATATTACATGCCTTTCCTATCTCCTGATTTGTTTGCTACCTCACATCCTGCGTACTGCTACATGGCCTGTACATAACTCTCATAAGGGTCTTCTCACCCACCTTCCTGCAAGAATGCTATCCCCTATTCCCAATTCCTTCGCCTCTGCGGCATCTGCTCCCAAGGTGAGGCGTTCCACTCCTGGACATCCCAGATGTCCTCGTTTTTCAAGGACCGCAATTTCCTTCCCCTCCACAGTGGTCGAAAACGTCCTCGATCGCATCCCTTCCATTTCAGCCCTCAGCACCTCAGCCCTCACACCCCCTCCCCGCAATAATAACAAAGACAGAATCCCCCTTGTCCTCACGTATCACCCCATCAACCTCCGGATTCAACGCATCATTCTCCGCCACTTCCGCCACCTGCAATCTGACCCCACTACCAAGGATATATTTCCCTCCCCACCCTTATCTGCCTTCCAGAGGGACCGCTCTCTCCGCGACTCCCTTGTCCGCTCCACACTCCCCACTAGCCCCACCACCCCCGGCATCTTTCCCTGCAACCGCCCCTACACTTCCCCCTGCACCTCCATCCCAGGCCCCAAGAAAACCTTCCACGTTAAACAGATGTTCACCTGCACATTCGTTAATGTGGTATATTGTATCCGCTGTTCCCGATGTACATCGGGGAAACCAAGCGGAGGCTTGGAGACCGCTTTGAGGAGCACCTATGCTTGGTTCGTGACAAACGACAACACTTCCCAGTCGCGAACCACTTCAACTCCCCCTCCCAACTCCTTGGACAACATGTTCATCCTGGGCCTCTTCCAGTGTCACAATGATGCCACCCAAAAACTGGAGGAACAGCGCCTCATATTCTGCCTGGGAACCCTACAACCCAATGGCTTCAATGTGGACTTTACAAGTCTCAAAATCTCCCCACCCCCGACTTCATCCCAAGATCAGCCCCCCCCACTTTTGTCCCTGCCTCCTTGACCTGTCCATCTTTTCTCCCACCTATCCGCTGCTCCCACCTCACTGACCAATCCCCCATCCCAACTCCCTACCTACACTCACCTCTGCTAGCTTCATCCCCACCACCTTGACCTGTCCGTCTTCCCTCCCACCTCACTGACCAATCCCCATCCCAACTCCCTACCTACACTCACCTCTACTTGCTTCATCCCCACCTCCTTGACCTGTCCATCTTCTCTCCACCTATCTGCTCCACTATCTACCTTCTATCACCGCCTCCCCCTCTTTCTACTTCTTTCCCCTCCCCCATTTCTGAAGAAGGGTCCAGACCCAAAACATCAACCTTCCTACTCCTCTGATGCTGCCTGGCCTGTCATCCAGCTCCACACCTTGTTATCTCATAAGGGTCTTTTTCCCTTTGCAGTTCCTGAACTGTACCCCCACAGATTCTGTACCTTCTGACTCTATTTTGTTTATTTATGCTGACTTTAATTTCATTTCTTACTAACGAGTCAACCCTATCCCTCTGCCCATCTGCTTGTCCTTTCAAAAGGACATGTATCTTTGGATATTTAGTTCCCAGTCCTATCTTATCAGAGCCATGTCTTTGTGATACCAACATTGTACCCACCAATTTCAATCTGCGCTATAAGTCAATTTATATTGTTTCATATACTGCGTGCATTTAACTACAACATCCTCAGTCCTGTGTTGACTGCCATCCTT
Organism: Rhincodon typus; assembly: GCF_021869965.1. Classification (NCBI taxonomy): domain Eukaryota; kingdom Metazoa; phylum Chordata; class Chondrichthyes; order Orectolobiformes; family Rhincodontidae; genus Rhincodon; species Rhincodon typus. Next base: position 60,917,147 of record NC_063339.1, read on the forward strand.
GTAGTTGTCTGTTGTGCCTGAAGTTAGAACCCCAACCCTTTCCATACTCTGTGTCTCATGACTTGTTCTGAAAATTTCTAAAACCTCTGCTGAGCCCTCCTCCCCTTTTGGAAATATTTTCCATGCAACTGAAACCACATTCTCTGCTGTCTAGTTTAAAACCCTAGTTATGCAATTTGCCAGGACTCTGGTCTCAGCGTGATTTAGGTGGACCCTGTCCCATCAGAATAGCTCCCTCCTCAGCACTGGTACTGATATCCCATGAAGTCAAACCCATACAATCTTTGAACTAAACATTTATTTCCTTGATCTGATTGACCCTGTGCCAATTAGCTCCTGGATCAGGTAGTAATCCAGAGATTACTACAATTTTGATTCTGCTTTTTAATTTAGCCTCTAGCTGCTCATATTCCCTCAGCAGAACCTCGTTCCTCTTTCTGCCTATATCATTGGTACCTACCTGAGCCACAACAACTGGATTTTTCCCTTCCTCATTCCAAGTTCCTCTGCAACCCAAATAAGATATCCTGAACCCAGGCATCAGACAGGCAATATCGCCTTTGGGACTCAATCCTGGCCACAGATTACAGTGTCAGTTCCCCTGACTATACATCCCCGATGACAACTACATTCCTCTTTTCTCTCCCCTCTTAAATGGCGCCCTGTACCGTGGTGATGTGGTCAATTTGTTTATCCTCCCTACAACCCCCACTGTCATACCTACAGGAAGCAAGAATCTCAAACTTATTAGACAAGCTCAAAGGCTGATACTCCTTCAGCACTGCCTCCTGGATCCCTCTACCTACCTTGCTTGTGGTCGCACTGCGCTGTCCCTGATCACTGAGTGAATTCAAGGTAGTTAATCTATGGGGTGTGTCTGCCTCCTGAAACATGGTGTCCAGCTAACTCTTTCTGTTCCTGATGTGTCATGGTGTTCGGAGCTCAGACCCCAGCTCATCAACTCTGAGCTGGAATTCCTCAAGCAACGAACACTTGCTATAGATGTGGCCACTGTGAACCACAATGGGGTCCGCTAGCTCCCACATCATGCAGATACAATACATTGCTTCACCCTGCCTGTTTTATTTACCTAGTTCTTCATGTGATTTTTAAAAACTTCTTGCAAGTCTTTTAGTTTGTAACCTTTACATATCTCCCCTGTTTACTTTCAGTCTGAAAGTAAGATATAATAGAGTCAAATTAGTAGCTATTACCAACCAACAAAAATATGGTTTTCCTATGCTGTCACTCTTTCTTTTGTGCTGAGCCCCCAGTCTCCTGGGCTTCAATTTATCCTTTTAAAGACCCTTATAAACTAGGAACCAAAAATGCAAGCAAAAAAAATCTCTTCCCCTCTGCACCAAATTCCCATGCTTTTTGCAAATTTCCCAAACTGTATACTCAGTCAGGTTGTATCTCACACGAGATGTGGTATCTGTGTGCAGCTTACTAGTTGCATGCTTTCAACAGGCAGTCTCTGAAACAGAGCTGAAATGACTTGCACTAGTCAAGCATCAGCAGTAGTTGAGACCTATTGAAGCACCTGTTGAGGCACTATTCAGGCTTCAAATGATTTACTGATAATTGTCCCTCAGTCAGCTGAGTCAGCTACCTTATTAACCTTTTCACTAGACTACTGAATTTTAAACTTTTAAAACAGGAGAAAGAAAAGAAGGATTTACCAGTTCTATTCCCACACTGCCTCCCAAACTATGTTATTCACTCAGGCAGTGTCACTCTCTGGATGTGATCTCTCCTTCCTGACCATTTGTAGCTAGGTGTAAGATGATATTCAGATCAGATCAGAAAACAGTACATGTCTGATTATATGATCAAATGATTGGTTGTTAGGTTGTGGATATACCATCATTGAATATATAACTTGGCAAACTTAGACTAGGACTGCCATCGTGCTAAGGGCTTGGATGGAGAGGGATGTAAGTGTGTACAAGAACATTTTCTTACATAGCATGTGGCTGTACCTACAATAGAAGGAGCAAAACCTAACCTTCTCTTGGGAAACTCAAAAGGGCAAGTGATTCAGGTGTCAGTGGGGGAGCACTTTGGGGCAAGTTATCATCATTCTATTAGTTTTAAAATAGTTATCTAAAAGAATAAACTTGATCTTAATGTTAATATTCAAAATTGGAGTAATGCCAGTTTTGATGGTATTAGGCAGGAACTTTCAAAAGTTGATTAGACATGCTGTTTGCAGGTAAAAGGACAGTTGGAAAGTGGGAGGCCTTCAAAATGAGATAACAAGAGTTCAGAGACAGTATGTTCCTGTTAGTACGAAGGGCAATGCTGGTACATGTAGAAAATGCTGGATGACTAAAAAAAAAATTGAGCTTCTTCTCAAAAAACCAGGAGATATATGTCAGGTATAGACAGCTGGGATCAAGTGAATCCCTAGAGCTGTATAAGAGCAGTAGGAGTATCTTCAAGAGGGAAATCAGGACGGCAAAAAGGGGACATGAGATAGCTTTGGTAAATAGTGTTAAAGAGAATCCAAAGATATTCTACATTAACAGCAAAAGAGTAACTAGGGAGAGAACAGGACCCCTAAAGGATTTACCGAGGCTATCTATGTGTGAAACCAGAGGAGATGGGTGAGAGATTAAACAAATATTTCATGTCAGTATTTACTGTGGAGAAGGACATAGAAGCTAGGGAATTTGTGGAAATAAATAGTGATGTTTCACTTGTCCATATTACAGAAGAGCAGGTGCTGGAGGCCTTAAAATGCATTAGGTAGATAAATCCCTGGGACCTGATCAAGGTGTATTCCAGAATTTTGTGGGAAGCAAGGAAAGAGATTGCTGAGATATCTGTATCATTGACAGCCACAGGTGAGGTGCAGGAAGACTAGAGGTCGGTTAATGTAGTGCCATTATTTAAGAAAGGTGGTAAGGAAAAGCCAGTGACCTACAGACTGGTTAGCCTGACGTCAGTGGTGGGTAAATTGTTGGAGAGGATTCTGAAGGACAGGATTTACATGAATTGGAAAAGGCAAGGATTGATTAGGGGTAGTCACCCTGGCTATGTGTGTGGAAATAATACCTCACTAATTTGATGGTGTTTTTTTTTTGAAGAGGTAACAAGATTGATGAAGACAGAGTGGTACAGATTGTCTATATGTACTTCAGCAAGGTGTTTGAAAAGGTTCTGCACGGTAGACTGGTTAGTAAGGTTACATCACATGGAATCCAGGGAAAGCTGGCCAGGTGGATACAAAATTGGCTTGAAGATCAGAGACAGAGAGTGGTGATAGAGGGTTGTTTTTCAAACTGGAGGCCTATGACCAACTGTGTGCTGCAAGGATTAGTGCTGGGTCCACTGCTTTTTTGTCATTTATAAAAATTATTTGGATGTGAATATAGGAGATATGGTTTATAAGTTTGCAGATGACACCAAAATTGAAGGTGTAGTGGACAATGAAGAAGGTTATCTCAGAGAATAGCAATAATGACCTTGATCAGATGGGCAAATGGGCCGAGGAGTGGCAGATCGAGTTTAAATTAGATAAATTTGAAGTGTTGCATTTTGGTCAGGCAAACCAGCGCAGGACTTGTACAGTAAATGGTAGAGCCCTACGGAGTGTTGCCGAGCAGAGACCAAGGGGTGCAGGCGCATAGTTCCTGGAAAATGGAGTCACAAGTATATAGCGTGCTGAAGAAGGTGTTTGGCATGCTTGCCTTCATTGGTCAGTGTGTTGAGTACAGGATTTGGGACATTGGTGAGGCCACTTTTGGAATACTGCATTCAGTTCTGGCCTCCATGCTATAGGAATGATGTTATTAAACTTGAAAGGGTTCAGAAAAGAATAACAAGGATGTTGCCAGGGTTGGAGGGTTTGAGCTATAGAGAGACGCTGAATAGGCTGGGCTATTTTTCCTGGAGTGTTGGAGGCTGAGAGGTGACCTTTATAGAGGATTATAAAATGATGAGGGGCCTGAAGAGGATGAGTAGCCAAGGTCTTTTCCCTGGGGTAGGGGAGTGCAAAACTAGAGGGAATAGGTTTAAGGTGAGGGAGAAAGACTTAAAAGGAACCTGAGGTGCAGCTATTTCACGCAGAGGGTGGTGACTGTATGGAATGAGCTGCCAGAGGAGGTGGTGGAGGTTGGTACAATTACAATATTTTAAAGTTATCTGGAAGGGTACATGAATAGGAAGGATTCAGAGGGATTTGGGCCACATGGTGGCAAATGGGACTAGATCAGTTTAGGATGCCTGGTTGGCACAGATGCATTGGACCGAAGAGTCTGTTCCCATGCTGTATAACTTAATGACTCTATATTTAAGGCTGAGATAGACAGAATCTGGTCTCTCTGGGAATTGATGAATGTAGGGAGCGAGTGAGTAAGTCGAATTGAAGCCCTAAACCAGTCATGGTGGAGCATGCTTGACAGGTCATATGGCCTACTCATGCTCCTGTTCCTATGCTTTTCTGTGAGCAGCATCATCAAGCATGTCATGAGGGGCATTTATAGGAGTGCCAAACACTGGAAAAACAAAGTAAAATATAACAAAGAACTGTGGTTGCTTCAAATCTGAAACTAAAACAGAAATTGCTGGAGAAACTCAGCAGATCCGCAGAATCTGTGGAGAGAAAATAGAGTTAATGTTTGGAGTCTGCTTTGGCCTTTTTTAGAACTGGAAAGTGAAGAATATTTGAGGAGGGCTGAACATTTTTAATATCATAAGCTGAGTGGATCAACTTGATTAAGTTAAATAGCTATTTGAGCTAATCAGTTGCAACAGTTCAACTATACTATAGAACATAAGAAATCTTAGGGGTAGACAATTGGCCCATCGAGCCTGCTCCACCATTAAATTTAATCACAACTGATTTAGGGTTTTCAGCTCCCATTTCACAGTTGTTCCCATAACCCACATTCCCTGGGAGACCAGAAATCTGTCCATTTCAGCCTTAAATATAGTCAATGATAGTACAACCGCAACCCAATATTTAATCATATTGTTAGAATTATCTTAAGACTAAAATTTAAATGGAATGTGGTGCAAAGAACAGAATTTGAAGGGGGATATGTTTAATGTGACATTCTAAGCAAAATAGTAAACTGGTGCGCTTATATTGTGATAGAGATGTTAAGGGTTCACTGTCATGCATGAAATAACTATTGATAATGTGGTGCAATGCATTCATACTGAAATCTTTGATTCTGACAAGAAAAGATTTTTATATTTTGAAACAAAGTATTGAGGAAAACCTAACTTTCATTTGCATTTTCTGCAAAAATACTAGTCCACAGTATAAATATTTCAAACCAGGAACTCCAATTGATGAACTTGTGTTTTTGGAATCTTTGTTTTCATATCCAGCGAGATACAATAGCAAATACTAATTATCAACTAAATAAAGTTCTAGCAATAGTTGCATTAAAGGTGTATAATTTATATGAATGTGGAATTGTGTTGACCTTGGAATTTTCTCATGAGGGACAATAGCAAAACTGTCAGAGTTTCAGAACATTGGCCATGAAAGTACTGTCCTCTGCTGATAAATGGATTGGAAATTGGCTACCCAGCAGTGGAATGGGCCATTAATTTTAATCAGAGGTGATGTGAAAAGGAGAGTAGGCTGTACCGCAATGTCAACAGCCCCAGTAGGTGTTAAGAGAGACCACACAACCTTCTCTGTTACTTGTTTTAGCTATTAGTTTAGGTTGGGTGAAGACAGAAAAGCATGTCTGGAATTGAATGACCAGGTCACCCAAAATGTAATGGAGAAATCAGGTGTTTCAGAAATAATAACAGTGAGCCACTTAAAGTCAAGGACGCTGTACTGACTGGACAAGAACAGAGCTTGCTGACAATTGCTAGGGTTACAAACATTATTGTGTTTAAACTGCACATAAACCTGTAAGCTTCTTCATTGTCTGAATTAAATATAAAAGCTGATATTTTGTAAAAAAACAATATTTTTACCTTAAGACTATTGTTTGAATCAGTCAGAGGAAGTATTTTGATGAATTATGCCAAACAGAAGTGAAGTGGCTTTCTTTTCTCCCACCTCAATTCTTCAGAGGAACCTTCAGGAATTATGTATTACGTATTTCAGTTGATTATCCCCTCAAAGTTAATAAAGTCAGTTTTCCTGTATGCGCATCCAAGTTCATTGAATCACTTAGGCACTCCAATCTGGGCAATTTTCCAATATTCAGAGTGCATGTCTGTAAAAGTACCTAATCAATTTTCTTTCCATTCATTTAAATATAAGGAAAATCAGGCAGATTTTTTTGGAGCAAAATGCTGTAAGGTGCCTGATTTCTTTGGAAAATTGCTCTTAATGTATGGAATTTTCCAAGTCCTTGAATGATATGGGGAATGGCAAATCAGTAAAGAAAGAATGGCAAGATTAGAAAAATAAGGTTCTTCTCGTCGAGAAAAAACTTAAGATTTTCCACCAAAAGTTTGAATGACGAGATGAGAGCCTTGATCGTGAGCGGCAAAAAAGTTCTTTCCATGGATTAATATCTCATTGCCTATCCTCATATCATTTATGTGAAGTTTGCTCTTCTCCCACATGGCAGACAGAAACTGGATAGTGACAATTGCCAACATAAAAGTTCGAATGGATGTCTGGCAGCCCTAGCTCACCGCTTACTCCTCAGGCCTGCATCTAATCCAACAATCCCCAACGTATCAGGGCACACCCATAGGCAGCAACCTCATTATTTGTCTATCAGGTTGGTATCGGATACGCACTAGCCTCGTCATAACATATTTCAGACTCATTTGAAATAGTTATCCACTTCAGTGCTGGACTTCAAAGTGCACTGATGCCTTTCATTATAATGCTGCCTCCAGGCCATTTTGCGTGCTGAGACAGGCACTGAACTCGTGCATCAGAGCAGGGTGCACCTCAAGGCTGTTAGCCTGCTTTCTTAACACTCATTCACTTCACGCCTATTGGGATTTTCAGCATCCTTGCTTGTCTTACCTTGCCTCTTAGAACATTTCCACCTCATTCAGAACTTACAGGCTCACGTTACTTTTGTTTGTCTTTTAGCACAGACACATAGCCAGGCAGCTTGTCGTGGTTGTCAGCAGCAATCAGTCAATGGGCTGGATGTGTTGCTGTACGGCACCATGCTATATCAATGTCACACCTACCTCATATGCCAGAAACTGATGTGGCAACACTACATATGCTTCAACCAAATGGCCAATCCTCTGTAAAGTTTAGGGGGGGCTGTCATTTTAAAAAATGTTAGTTCAGAAGGGGGTCACTAGAAACATTAACTCTAAATTTTCTGACCACAGATGCTGGCAGACCTGCTGAATTTGTTCAGCAATTTCTTTTTCTGTTTCAAAGGTGACTGTCGTCAACCAGGAAGTGTCCTGACAGTCAGTCAGGGACAGCATTCAGTCAGTGTCCAGGGCTTGGACACGGTCAATCAGCTGCTTGGGGTAGCCAGTGTCTGGGAGTTATTTATCCTTACAGGCTGCGAGTGGACCGCCTTTGGGTCCAATACAACTAGTTAGGGGATTAACGGAAGGTGTTCAGACAGAGGCCTGGTCACTCATCAACCCTTTCATGTCAGTGGGGGGTGGTGGGTCAAGGTCAGTCCTTAGAGTTTGTTCACCAGAGATCAAGGTGGTGACTGTGCTGGGGCATTTTGCAATATCAATTGGGAGAATTAGAGGCTGTATGTTAGAATGAAGATGAGACATTGATTGGGGGTTAGGGGGGTACCGGGGTTGGGTCACTCAACATATAAGGGCGATAGTGCATTGCAGGATGTAGGATTCAGTTTGAGGGTCACCACCACCCTGGCTTCAACAGAGAGGACACTATAATATGATGGTTGACATCTAATCCTGTAGGCACAGCATTAGAGGTAATGTTAAAAGATGAAGACTTAAATGAGAGAATTGGCTGGTAACATGTGGAAGCTCAGAACTGTTGGGCTGACAGACAGTGCTAGAAAGACACTACAGTGAAGGTTCACAGGGTCTCCCACATTGACAGGCTGAGCCTGTGACTGGGTAAAGTGTAACCTGTTTTACTTTTCATTCTCATCGGAATTAGAATTGTGTAATCGAAATGACATGGATTGTGTTGTAAACATTGGAATAAAGTCCATGACCTCAAAAGTCCAAGTAAAGGCATCCCATGGCCTTTCTTGTCAGAGTCCTCCATGTCTCACTGTAGCAAGAACTATGCTAAATTGTCATTTGTATGTGATAGGCATGCCGATCATTAACTTTCCTTAGGACTTGTTCTGCTTCTGATACTCCCCACATAAGTTCATTGCAACCATAACCAATGGAACCAGCTGCAGAAGAGTCTATCATCACTGTGGCTGCAGTTCAACAAAAACATAGAAAAATTAAAGGGAAAAAAAAACGCACCAGGAAGCCCAGGAATAGCAGCAGCCTCCAGTGCCTATCATACAGTCTCCAGGTGAACAAGTCACAGCTGAAGGTCTTACAACCACATATTTTTCTTTTAGGTCTGTAAACTGAAGTATAAGCTGGATTACCACATTGCTCAAATACCAGGAGAGTTTTGTGACTTGAAAATCCAATGCTGCATATTTTTTGCTGTGCCAAATAATGTTTTTTTTTTGGAGAAATGGTGGGGGAGAGAATTTGAGACTGAGCAACACTGAGAGATTCATAATTAAGGAAATTTTGCCCGATGAATGCCTCTAATTGATTGAGCTGCCGTTTATAACAATGCTGTAGGTGCAAGGGCAAGAGCTGCAAACTGAAAGCATCCATCTTACACTCCCTCCCTCCATTGTGGAAAAGGAGAGAAAAAAGAATCAAGTTTAAAAGAAGTTTAGCAAGCAAAGACCTAATTCCACCAGATCAACTATCAAAGTAAAGGCTGAAGTTCACTTTACAGATTGCAATGTATGATCAGTACTGAAAATTGAGAGGAATTGTATGAGACTTGATTTCACTCTGAACTTTTGATCTTCAGAATTTTGTTTACCCTGTTTATATTCTTTTACCAGCTTTTGTCAAAATAGTTGCCTTTTGTCCATCTTCGTTGTGAATGAGCATGTATATTATTTCGGTTTTCTGAAGGAATGTAGTTTAAGTGCATAGTGGTAGATTAGAAATTTTTTCTGCCTTTTGTTGAAACTGTATATTGCAATAATTAGTCATTTCTGTGAATGACAAAATCTGATACGAATTGCTTTGGTCCTGAATAGCTGTTGGTCAGGTAAATTTTGGTAGTCTAATTAGGACCTCATACATTTTAAGATAGCTTGTGGAACAGTCGGGTACAATTATCAGTGTACTTTTACCAGTTAAATTGTAACTGTCCCTGCAGGATGCAGAAGATGTACAGGAGGTGTAGAGTCTTTTGTCTTTGATACATTTCCTCCAGACAAGTGAGGCATATTCCCTCATAGACTGACTGTCTCGGGACACCATTACAATACTATGTCATCTGCTAGGTGGTTTGTGAGAACTATAGTGGCAGAAGCTATCCTATCCCACTTGCTATCAAAGTGACAGTTGTGCTAATTTTTTTTTTAACGTAACCAGATCCTGTGTGGGATGTCAATCATCCAACCACAAGTGTATCAAAAGCAGAAATTGCTGGGAAAACCCAGCAAGTCTGGCAGCATCTGTGGAGAGAAGGCAGAGTTAATGTTTCAGGTCCAGTGATCCTTCTTCAGAACTGGGTAAAAGGAGGGTGACTGGGCCCAAACCCAAAACTGGGCCCAGCAATTTATGTTTTTGTTTCTGATTTCCAACACCCACAGTTCTGTGTTTTTTATTACTTATGGTTGTTTTCTTCGTAAATGTATCAAGACTGTTACTGCTGATAATTTGTGGCAATTCACATCACATGACCTCGTTTCCCCATGACAAAGTCATGCTAGTGCCTGGACAGTACCAACATAGCTGGCATTCCCCCGAGTGCAGGGCATTATAGTCAGCGTACCCAAATTGTTTTAAGAGCGCCGTATCATAACATGACTACTTCATCAAGAGAAAAGGTTCCTTTCCATCAATGTGCAGGTCATCTGTGATCACCAGAACCACATCTGAGAGTTCTATACTGAATTTACAATTTAAAAATTCCAAAAATGGAATTTAAATTTAAATGGAACCTGCCACGATGCCTATGTCCTTGAGAACTCTCGTGTTCCTGTTTTATTTTTAAGGCTGGTTGCCTTTCAAGGATGGTTACTGATAGACCAGGCCTACCCTCTGTAACCATTTTTCCTGACTTTGTTGTGAAATCACTGAGGCCAAATGTCAGATATAATGTAGCCCATTCTTCCACCAAGGCCATTGTAGAACAAATGATAGGCCCACTAAGGATAAGGTTTTGATGCCTGGCTTTATCTGGATTATCTCGGCAATGTGTCTCTTAACCTTTATATTTTATGCTTTGTGCAACTGGAGCGTGCAAAGAGGGAATGTGATTGATGCTGAAGAGCCGAGAGAGTAGCAGCAGGTTTCTGAGGTAGAAAACGAGGTAACCAGAAAGTTGCCATTGTCTTACCAAACTGTAGGGCTGCTGTCTCATTAGACAGAGATGACTGGTGGTGGCTTAACCTGAGGGTCACGATGCCTCAGGTAAGGGAAGAATAGGAGAATAGGAAAAGGAGAATATTTCATGGTAACATGAGCCAGTGTGGGAAATGAACTCATGCTGTTGACATCACTCTGCATCACAAACAAGCCGTCTGGTTAACCAAGCTAATGAAGAACATCACATTCAGCATGATCGAGCGGTGCAGTTTTGGGTGCAACAAGTTAGAGAGGACTTAATTGACACTTACTTCCAATAGATGTGAGTTGGATGAAGTGATTATTCATTGAATGCAAATTTGTTGTTCCTAAAAAGGCAAATAGTTTTGTTTATAAATAGAGATAACACAGTATTGAGCTGGAGGAACACAGCAGGCCAGGCAGCATCAGAGGAGTAGGAAAGTTGAAGTTTTCATTCTGTGCGGATTGACAACCTCAACCAATGCTTTTTCTCCACATATCTGACATTAAATTATGAATATTTCCTAGAAAGAATGAAAGAGTACCACTGCCCTAGACAGGGTTCTAAGATAATATGGTGCTGTGAGTAGCCTGTATATCTCAATTATTGTAGCTGCAGTTACAATTACAGTTGATCAGACAGGTAATGATGTTAAGTAGCAATATATTTATGAATGTGAACTTCTACCTCCAATGAAGTATCGTCCCTGTACCTATAAGCCTTCTGAAATTTTTTTTCTCTTTCAATTCCCTCCCACAATGTGTACTATAAAGGCCTTTGTGGCTGACAGTGACACCTAACCTGACCTTAGGCACAGCTGGGCGTTAAATATAGTGACAGTGGTGGAAATCTCATAGGGTCTTTGTAGTAGAAGGTTTGTTTACCACTGGTGAACACACAGAAGTGCTGGTGTGGCACCATGGTGTATATGTAATGAGATGAGAAGCTCAGAATTGTGGGAGATAGCTCGCTATACCCCATGAGAGAAACCCTCCGTGAAATTCCAAAAATTACATTGCCAATTTTTGGGAAAATTTAGCCCGCTGTTTTATAAAGCGGGAACTATCTAACATGAATGTTTATTATGTTTATTTTCCAAAATGTACTGCATTAAAGTTTCACACAAGCATAAATTAATTTGAATGTTCAATAAGACACTATGTCAGGGCCTCTATTTTTGTTTATTAAAACTAATTCTTCATTAAATTTTAAATATAAGAAAAGCACCATATCTATTATGGCGACATTTTGTATCTGTTCTGATGTAACCATTTTTTTTGGTGTTTTTATTTATAAGCTAAATACTAATGAGTTCTTAGAAATGGAACCATGCACCAGTCCATTGCTACAATCGCTTCGACTTCTCTCTGCTTTATTTATACAGATGAAGATCAATTGCGTGCTAAGGGCTATGACAAAACCCCTGATATAATTTTAGAGGTACCAATTGGTAAGTGTCTGCTTGTTTACAATCAATCATACTATAATGAAAAGTGCATATTTTTTATGTGCTGTACTTTACACATAATTGCTAAGTTAGCAGATTCCATGGGAGAAGCCACAGTGAAGCTTTGACTCTTTGATACTTTGTCACTTTTGCCTGCAACCAATCTGAGCTCATTTTTTGTTATCCTCAGTTTTCCTCCTTCTGTCCCTGACCACAGTTATTATATTAACATTGCTGCCAAGCCCATTGTATGAGTTATCTTTCTCTGCACCATGTATATTTTCAGTCTCTTGGCCTGAAGAGTTCTTTCAATTATTTTCCAATTCTTGCACTACTAGTTTGCAGTCCAAAATTCAAATTTTGTGAAGCACGGGATGTTGTTGCCTCATCTTAATGTCCATATTTGGTGTCTAGTACATATCTATGCAGGTGTATATAATATGTTTACCATGTCCTTCAGTCAAACATCGACTTCCCACTTTGAAAGAATTAATAAAGCAGGAAAATCATTATCACTGAAATAACTGCTATAAGGTGAGTAGTGTCCCTACCCCTGGACCGTGAAACCTGGGTTCAAGTCTCACCTGCTGTAGAGGTGTATAATAACATTTCTGAAAAGGTGTATTAGAAAAATAGGTTAACTGGAAAAAAAGCCAAATATTTGTTGGCAAGACAAGTAGGAAAAGTTGCCATGTTATTTTAGTTGCATTTTTCTTTCCTGCTCACATTGGTATCTTGTTATGATCCTGGCTGATGCCACTACATGACATGTCAGATCCAGAATGAAATGTGCTTGATTGACCATACCTCTTTTAAAAAAAAACTTAACATAGCTATCTTCCACTGAAACAAAAGCACACAAGGCTGCACATTTGCTCTTAACAGCAAAACAGAAATTTATATTTCAAAAATAAAATTACCTAAACCCAGCAATCTAAGTATAACACAATTCAAAAGATTTCAAAATGCACAGGAAAACAGAATCTCATCTATTCCCCTGTGCTGTCACTTTACACTGGATCAAAATCCAGACAAATTTCTTTCTCTGTTGATTCTGTAGGTTAGACCTTGCTGCTTTTTCACAATTCTGGTGGTGAGGACTTGACCACTCTCGGAACTGGATACTTAGATTTTCTCAGTCTTTTAATATGCAGAGTTCTAACCAAACACTCCTGGTCTTGAAGTTTCACCGAGATAACTGCTCTAAACAGTCACCTTTCCCGGGAGGGCCTAGATAGGATAGTGAAGAAGGCGTTGGTCTCTTCAGTTAGATCTACTTTGGACAGGACCCAAAAGCTTTTGAACTAGAAGAGAATGATCATCCTAGTTAATGCTGAACCTAAAGACTTAATGGTTTTTCTCTCTCTTGTCATAAATGTCACACTATGAAAACATTCCATTAACACTCCAGAGGATCCTGCAGTCATTTGCTATCTGACATAAACAGGTTTCAAATATCATTCTGGAAGGACTTGCCCTAGTTAATTTTTAAACTCGTTCACAAAAATAAACTAGCACCCATATGCCACTAGTTTGAAATCCAAATTCTTTAAAAAAGCACGTCTTTTACCATAGCATTTAGAATAGTTGTATGAACATCGCAGAATTTCCTGATTTTTCCCGTCTGTTCGTTGACAAGAACACTTTTAAAATTGCGACTTTAAGAATACCTTTGATCAGTATTTATTATTATCTAAACACAAGATGCCTTTGATGTAACTGAATTTAGTGATATGTAATATATCATCATTGATATGTATTCCATCTTAGACCTAAGCCTCAATACTAAGCTATGAGTTTAGTTACAGCTGCGTTTTTACTTTGAGGTAACAGAGAAATCCGTGGTTTCAAAGGCACAGATGTTTATAATTCAATATCCAGTTCAAGACTTCGGCACAATATAGGCAGTTACTATGGTGCACGATGGAGAAAGTTGAGATTCTGAACAGATGTGATCTAAGGCCTTTGACATGGTCCCTCATGGCAGGCTGATACAGAAGGTAAAGTCGCACGGGGTCAGAGGTGAACTTGCAAGATGGATTAAAAAACTGGCTCGGTCATAGAAGACAGAGGGTAGCAGTGGAAGGGTGCGTTTCTGAATGGAGGGCTGTGACTAGTGGCGTTCCTCAGGGATCAGTGTTGGGACCTTTGCTATTTGTAATATATATAAATGATTTGGAGGAAAATGTAACTGGTCTGATTAGTAAGTTTGCCGATGACACAAAGGTTGGTGGAATTGCGGATAGCGATGAGGACCGTCAAAGCATACAGCAGGATATAGATCGATTGGTGACTTGGGCAAAGAGATGGTAGATGGAGTTTGATCTGGAAAATGTGTGTTAATGCATTTTTGAAGGTCTAATCCAGATGGAAAATATACAGTAAAAGGCAGAACCCTTAAGAATATTGATAGGCAGGGTGATCTGGGTATACAAGTACACAGGTTGCTGAAAGTGGCAACGCAGGTGGAAAAGGTAGTCAAAAAGGCATATGGCATGCTTGCCTTCATTGATCGGGGCATTGAGTTTAAAAATTGGCAGGTAATGTTGCAGCTTTATAGAACCTTAGTTAGGCTGCATTTGGAATATTATGTTCAATTCTGGTCGCCACACTACCAGAAGGATGTGGTGGCTTTGGAGAGGGTACAGAAAAGACTTAACAGGATGTTGCCTGGTATGGAGAGCGTTAGCTTTGAGGAGGGATTGGAGAAACTTGGGTTGTTATCACTGGAACGGCGGAGATTAGGGGGTGATCTGATAGACGTCTACAAGATTATGAAGGGCATGGACAGAGTGGACAGTCAGAAGCCTTTTCCCAGGATGGAAGAGTCAGTTCCTAGGGGGCATAGGTTTAAGGTGCGAGGGGCAAGGTTTAAAGGTGATGTATGAGGCAAGTTTTTTACACACAAGCTAGTGGATGCCTGGAACTCGCTGCCGGGGGATGTAGTAGACGCAGATACTATAGTGACTTTTAAAGGGCATCTTGACAAATACATGAATAGAATGGGAATAGAGGGATACGGTCCCTGGAAGGGTAGGGGCTTTTAGTTGTGACAGGCAGCATGTTGGTGCAGGCTTGGAGGGCCAAAGGGCCTGTTCCTGTGCTGTAAATTTTCTTTGTTCTTTGTTTGTTCTAAACCAGCGGGATCTTGATTAGATGGGCCAATGGACTGAGGAGTGGCAGATGGAGTTAATAGGTGAATGTGAGGCACTGCATTTTGGAAAGGAAAATCAGGGCATGACTTATACAATTAATAGTAAGGCCCTGGGGAGTGTTCCGGGACAAAAAGACCTTGGAATGCAGGTTCATAGTTCCTTGAAAGTGGAAAGGTCAGTAGGATAGTGAAGAAGGCGTTTGGAATGCTTGCCCTTATTGGCCAGTGCATTGAGTATAGTAGTTGGGAGGTCATGTTTTGGCTATACAAGATGTTGTTTAAGCCACTATTGGAATACTGTGTGCAATTCTGGACCCCCTGCTATAGGAAGGATGTTGTGAAACTTGAATGGGTTCAGAAAAAGTTTACAAGGATGTTGCCAGGGTTGGAGGGTTTGAGCCATAGGGAGGGGCTGAATAGGTTGGGGCTATTTTCCCTAGAGCATTGGAGACTGAGAGGTGACCTTATAGAGGTTTCTAAAAATCATGAGGGACACGGATAGGGTAAATAGAAAACGTCTTTTCCTCGGGGTGGGGGTTCCAAAACTAGAGGGCATAGGTTTAAGGTGAGAGGGGAAAGATTTAAAAGGGACCTAAGGGTCAACCTTTTCAAGCAGAGAGTGGTGCGTGTATGAAATGAGCTGCCAGAGGAAGTGGTGGAGGCTGATGCAATTACAGCATTTAAAAGGCATCTGGATGGATATATGAATAGGAAGAGTTTAGAGGGAGATGGGCCAAATGGTGGAACAAAGAGCTAGATTTATTTAGGATATCTGGTCAGCATGGACAAGTTGGACCGAAGGATCTGTTTCTGCACTGTATATCTCTATGACTATATATAACAGATGAGACTCAAAGAGCCAAATGGCCTTTTCCAGTTTCTAATCTGCCTTGTCAGAAGTGCCTTTTTTCTTTTGTGACATGGAAAAAACCCATCGGAAGGCTTCAGAATCTCCAGGCAAGTTACTAAGAAATCAGTACTTATCAACTTTTTGCTTGTCTGCATTATTCCACTATGAAGGGAGCCATCACAATCACCATCCTTAAAAACTAGGCATAAGTTTGAAAGAGCAAGGATTATGAGAAATCTAGTATTCACACTGCTGGATTCTAATTCGCTACTAGCGTGCAGATACCAATACAAGGTACACTGTCCACTGCAGCCATTAAAATTAGCTGTATTGTCTATAATCAAGTCAGAAGAATTCCAGCTCCTATTGACAGTTGTACTATTTGAGAGCAGTCCAGTACGTCTGGTTGAGGCTCTGTCTGACTGGTCAGATATGGGCATTGAAGAGCTCATATTCGAATTTGAAGAAAAGAGGAGAGCTCTCTTAAATTTGTCAACAAACATTTCTCACTTAATCAGTACAAGCAAAAATAAATACTGTGATCATTCATTTCATTCTTATTAATGTAAGTTGCTGTACATATTAAGTCTCATGGCACTTCCATGTACTTCATCATCTTGGAAGCACTTCCTGATGTTATGGAAATTTATCAAGGATACATGGCAGTTCACATCTGTCTCTGCAATCATTGTTTGGAAGATAGGAAGGTGATGATCTCGTGGTATTGCCAATGGACTAGTAATCCCAAGCCCCAGACAATGTTCTAGAAAGTAAGGTTCGAATTCCAGCACGGCAGATGGTGGAATTTAATTTCAATGAAAATTGGAATTAAAAGTCTCATGATGGCAATGAAATCTTTGTCAATTTTCATACAAATCTATCTGGTTCACTAACATCCTTCAGGGAAGGAAAATGCCACCCATAACTGGTCTAGCCTACCGTATGTGACTGCACACTACCTTTTATAATGTCCTTTGTATTGGCCTCCTATCTGACATCTGGAGGCAAATGCCAAAATTGAGAGAGGTGTCTCATAAACTAGCCTGACCTAGTCATGCTCACATAATCATACCTTACAGACAATGTTCAGACATAACCATCATATATCCATACTGCAGTATGTCCTGTTCCATTGGGGTGACAGATCTAGCTGAGGTGGCCACACAGTGATATACAGTTGGAAGGGAGTTGCCCTGGGAATCCCCAAATTTGACTCCAGATCCAATGACATCTCATGGCATAAGGTTAAGCATAGACCAGGAAACCACTTGCTGATTACCAGATACTGTCTCCGGCTCAGTTGATGAATCATTACTATTCTGGGTTGAGCACCACTTGGAGGAAGCACACAAGGTGACACAGAACGTGCATTGGATGGGAGACTTCAATGTCCATCACCAAGAGTGGTTTGTCAGCACCACCACTGAACAAGCTGGTCAAGCTTGATATAGGATATAGCTGATAGACTCGGTGGGCATCAGGTGGTGAGGGAACCGAGCTCAACCTTGCCTACCTGCCTGGTGCACATGCATCTGTCCGTGACAATATCAGTCACAGTGACCACTGCACAGTCTTCCTGGAGATGAACTCCTGTCTTCACATCAGCAACACGTTATGGTACAGTGTGGTAGTATCATGCAGCTGAATTGGATACACTTTGAATAGATCTAATAATTCAAGATTGGGCATCCATGAGGCAATCTGGGCCATCAGCAATAGCAGGAGTGTTCTCAAACACAATGTGCAACCTCATTGTCAGCACATCCCCCACTCAACCATTACCATCAAGCCAGGGGATCACTCTGCTTAAGAGTGCAGAAGGGCATTACCAGGAGCAACATTAGGCATACCTAAAAATGACATGTCAATCTGGTGAGGCTACAAAACTGGACTAATTCTGTGGCAAACAACATAAATGGTAAGTGATAGAGCTATAGACCACAGATCTAAGCTCTATCTAGTCAAGAATGGTAGTGGATAATTAAACAACACTATGGAAGAGGAGGCTCCACAAATATCCCCA
>NC_063339.1:60935212-60958013 GCF_021869965.1 Rhincodon typus
TGAGGAAGGGTCACCGGACCTGAAACGTTAACTCTGTTTTCTCCTCCCCAGATGCTGCCAGACCTGCTGAGCGTTTCCAGCAACTTTGTTTTTGTTCCTGATTTACAACATCCGCAGTTCTTTTGGTTTTTACTCAACGATAGGGAGCCCAGCGCATCATGCAAAACATAAGGCTGCAGCATTTGCAACAATCATTAGCCAGATGTGCCAAGTGAATCATCCATCTTGACCTCCTCCAGAGATCCCAACATCATAAATACCAATCTTCAACCAATTTGATTTATAGAATCCTTACAGTGTAGAAACAGACCATTCGGCTCATCGAGTCCATGCCAACCCTTCAAAGAATATCCCACCGAGATCCACTCCCCTACCCGATCCCTGTAACCTTGCATTTCCCATGACTAATCCACGTAACCTACACATCCCTGGGCAATTTGACATGGTCAATCCACCTAACCTGCGCATCTTTGGACTGTGGGAGGAAACCCAAGCAGACGAGGGGAGAATGTGTAAACTCCACACAGACAGTTGCCTGAGGGTGGAATCGAATCAGGGTCGCTGGTGCTGTGAGGCAGCAATGCTAACCACTGAACCATTCATTCCACGTAAAATCAAGAAATGGCTGGAGTCACTGGATACTGCAAAGACTTTGAGAGTGCTGACAACACCTGGCAATAATACTGGACACGTATGTTCCAGAACTTGCTACTCACCGAGTAAAACTGTTCCAGTACAGTTATAACACTGCTGTCTATGCAACAATATGGCACATTGCCCAGATATGTCCAGTGTAAACAAAATAAAATGAATCTAATGTGATCAGTTACTACCTCAACAGTCTACTGTTGATCATCAGTAAAGTGCTGGAAGGCGTAGTCAACAGTGCTATTTGAGAAGCACTTGCGTAGCAATAATTTACTCACTGATGCTCAGTTTAGGTTCTGCAAGGGCCACTTTTGTGTATGAGGAGAGGTTTATTGATTAAGTTATAAGTATTATCATACCCATGGTGATTTCTTTTAAAATAGTGCATGAGAGAAACTTCCTGGAGAGTAGTGGGGTTTTGTTTTCATTTGGTGAGTTTTACTGGTGAACAAAATAAGCAGTTGTACATTAGGCTCATTCTGGAATGGAATAATTTCTTTTGGCTAAGAGGGAATACCCAAAGCTTTAAAAAGTCCTTTGATTTCAGGTTTGCAGATGTCTTGGCTCAAACTGGCTGTGAGAAACTGTTACTTCTAAGAGTGGAGACAGTTTAGAGCTGTTAAGAAATAAGTGTAAGGAGTTAGTTTGAAAGTTCCAGACTAGAAGTATTTTGGTGCTCGATAATTTGAAAGTTGTTGTTTGAAGCTGAAAAGTTTTATAAGCTAAGTTGTTTGAAGATTCAAGATACAATCAGATTCTCAAGACTCAGAATTGAAGCCACCATTAATTTAAACCTTGAGGAGGAGATAACAAATGGAATTCTCTCCATCTTGACTACTAGAAAGGGATTAATGGGATTGTATTTGCCATGTATTTCAAAATCTTTAAACTGTCGATGTGAAAAAGTTTATTTTGTTTTATTCTTCATTTGTTTTATGTTATACACTTCCGTTTTATTGTTAAAATCAGGTCTGTTGCATTGGTAGTTTCCATGGAAGGCCACCTCCTTAAAACCAAATAAATACAAAATATGATCTGTCAAGCTAGATTTCAGTCTGGGATTTGACTTATTCAGTAATAGAATCAGGTGAACTTGTATTGTCGATTGTCAAGAACTTATAAACCAGAGATACAGTCTAATGCTATGGTTACATGGTTTCGAATCCCACCACAGCAGGTAATGTTAGGATTTCTTTTTAAGGAGCAAGTTAGATCGTTAACACAGTGTGGAGTTGGAGGAGCACAGCAGGCCAGGCAGCATCAGAGGAGCAGGAAAGTTGACGTTTCAGGCCGGGACCCTTCTTCAGAAAAATAAAAAAAAGACTGTATCAAATGCTGCTGCTGCGTTCATTTATTAAAGGCAAAATACTGACACCCTGGAAAAATGGCCATTGGAATATTTTGAAAATGAAATTTTTTATTACTAATCCTTTGATTTTCAAAAAAAAGCACACCCTCGATCCATATTTCATCATTAACTTCCTTTCTGTCTAAGAACCTCAAGTATGTTGTCACATTCAAACCCCATACCAATTAATATTGAAATTCTTTATTCAGATTCTTCCTTTTGCATAACACTGGTTGTCTTGTTGCATTAGATATAAGACACTATAAATTAAAACTGAATGTACAGTTCTTTTCACCACTTTTCCAGTTACTATGTTGTTAATTCTTCCTGTAGTCTGTTAGGTTAGACAGAAATTCAGAGTAAGAGCGCAACAACTTCAGCGAGACAATGGAATGAATTTTTGCTAAGTCCTGAAGACTTCACACTCATTTCAAAATAATAGGTAGAAACCAGATGCAGAAATCCCATCCTTATTTTTGCTAGTAGGAGAAAGGGAGCAGGACAAAACTCACGTCGTCCATTTCAACTTCATTCAAAGTTCAAACAAACGCCATTTTTAATATTGGATCTTAACTTACGGTGTGATAGTCACAAATTTATGGAAGAGGTGTAAAGTCTGATGAAAGGCATACAAAGTCTGTAGAACTGTCAAGCAGTAAAGTTATTTAAATCCTCACCCTTTCTCAAACAAAATGAAAGACAACTTAGCTTTGTCAATGAAATTTGAAAAATAACCGTGCTCGCAATTCTAATAGTTTATTTAAAGTTTTGGCAAAGATCTGTAGCTCGGGTTGTGGATGAGGTTGTTGACTTGCTCGCCGAGCTGGCTTGAACGAAAACCAACCAGCTCAGCGAGCAAGTCAACAACCTCACCATAGTTTGTTGATATTACTGCAATGGCTATACATTATTAATAGTTGGTTGTTTTCAACAATCTATAATTACATCAGCAGAGGTCTGAAGTTCAGTTGATAGTTTAAACAGGTTATCAAACGATTAGCTGTCCTAGATGTGCAGTTATGAATGCATTTTTGTTTCTTGAGAAGGGATTAGGTACATGGGCTTTTAATGGACTTTTAATGGACTTTCATGAGTGAGAGTGTTTTTCTTTCATAATGGTGAAAACCACAATAGATAGTTAGATCTCTGTTTTATTTCATCTCCTGAGGACTGTCCCTAGTGGGCACTGAGTAAGTGGGCATGGAGAGTATAAGGGCAAAGGTGATGGGGAGGGAGCACGAGGGGCCATGAAGGTGGATGGGGTCATGAGTTGGTGTGGATGAGCCATGAGGACTGGATGGGACATTTATGTAATATAAGGGGTGAGGCTTTGAGAGCCCTTTCTCTCCCATATGAGGAACAAAGTTCCACAGAACCACACTGAGCCTTTTAACAACTGCTTTGGCACTTAACAAGCCCTGTTGCTGCCTCCAATCTGTATTCTGAAGAGCAAGCCCAATACCTCATCCACTCCCCAGAATGAAAATCATGCCGTTCAGGGCACTTTGATAAGGTGAGTACACTGAGCCAGGAAGTTTCCTGACTTAAGTCTTGGGAGCAAAAATGTGCATTTTTAATTAATGGAAGTTTGCCTTTATAGTTATTTAATATTCTTACATATTTTGTACTGTAATTACCTGAAACGTAGCCTGAGAGAAGACGTGGAAAACCTTAAAAAGGTAATAATACCAACTTTCTCAGAGATAGTAAGAACTGCAGCTGCTGGAGTCAGAGATAACACAGTGTGGAGCTGGAGGAACACAGCAGGTCAGGCAGCATCAGAGGAGTAGGAAAGCTGACGTTTCGGGCCGGGACCCTTCTTCAGAAATTGCTACTATATATAATACCAACTCTAATTTGACTCCAATATTTCTGTGACTTTTGAAGTCTCATGAATTTGAGAAGGAGTTTAATAGACAGGAAGAGGCTAATTCTGAGACCTTGAGCAAAAGTATCAGGTATAGAGATGAAAGGAGTAATTGAAAGCCATCAAAGAGGAGAATTGTCAAAATTAGAATATGAGACCAGCCTAAATAGCTATGTAAAAGTAAGGCATTTCACTTTCACTTTCTGTCTGTGCAATGCTATAGTATTTGAATCATATGTCTAAAATAGTAACAACAATGGAGTAATTTGAGAACTTGGGCCCCTAAATTGTGATAGGAAACTTCTACATCTAATCTCTTGTTTGGATATTCTCTGATGAACCTGTTCAGAAATATAATTGTGCACCTCTGGAGCAGGTAAGGCTTGAACCTAGGTTTCTCAGCCCAAAAAATACTATGACTGCACCACAAGAGCCCCCTGATATTGTTTATTGTAGGAAAGAAGATCGAGAGAGACATTCAAATCTTTAAGGTACCAATATCAATGTAAACAAACTTATTTGACTTAATTTATATGTTTAAAATTAAAATCCTGAAGTGAGATCCAGGGAAACTTCTCTTCACAGAGTGATGAATGTTTTTATATAGAGTAACTGTGCAGCGAAAGCAGTTGATGCAGTATCAACTTAAAACCTTAAGAAAAAGAGCTGGCAAGCTGTGAATAGGCGTTGGAGATGGAGGATAGGTATAGACTGAGATGAATAACGTATGTTCAAATTACAACCAATTCTTCCGTTAATGTGAGAGGGAGGCAGTTTTTGTGTTTTGTCACAGAAGATGCAACACTTGACCTTTTATCTCCTATCTCCTCGTGTCCAAGGCCCCAAACACTCGTTCCAGATGAAATAATGATTTACTTATACATTTTCAAGCTAGTCTGTTGCATCTGATGTTCACAGTGCAGTCTCCTGTACATTGGGGAGGCCAAATGCAGACTGGGTGACTACAGAAAAACTCCACACTGTCTGCAAAAACAACCCTGCCCTTCTAGTCACTTGCCGTTACACCATTCTGCTCTAATGCTGATATTTCCAGGCCAGTTCCAGTGAAGCTCAATGCTAGCTGGAGGAACAGCACCTAATGTTCTATTTAGACACTTCACAACATTTTGGACTCAACATTGAGTTCAACACTTTTAGATTATGAACTCCGCCCTCCATTTTGATTAACAGTCAGATCATTTCTCTCCTGTCATTTTCACCTACTCTGTCGATCTGTGCCTTGCCTTCAAGTGAAACATTCATGCTCCCTTTGTCTCTTTTTAATACAACCTTTCCCTTATCTTTCCCTTATCTGCCCTCTGTTCAACTTTATCCTCTTCCCTTTTCAATAACCTAAAGCCCAGGACGTTTTCACTTGCCATTCCTTTTTCTGCCTAACTGCTGTACTCTCTCTCAGCTCCATCTCTACCGATCGTTCATTCTCCCCACACACACCCGCCCCACCCCATCTTCAACATATATACCCACCTTTTCCTAGCTACAGTTAGTTCTGACGAAGGGTCACTGGAACCAAAACATTAATTCTGTTTTCTCTCCGTAGATGCTGCTAGACCTGCTGAGTTTCTCCAGCAATTTCTGTGTTTCAGATTTCCAGAATC
The DNA here is from genome assembly GCF_021869965.1 of Rhincodon typus. Lineage (NCBI taxonomy): Eukaryota > Metazoa > Chordata > Chondrichthyes > Orectolobiformes > Rhincodontidae > Rhincodon > Rhincodon typus. The sequence goes on from NC_063339.1 coordinate 60,940,695, forward strand.
CATGGTTCTTCTTTTTTTTTCACTTTTTCCTCAGTTCTGAAGAAGTCATTGGACTCCAAACATTAACTCTATATCCACAATTGCTGCCAGACCTGCTGAGTTTTTCCAGCACTTTGTTTATATTTCAGATCTCCAGCATCCACAATATTATGCTTTTATATTATCATATTTCATTTCTTCAGTGTGAAAACTGAAAAAATAGGCTGTGAACATTGTGAAGTCTTTTGGACTTTTGCTTGATCGCTTTCAGCTAACAAGTACTGTTGGCGTAGAACCTTTTGTGGGAATTAATGTGTTAGAGTCCATTCATTAAGTTAAATGATACATTAAATGTGTGGACAGAGCAACATTCATAGGTTGGGTAACTGTTCCTCATTGTGTTCTTCTAGTAATACAGTAATGCTAGTTTAGTTTATATAAATTTGATGTTGAACTATGAATGAATAACTTGTTTGTTAATCTACAGTGGTGAAAAATCATGCTAGTTTTCCTTCATGGAGATATTTTAGACTTGTTTCTGTAGTTCAAAGGAATAGATGAACGAATACCTTCCTGGGAGGAACTCAAAATTTGCAGAAGAACCTGTAATAGGAGTACTTTGCAAAGAACAAGGAATGGAAAACTGCTAAATGTAAATTTTACAAAACAAGTGGATTTCTCCAGTAAGAGCTGTGCTTTTTTTGGCAGAAGGATGCTGCCACCATTCCTCTCTCCTTATAGGGTATAAGTGCCTATTTGATTTACATTGGTGAAGAAATAACCATGAGTGAATCTGAACAAGAAGTGCTCTTTTCTTAAGATTTGATTTACTGCATGATAGTAATTAAGTGCAAGTTACATGAACTGTTCAGCTATTATTACAATGACTATTGGAAGTCATAGATGACAGATCTGTCTCCTTCAAGATTCAGAGCTCTTCTCCTAATTTCCTCATCCAAAACTGCGTGACTTCATCAGATTTGGTGGAGCATAATCCAGTCTTCCAAGGTCACTCTTTCAGAACTATTAGCTTATCTAACAATATCTAATATTGTGTAATTTGCCCTAGAATGTTAGAAAGACACTTAATAGATGAATGAAGCTTAAAGTTGAGGTTTCTTTTTCTAGCCATTGAAGGTCATGTGATTCATTGGATTGAAAGCAAGGCCTCGTTTGGAGATGAATACAGCCACCAGTGCTACTTGCAGGACCAATTCTGGAGCTATTGGAACAGGTACTATCCTTTGTTATGTAAAATTTTGGTATATCTTATGTTAATATGATATCATCAAGGAATGTAATTGCTGCACCAAGAAAGAACATACGTATAGAAGAAAATGTAAGAAATGTTTTGTTTTATTTGCATGCTATGAGTGACAATGAGTGAATAATACTGTCTTTCAGTTCTTGTTATTTTCAAGAATTTTTCAACCTGAGCTCTATGACTTTGTAGTGGATTACTTTTTGGCTTGTGAAATAAATCCCCCTTTTCTTTTAATGGTTCTGTGTTAATTATAATTTTGAAGGCTCAAGTCCTTAATTTCATTGAAACCTGCTTTAAAGTTTAATTCAAATATTTTATAAATCCCTAGTTTCCAAATTTATATCAAGAGAGAAGAAAGTATGACCAATTTACATTTATCACAAAGGTTTTGCATTGGATCTCTGGTTTACATTGCAAATATTTCTGCAAGAATTATTAAAGAAAGGCTCAGAGTTGATTGGATTCAGAAGAATGCCAGAGTACCTTTTTTCACTCTGCAAGTAGGTGACCTACATGCCACTACTAACAGATTACTGTTCATCACAGTCAACACAAACTTGATAAAGTGCTGAAAAAGAAAGCAGTCAAATTTTTGATTCACAGTAAAAGGAAGGACAAAGACAGCATGGTATTTGGAAAAATGGTCTAGTTTGATCTTAACTGTGACCCTAAGTGAAATGAACCAGATGGCTTCTCATCCCTACATTTTTTTGTCTATGGTCTGCTTCTTTGCTTAAATTTCTGCAGCACATGACCAAAAAACAGTGAAAGGTGACCATCTTATGGGGTGGGAAAGAGAGATAGAAAAGCATTCTGGCTGGTGAAATTCAGGAACAAAAATCTTAATCAACTTTACAAAAGGCTTTGTTCATGATATTTGGAAAATTACTTACTTGATGAATAAGGATCATTGTTTTTTTTTTGAACATTATGGATTATGAGAGATGTTGAATGACTTAACTTAGAGACATGGAGTCATAGAGATGTACAGCACGGAAACAGACCCTTCAGTCCAACTTGTCCATACCACCCAGATATTCTAAATTAATCTAGTCCCATTTGCCAGCATTATGATTATATGTGTTAAACAATTACCTTGTAAAACACGTTATTATGTTTCTATTTGGTATTTCTGTGTCATCTTTATATCGTACTTGCTTGTTCATAATTATTGTTCCACTGGTGTTTTTGGATTATTTTAAGTGGAAGGTAGTGGTTTAAGTTTATACAAACATTAATTGTTGTCAGAGCTGAACAAGCTGTGTTTTTTTAAAATGATTCATTAATAAGTAGAGCATAATTTGTTAAAATAATATCCTCTCTACTGTGATCCTTGTGTTCTTCGCTTCACCTCTTTCCCTGCTATCCCACCCATGCTGCTCACTCAGATTCCCTGATATGTCTTCCAAATTCTGATACTGATTGATACTGGCATTATATATTAGTAACTGACAATTTGTCATGCTAACTGGAAAAATAATAGTCCTTTTTGCCAGAAAAAAAATTGATTGAATTTTGAGACAAATCTTGTTTTGATTTTTATTTTACTAACTTTAATGTTAAACGATTCATCATTCTACCATTCTCTTTGGTCAAAGAGTTTCCTATGTGAAGGGATCTTGGTCTTGAGTGGCCATGGTCTAAAACCATTAAACTACAAGATGATATTGCTTAAGCTAGATGTCAGTGTTATATTGCAACAAATGAAACTGATAGCTTTTGTTAAGGAGTGTATTGTTTTGCTTAAAAGTAATGTTCTCTTAAAACAACATATTTATGTTAGTTACACTGTAATGTCATAAACAAGTCTACATAAAACTCCTGCATTTTTGGTGTTGCTCTTCAATAAATTGCTCCCAGTTATTTTTGTTGTTGTTTGAGGATTTGGCTATCAGGTTGTTGTTTGATAGATTACATAGTATATTACATATTACTACATAGATTCTGACTCTTGAATAATAATACAATTTCTATAATTAACTAAAATTTAGTTCTGTGCTGAAACCCCTTTAGATATTGTCAGTTCCAGTGAAGACAACACTTTTCTGTAGGTCATACGGAAGTGATTTCCTGAGACTTTATAAGACTATTTCTCGTTTAAAATAAAAACATTGTTTTACTTTAAGGGTTAATATTCAGTGTTGTCTTTCCTTTTAAAGAAGTTGTGCCTTATAAGCTGTTCTCGAGAACTGTGAAAAAATTTCTTCGGTTTGGCATTAAGATTGCAGTAAAATTATTTTGGCACTAAAGCATAAATGTCATTCCACCCATAATTTTACAGAAATAATTACTGTACATTTGTCTTATAATTAACAATGTCTGAGTCATGAATCATATTTTGTGCAAATGTAAGAAGTGACACCCCTGAAGATGGGAACTTGCTGCACAAGTGCACAGTATGGTTAGAAATGTGGATATGGAGACAACTTGATTAAGGTAACCTCTGATTTTATATTAGGTTTGTTCAGATCTAAACATACCAAATTGAAAATGTTTTGGAATATTGCACGTCAATGAGGATGTGGTAACTTTATGGAAAGTTGGAGTAGCAGTTTTGTACATTTGTGGTTTGGCAAATACACTTGGGAAGGTTATGAGTGTCAAGCTGCTTGAAAAACTGCTCATGCATACCCAGCCTCTGTTGGCTTTATCGGCACTCCATACATGAAGAAATAAAAGGTCATTCTTCTTCTTGTAGTGCGGATGGTTTGTTGACATATTTTGACACACTGGTGTAATGCTGGCAGTGTCTGACCTTAGAACAGCATCATGGGACTGTAGGTCAGTCCAAGGCTGCATTATTGGCAGGCAGGGTGAAAAAACCAATCGCAGTACTATTAATTTTCAATCGGAATTGGCAAATGCATGATAAATGTTCAGTCAGCACTAGAAGACGTGTAGACACACATTTCAAAGATGTCTTTTCTTAAGAATGTTTCTGTTGCTTGCAATCACACAGCAGGAAATAGTTGGATGATGTGATAAACATTCCGACACCATGAGGTTATTCCTATTATTTGTCATTATAGTATTAATTTCTGCTTAAGCTTTGCCTCCAGTTTCTTTCTTTATCTCCAGTTTCTATGAGTCAAAAGCATTGGAATAAACCAGATTTCCAAGGCTCACCCATTGTAAGTCAGAGACAGATTTTATATTTGTTTTTCTGTAGCCTCTTGGGAGGGTTTGAAGTACAGGAAGGGAAGTGCATTGTGTTATTCTGAACTAAAGGTGGTGCCAGGTATCAAGTGGTCATATATTCTTAAAATAAATTTGTGGGAGGAGTTTTGCAGTAGAAGGTGTAGGTCAAAAAAAAGTTTACTAATTAGAATATTGACAGCTATTATCTAATTTAGAAACTCTTTCCTTATCAGATGCCAAACTGGAATAATTAACATAATGGTAATGGTGGTTAACTTTAAGAAATAATGAGTTGTGCTGAATGTTCAATTCTGAGATCAGAGTACCTTTATGTTATTTTATCTCTGACCCGGTGAATATACGAATATATAACTATAATATTGTTAGATGTATACACAAGTTGTAGCATATGTTGCACTTGTTTAACCAGACACACACATTTATCTCTCCAAAAGATGTGTGATTTCTACCCTTTGTAATATCATATTGACAATATTAATTACATTATGAATTTAGTCTATTTGGTCTTATTTATTTCCCACTCTGGTAGCACTTGGCTGTGGTCTCACTGTTTGTATGCAGTCTCGTTTAGTTGCAGCTGTCATGTGGTACAGAAAACGCCTTCAGCGTCCATCAGCATTACTGCAAGGCGTCAGCTCCAATTCTCATGTTATTTTTCATTCAGATTAGACAAGCGTCTGAGTTTCTGTACTATATGAGCTGACAGCATAGATCCTGTTGAGTTTGCCAAAGGCCTGGTCACAGACACTCTGCTATGTCAAAGAATGTCAACCTCCAGACCTTGCGATTCAGACCTATATGTAATTTTTAATTGACATTTACATCTGACATTTTGAATGCATTCTTTATTGTTGAAATCACATTTCTTCAGGAACAGTAAAAGACTGCTCCTTGGGGCTTGCTACACTGCATCATTTCATACAGACATGATGTTAGGTTAAGTTCTGGAAGTAAAAGATGACATAATCCTTTTCTCCTGATTGAATTAATATTATTTTGCTCTAATACTTGTAGCCCTTAGGCTTAACTGTGCTTAAGTATTCCGAGAACATAAGATGTTTACAATATCATATAAAGTTTTGGGTAACCACTCTAACTAATTATTTATAATACGAAACCTTGAGCCCACCAACTTATTACATTGCAAACAATAAGCTATGGAACCATCCTCCAGTCTTCTTTATCTTTATCATGGTCACATGAGCACCATTTGTCATCTAGGACAATTACTCCCTTATTTTGGTCATACTAGCATTGCATTCTGAGCTACCCCATTTCCTGCCTTTCCTCAGTTTCTTTCCTTTCCACAGTTCTTGAATATGATGTCATCTTCCAAATCTGTAACCAATTTTCTCACTTTTTCTGGCTACGGCCCTTCCAAACAATCTTTCTGTTATTTTACGAAGCACTGGAACAGCCCTAATCAAAGCCTGCATCATTCTCAATGACACTGTGTGACTGTAACCATGGTAAATTACTTTTCCTCAAACTTTTGACATGGGTGTCTAAACCATTCAGTTATAACCAGCAAACCAGCTAAATTGGCTTCTGGCCCCACTCTTGAACCATTATCTGTGGAGACCTCCTCGGTCCCCCTCCTATTTCTTATCTACATGTTGCCTGTCAGCAACATAATCTGAAAGCATAACTTCAATTCCATTGTACAATGATGACAACCAGGCGTACCTCACCACCTCACCTCCTCTCCACTCTTCTGATTTGTCATCACTTTCTCCAGTATCCAATATTAGATGAGTTGAAATTTCTTCAACTATATTTTTGAAACACTGAAGCCATTATTTTCAGTCCCTCCCAAAATCTCTACTAGCTTAAAATTTGCTGATACATCACACCATTAGCTGAAATTTGTGATTAAAATTATTTTTTAAAATTTTATATGTACATAAAAATGCTTTAACCCACCACTGTAATAATGCAATGCAAATTAGCAATTCTGTTATGCATACTTAGAAAAGAATCTTAACACTACTTCATCAGTCATTATATTGTAACTATTATTTCCAAAATAATTCTCATCCTTCTATCAGTGTGAAATATAAAATTTAAAAGTATTTGTCATTATAACGTATGGAGAGCTGCAGAAACAATTTATACAGCTAATGTTTTGCTGGATTTTCCAAAGCTGCACTATAAAGGAATATAAGAATGTTTTGGTGGCATCAAATATAAATGTAACTACCTGCAAAACAGAAATACCAGGTTAATGAGTCAAATAAAACTATCAACATTAGAACGGGATAAACTGAAACACCATTTTCTGCCCAATCTGGAAACCTAACATATTCCGTCACCATCCTTTATATGGTTAATTGGTTGATTTAATCATCAAATAACTGTAAAATAGAAATGTTGATGTTTGCTGAGTGTGAAAAAAACACTTCATTTTCTTAATGCTACAGCACAATTGCTTACTAGCATTCATCATTGAAACAATAGTTTGGCAAACTGGTAACCTCATAATAAAAGAAATCGGTGGAGTGATGGGTAATGAAGCTTTGCTTGTGAAGACAGCACAAAAATGCTGTCGGGTCCATTGCATGAATATTATGGCAGGGGAATCAGTGAACTTTCTCAGCCATCAATCTTTTTTCATTTCCTTTTTCACATCCAAATATTTTGAAACATGTTCTGCTAATTGAGTTATCTATCTTGGTAACTATCAGAGTTGTATAAAAGTTGCCTTCACATGCAGCTAAATCTTAAGTGTATTAATAGACATACCATGGATTTTCATGAGAGATTGTTCATTGCTATTGTTCTTTCCATACTGTTAAACAGAGCATACTATTGTGTCCAGTGACCATTTGATTATCTTCTCTGGCCTGTGATTATTTGAGTCCTTATCTTTAGCCAGGAACAAATGCTTCAGATCTCAGTATTTACATCTCAATTGTCAAATTATTACTCTGCAGCTCCTTTGATATGTTGCATTTTTATTCAAATAAAGAACTTGTGAATTCCTCATGGGTTGCATGTCAAAAAACGTCAAGGGAAAGAGATCTGAGAACTAATGCTATAGGGAGATGTTTCGTATGCACCAATGTTTGAATATGCGGTTTCTAACATAAAGAGGTTATCAGTTGCAATAGGGTCTGCACTGACCTTCCTACATCTTTTGTCTGTATGTCAGCTCAGGTTTCGTTACTAAGTTTTGATGTCTAGTTAGCCCTTATCAAAACTAATGCCATCTGAAGTACTAGACTTATAGTATACACATGACTAAGATCAAGATCTCCACGGCATATTGAACATTATGAAGACCGGCTGCTATTATGTATTGCAAAAAGTAAATTTGTTGAATGATTTTAAAGACTGCAGATAGGAATTTATAGTGAGGGGTTTGGCAGGACTGTTGTATTTATATCTGTTTAGAGTTGTTTGAGAATATGAAGTTCTAACCACCTTGAAACAGTCACTTGCTGTCTAGAGTTAATCAGCTGCGGAATTTGTAAACTGCACATGTGTCAAAGTTGAAAATGTTAGCAGTCAAATAGAAGCTTGAAAAGGTTATATCTGATAAAAGCCGTCAGCAGTTGACTGAAGTGATTTATGGGAATGTAATGGCACAAAATGCCTCATTTATCACTCATATGTGGGTAGGTTAAGGTTTCTAATGTCGTATGTTATAATCATTGACCACTTGGAATTATCAAAATGGTTCAGCATTGACCTTCTTACTTCTCATTTCAAATTGCTCTTGTTTGGTAATGGTAATTTTCACAGAGGTTATATTACTCTAGCAAATTTTGTATGGTTTCATTTAAAGCCATTCACAGCTAAAAATTTTAAACAGCCCATCATTGATTAATTTACAGCTTTGTTGACTGTCGTTATGGAACATTGTGAATTAATTCTAAATGCTTGATTTAATTTAGTGAAATTAACTATAAGCTATTAGATGTATTTTTTTCATAAATCATGCCAATAATATTTTGTTATTGTATGGTATCTTGATCTTCTCAGGAAAATGATTATCTTTTGTAAATATTTCAGGTATTTGTAATTTAGTTTTACTGAAGGTAAGTTGCTGATTGGATCATGATGTATTCACTTGGGGGCAAATTAGAATTTGTGTGAATGAAAGCTTTAGATTATAGTGCTATCTAAGCTAACTAACTGCGAAATAAATGAGTGCTATCTAATACATAATGTAGAAAATTCAGAGCAAAAACTGACCGCAGCAAAATGAATTTTAAAAATTGTCCTTCAAAGAAAAATGTGTATTTTACATGTTTCATGCATAATGTGTCATCCAGATTATTCACAAAAGAAAAAAAAATCTATTAACCATCAATAAATGCATTAGATATTAATGATGAGTTAGATTTTTCCAATTATTTTCTAAAGAACAGTGAACAAGCAAGCAAATATTAACAATTTGGTTTTCAGTAAACAAAAATGTGAACACTTAATCTTAAATGGGCATTAATTTACACTTTTGAGTTTAAGGGCCAAAAAAAAGAGTACCATGAGAATAAGTCTCGAAGTTCAAATCATTTTGTATGCATACACTTTGTGAACCAACTAAAATAATTTATTACCTTCATAATTGTCAATGTTGCTTTTGTAGCCTTTCCCTTAACCTCTGTTTGTATGTTTGTGGTGCAAAATTCAACTTAAGATCAAGAACAGCACACACCCAAGTGATCCAGAGACAGCAAATAAACCTTTGTAAATGTCAGAGACATTTCTTTGTTATGTTTCTATATAACAACAGAAATGTGAAAATTATGACATTTTGCTGTTTGCTGTTTTATTAGCCCAAAATAAGTTATTTCACTTTTTATCTACGGCATTCAAATGTGTGATATTTTATCACTTGAATTATAGTAAACCTAACTGAAGTACCTGTAAACTCAGGAGAATGCTAACTCTTCACATACTGAAAAATATTTCAGCATCCAAATAATAAGTCATTAAAGAAAATTTGTTGTCTCCATATGATTACTATATGATAGAAGCAAAATAATAAAGAAGGCCTTTAAATAATATTAAAATCATTGAGAAGAATTCTGCTAGTGAGCTGCACGCTGCAACATTACAGATGTTTCATATTATTAAAATTTACACATTTCATATGATTAACATTTACAATGCAAAATTGAAATCTTTCCCAATGACGTTTAAACAAAATAACAACTATTATGTTTTGAATTTTGGTATGTAAATGTTTCTGATCTCATCAAAATTTTAAATTTGATTCTTATATATACGAATTCATAATTGATTGCCAGTCAGGTAACACGAGTGATGTTATGTGAATGTTATGGACTAGGAATCCAGAGATCCAGACTAATGCTATATGGAATGGGTTCTAATCACACTATGGAAACTGGACTTTAAATTCAATTAATATACTCGCTGAATGAATCAAAAAAGCCTGGAATCAAAGTTAGTCCCAGTGTAACCACCATCAATTGTCGTTAAAACCCAGTCTGATTCATTGATGCCCTTTGCAGAAGCAAACAATCCATCCTTATCTGATCCAGACTCTCTCACTGTAGTTGACTCTAAACTATCCTCAAAGGGCAATTAGCAATGATTGTCCATGATACCCACATCTCATGAAAGAATTCTTTTTAAAAAATTGACTTAAATTAGGCTAATAAGATTTAGCCGATTTAATGACTAAGTTCAGGTCACAAATCAGTAATGTTCTATCGCATTACACTATGATATAGCCACCTGGATTCTGTCGCACTTCCAATCCATTTTATTTCTCACAACAAAACATTACCTGTATAGATGACAGTAGCTAAAATGAAGTATTAATCTACCATTTACCGCACATTCTATTAACATCATTTTGGTTTATAAGATTGCCCAAGCCGACTAAATTAAATATAATGTTCAATCTCCAAGATGTACGAGGACATAGTGAATAAGGACAGTTGTTGGACTGGGTTTGAGTCAGACCATGTGTGGAAGCCCCTGCACTGAGCTGCTGCAATGTAATGTTTATTTGAATTTTTTTTATCCGATTGCAATGTCAATCCTTTAACTATGTTTATTTGTGACTTATTCTTTAAACGCTGTAAGGTAATGTGACTACTTTTCTTTTTATTCCTTTTTTTTATCTAAGATTTGTACCTAGATAGTTGTACCTAAGATGGTGCTGTAAGAGGCAACATTGGAAAACTTCACTGTACTCCTGTCCTTCTGTACTTGAGTACACGTGACAATAAATGCAATTCTATTTTAGTAAGGATGCATCTGGAATACTGTGTCCAGTTTTGGTTGTCATACGTCAGTAAGGATGTTCTTGCATTTAAAGTTCACTTAACTGATTCCCGGAACTGGGGTGTTAACTTCAGAGGAAAACTTCAGTAGTTTGGGCTTCCACCCATTCAAGTTGAGAAGGATGAGAGGTGATCTTGCTGAAACATAATATCCTGAGGAGACTTGACATACTAAATGATGTTTCCCCCTTATAGGAAGTCTAGAACTGGAGAATCGAGTACTAAGATTAAGGGTGTTGTATTCAAGACCGAGATTTTTTTTTCCTCGAAGGGTCATTAGTCATTGAAACATAGAATGTAGGAGCACAGGGAGACCGTTCAGCCCTTCGAGCCCGCTCCACATTCTTCACGATCATGGCTGATCGTCCAACACAATAGCCTAATCCTGCTTTCTCCCCATAACCTTTGAATGCATTCGCCCCAAGAGCTCTATCTAGTGTGAGTACATTCAATGTTTTGGCATTAACTACTTCCTGTGGTAATGAATGAAGAAATGTCTCCTCATCTCCATCCTAAATTGTCTACCCCGAATCCTCGTACTGTGACCCCTGGTTCTGGACACACCCACCAGCAGGAATGTACTCCCTGCATCTACCCTGTCCAGTTATGTTAGAATTTTATGAATCTCTATGGAAATTATACTGTAACTGCCATTGATTTACCCACTCACCCAACCCGTCGAGATCATGCTACACGATCTCTGCATCCTCGTCACAGTTCACTCTCCCACCCAACTTGGTATCATCTACAAACTTGGAGATGTTATATTTTGTTACCTCATCCAAATCATTAATATATATTGTGAATAGCTGGGATCTCAACACCAATTCCTCTGGCACCCCACTAGTTATTGCCTGCCAATTTGAAAAGGACCCATTAATTCCTGCTGTTTGTTTCCTCTCTGCCAACCAGTTTCCTGTCCATCTCAGTAGACTTCCCCTAATCCCATGTGCTTTAATCTTGCACATTAATCTCTTAAATGGGCATTTGTCAAACGCTTTCTGAAAGTCCAAATAAACATCAACTGGCTCCCCCTTGTCAACTCTACTAGTTACATCTTCACAGAATTCTAACAGATTCGTCAAGCATGATTTCCCCTTCTTAAATCCATGCTGACTCTGTCTGATCCTGCCACTGCTTTCTAAATGCTCCACTGTAAAATCCTTGACAATTTGAGAAGTTTCCCCATTACTGATGTCAGGCTCACCAGTCTGTAATTCCTGTTTTCTCTTTACCTCCCTTTTTGAATATTGGAGTGACATTAGCCACACTACAATCTGCAGGGACCGTACCAGAATCTATTGTATCCTGGAAGATGACCACCAATGCATCCGCTATTTCTCGAGCTACTTCCTTAAGTACTCTGAGATGTAGATTATCATACCCTCGGTATTTATCAGCCTTCAATCCCAACAATTTTCCCAGCAGTATTTCTCTACTAATATTGATCTCTCTCAGTTCTTCCCTCTCACAAAAATCTTGCATCCTTCAATAACTGTGGTATCTGATTTGTGTTCTGTTTTGTCAAGACAGAACCAAAACATGTATTCAGTTCCTCAGCCATTTCTTTGTCCCCTTTTGTACATTCCCCCGTTTCTGCCTGTAGGGGACCTACATTTGTCTTTACCAATCTCTTTCTCTTCACATACCTATAGAAACTCTTAGTGTCAGTCTTTATGTTCACTGCAAGCTTACTTTCGTACTCTATTTTCCTCTTCTTAATCAATCCCTTGATCCTTCTTTGCTGAATTCTAAACTGCTCCTAATCCTCAGATTTATTATTTTTCTTGGCCAATCTGTATGCTTCTTCCTTGGATCAGATACTACCTCGTTTTTTCCTTTGTAAGCCATGGATTGGCCCTTTTATCCATTTTTGGTTTTGTGACAAACAGGAAAAAACAGTTTGCAGTTCCCCCATGCGTTTATTGAATGTTTACCATTGTCTATCCACTGTCATCCCTTTTAGGTAACTCTCCCCAATCTATCAAGGCCAACTCATGCCTCGTATCCTCATAGTTTCTTTTATTCAGATTCAGCACCCTAGTCTTCGAATCAACAACCTCACTCTCCATCTTAATAAAAAAAAATCCTATCGTGTTATGGTCACTATCCCTCAAGGGGTCATACACAGCTAGATTGGCAATGATTCCCTTCTCATTACACCGTGCCCAGCCTAAGGTGGCCCACTCTCTAGTTGGTTCCACCGCATATTGGTCAAGAAAACTATCCCGTATACACTCCAGGAATTCCTCCTCTATAGCATTGTGGCTAATTTGTTTTGCCCAATCTGTGTGCAGATTAAAATCACCATGATCACCGATATTCCCTTATCACAAGCATCTCTAATTTCCTGTTTAATGCCATCCTCGATATCACCACTGCAGTTTGGGAGTCTATATATAAAACACCTACTCATGTTTTTGCCCATTGGTATTTCTCAGCTCTATCCATACAGACTCCACATTGTCAGGGCTAATATCCTTTCCCACTATTGTATTAATTTCCTCTTTAACCAGCAATGTCATTCCGTCACCTTTTCCTTTTTGCTTGTCCTTCCTAAATACTGAACACCCTGGGACATTCAGTTCCCATCCCTGGTCACCCTGCCATGTCTCCGTAATCCCAATTATATTGTACCCATTTACATCTATCTGCATGATTAGTTCATTCACTTTATTGCAGATGCTCCGCACATTAAGTCACAAAGCCTTTAAGCTTGTCCTTTTAATAGTGTTTATGTCCTCCTTATTTTTCTCAATAGCCCTGTTTGAATCTTGTCTTTGGCTTCTCAGCCTATCACTTTTCTTAGCTTTTGTAGCTTCTGTTTTGTCATTGTTGCCGCCTTCTCTGGCTCTTTACATAGGTTCCCAACCTTTGGCATATTCATTTAAACCCTCCCCAACCACTCTAACAAACACTTCCCCCTAGGACATCAGACCCAGTCCTGCTCAGGTGTGACCTGTCCAATTTGTATAGGTCCTACCTCCCCCAGAACTGGTCCCAATGCCCCAGGAATCTGAAACCCTCCCTCTGGCATCATCTTTGCAGTCACATATTCATCTGGTATATTCTGTCATTTCTCTTATGACTAGCACATGGCACTGAGATCACTACCTTTTGAGGTACAACTTCTTAACTTTCTTCCTAGCTCCATGTATATTTTGCCTTTAGGACCTCATACTTTTTTTTTTAAACCTATGTTGCATGCAACAATGTGTACCACAACCACTGTCTGTCCTTGAGACTAGCACCAGAGGGGCATCAGACCATCCTGGAATCTCATTTGCAGCCACAGAAATGGCTGTCTATTCCCCTTAGAGTTGTCCTTGACAACACTTAATCGTCAAGCCCCTGTTTGATAGTGGTGACTGTGCCGATGTAAATCTTCACCCCAACAGCCAGTCAGCATTTGCGCCACTCTCTGCTGGACGCTCATCTTCACTCAAACTCGGAGAATGTCTTGTTGAGGTCCTCCTTCTGCTGGTGGTGACTGCACTGATGCAAATCTTCACCCCAACCGCCAATCAGCGTCGTCACCACCCTCTGCTGGTGGAGTCTGTGCAGCTTTCCTCCCCAGAATTTTTGTTGACGCTATCATTGAATATATTCAAGATGGAATTCGTTAGATACTTTATTGATGAGGGAGACATATGATATGGTGGCCAGGCAGCAAAGTGGAGTTCAGATTAACACCAAATCAACCATGATCTTAACAAAGAGCATACTTGAGGGCAGAATGGGCTATTCCACCTTAGTTCTTGTGTTCCTGTATTTTACCTCACAATTTTTGAAAGGTGTTGCATAAATCCATGCCTGTCATTCATCCAACTACATATTTGAATCTCCCCATTAATTTTAAGTTACTGTAACTGAACTGTACTGGCTTTAGCCAAAGTGAGACATTATACAGGTACTTAAGCAACTTTTCTGCACCATTTGACATGTTTGATCACTTCATCCTTCTCCAAGGCTTTTCTTTTTTTCCCTTCTCTTGCCAAACAAGCCAGAGCATGTCTCTCATTTCTGCTCCCACACTGTTTGTTCCTGAGATATGTTTCCTTTACTACCTCCCCAACATGATCTACAAGCTTTATTTTGACAATACCATTCACATGGGTGTGATCAGTTTTTACACGTAAGCTGATGATGTCGAGCTCTACGTGTCTGCTAATTCTTGACCGCTCCATCATAAGACTCCTTGTCAGATATCCAATCTTGGATAAATCAGAGTTTGATCCAGGTAATCATTTGAAAAGTTGGATAAGAACAGAAGTAGCCCACTGGACCTTTGAACCTGCTCTATCATCTTTGGCACCAACTACAATCTTTGTATCCTTCCTGCAGATTCCTTCCGTATGTGTCTTAATCTCTGGTTCATCCAGACTGTTTGCAATCTTGGCATCTCTGTTTGTCTCAAAGCTGTTGTGTTCATTGCTTGGCTTTGCTCCATACTTTATTTGTGGCTTTACCACCCTGACATTTGACTGTTGCAGTGATCTTTTGGCCTCACTTATCCAACACCAGTGATCTTGCTGACCTACCTTGCTCCCAGTCACTGACCAGCTTCAAATTAGAATTCTCATAGAGTAATAGAGATGTACAGCACAGAAACAGACTTTTCGGTCCAACTTGTCCATGCCAACCAGGTATCCTAAATTCATCTTAGAACCCCTAGAGTGTGGAAACATGCCCTTCAGCCCAACAGGTCCACGCTGACACTCAGAGCATCCCAACCAGACCCGCCCCCCTATAACCCACCTAATCTACATATCCCTGAACACTGCCTTTCAAAAGGAATGTATGGCCAATCCACTTAATCTTTGGACTGTGGGAGAAAACTGGAGCACCTGGAGGAAGCCCACGCAGACACAGGAAGAACATGCAAACACCACATAGACAGTTGCCCGAGGGTGGAATCGAACCCAGGCCCCTGGTGCTGTGAAGCAGCAATGCTAACCACTGTGCCACCATGCTTGTCCCATTTGCCAGCATTTGATCCATATACCTTTAAACCCTTTCTATTCATATACCCATCCAGATGCCTTTTAAATGTTGTAATTATATCAGCTTCCACCACTTCCTCTGGCAGCTCAATCATTACATGCACCACCCTCTGCATGAAAATGTCCCGTTTGAATCTTTCCCCTCTTGTCTTAAACTATGCTCTTTAGGTTTGGGATCCCCCACCCCAGAGAAAACACCTTGTCTATTTAATCTATCCATGCCTCTCATGATGTGATAGACCTCTATAAGGTCACCCCTCAGCCTCTGACACTCTGTTTTCAATATTTTACTTTTTTAAGACCTTGCTCCTCCCTGATTGTAAGTTCCTCCAGTCATGCAGCCCTGCACTATCCAGTTCTTAGTTTCTGAGGCTCTGACCTTTTGTGCAGCTCTCCCATCTTCAACAAATGATGATAATGCCTTCAGCACCTGCTCTCATCGTCCAAAATTTCCTTCTCAAATTCTTCTGCCTCTCCATGTCTAATTTTAAGACCTTCTTTGCAACCTATACCTTTAAAACAAGAGTTTTGTTTTTAAATCACCTGTTGTAACTTTTCAGTGGTGATAACTGAAGGGATAAAAAAATGTTTATGAAACAAAGTGCCGTATCATGGCCCAAAGCTGATATGCTGCAAAATCTGCCCCGTTTGTATTTGAGGCTGCATTCCGTGTCATCAGGGCATACTCAAAAATCTTCACATCAGTGATTTGGAAGTTGCACTTAAGAATTTCCTGTTGACCTTCATGATTATTTTGAATAAGATACGATAATCAGTGGATAGAATTTAATCTTAACCTAAATTATTAGATGAGCAGTTTAGCTTGCCATTGCTTGAAGAATGACAGCATTCATATTGCAGCAACATTCTGACAAGAAAAAGATACCTTTAGGTGAGTATTAGTATTACACAAGCAGTATTAAAGTTGTACATGCTGAGAAGTGAAAGTATGAATTGCACAGTGTGGTGGCTTCCCACAAGTACAAACATCAGATAGCCTGCACCTTGCTTTGCAGCCTCCACATGAAAGCTTTTTGTGAATTGCCTCTCCCTGAAGTTATTATATATGAACAGGAAAGTCATTATGTTTAACAGTCAGTTTCCAGGTAGTAGTCATAATGTCTACATTCTGTAGTAATCATGAATACTTTCCTCACTGCCTCCCAGATTCAGGTCATAAGCTTAACATTCAAGATCAAGGAACAAAGGATATCTCCTCACCGCATAAATGATGGCAATGAAGTGAAAATGGCATAAAAAACATGTACTTCTCCCTTGATGTCATTTGGACTTTTGTAGAGCTCAACCTCAATAATCCCACTGTCCTGCAAAGGAATAGAGTTCAGGAGTGGAGGAACTTAAGTCAGGAAGGAACAAGATGTTTAAGAAGTAGAACATTGAAAATGAGAATTGTACATTTGAAGGTGGTCGGTACGTGGAAGCAAGGTGGGTCAACAAGATCACTAGAATTCAGTAGTGACTTGTCCCTTTCCAAATTTCTCAAAAGATTTCTTTCATCTAACTTGAATGTCTTTTATGACTCCAGGGTGTTTCAAGGTGTTTTATGGGAACTTAATTTGAAGTGTATTCGCCAACGTAATGATGGAAATGTAATGAGCAAAACAAACCCTGACAAAGAGGAGTGAGAGATAGT
>NC_063339.1:60958113-60958551 GCF_021869965.1 Rhincodon typus
GCGGGTGCAATATCCTGACGGGGAGATTTGCTAGAGCTACTCAGGCGGGTTCAAATTAGTCCGGCGGGGTGGGCAGGAGACCCGAAGCGGTAGTGAGACAAAAGAGAAAGTTGAGGCTACTACAGAACTTAAAAGAGAGCAAGTCAAATAAACAAGGCAGGTAACAGCATGGCAGGGTATAAGAGAAGACTGATGAATTAAACTGCATTTATTTCAATGCAAGAGGCCTGACAGGTAAGGCAGATAAACTCAGGACATGGAATGGGGACATGAGACTGGGATATCATAACAATTACAGAAAGATGGCTAAAGGACAGACATGACTGGCAGCTCAATGTTCCGGGGTACAAACGCTATAGGAGGGATAGAAGGGGAGGCAAGAGAGGAGGAGGAGTGAGAGATAGTAGGAACTGCAGATGCTGGAGAATCCGAGACAAC
>NC_063339.1:60958951-60995952 GCF_021869965.1 Rhincodon typus
CTAAAGAGGAGTGAGATAAGTTTTCATGTCATCAATGTTTCTTCACCTGATTAAAGACAAGAGGTCCCCTGATGTTCTTTGAAACAGATCCCGAGGATATTTTCGGTCCATGCTGGGCTTTAGTTTAATGACTTATTGAAAGACTAGCACCTCCAACAGTGTAGCATTCCCCACAGTACAATACTGTAATAGATTATCTGCTCAGGTTTCTGGAGTGAGTCTTGGCCACACAACCTTTTGACTCAGGCAAGGTTGCTTCTTACTGAGCTCTTGCTGGCATACATTCCTTTTGAAAGCCAGAGAAGATGCTGGAATGCAGAGCCAAAGTGAGCTGTCAGAATACCACCAGTTTTGGATTACTTGTGACTTTGGTTAGACACTCGGCATGCGACTGTTTTCCCTATCATGTTATTCTAGTCATTTGGTTTGTCTCCAGCAGCAGCTTATTATCTCTCTGCCTCATTTAATCAGATTATAGGCCATCCCTTCGCTTGTAGTTCAGCTGTTGACACTTTACTCGCACCATCTAATACTTCAGATCACCTGCAGGGACTACTTATTGGATACTCCACTTACACCATTTGTTTGGTCTTTTGGTTAATCTGCCCTTGATCTCTTTCTGCCCATAAATTCTGTGCTGTCTGTGCTTCTTTCTCACTTCACCTGTTGGACTATAACCTGGTGTCGTGTGACTTCTGACTTTGCCCACCCTAGTCCAACACAGGCACCTCCACATCACCAGTAACTTGGAATCCCACCATTCTTAGAGCTGACCAGCTGTCTGTGGTTAACCACGTTAACTTGGTGTTGTGTGCAAAGATCTCACAGAACTCATCCATGCTATTTACCATAATGGGTAAGCTTGTTGTCAGGTTGACCATGCACTTATAAGATAGTTCATAGTCATTGTTCATTATGTGTCATCTGGGCCTTCACCTGTACCGTCTACAGAAGATATAGGATGCATGCTTGCCCCGTTGCAAACTTCTTCTCGACTGTCTTATCCTCCAGTTTGTTTTTGTGCCCTTGTATGAAAGGGAACCTCCTAGTGCTCATCCATTTAATTGTCTCAAAAGTACATGATCCCTGTCTCCAAGTTGGTACTCACTATGTGTATGTCAAGCGATGCTTCTTGTCGAGAACTGTTCTCCTCTGAAAGGGAAGGAACACCGTTCAGAATTGAGCAACAACTCAGAACACAAACATTTCATCATGCATTGTGTGAGAGGTTGATATTTCAGTGTTCATAGAGAAAGATGGTAAGCAAGCCTGCAGGATGAATGCTTGTGTCAATGACTGTTTGTGGATAGACAATAACTTTCCTCCTGTCTTTGTCTCCACCCTTACGATGTGTCGCAGTGCTTCCTGAAAGAATGAAGGTGGTTTGGTTTTGTAATCTAATGAGCTGTTTGGAGGATGTACATAGGAGCAAACAATATGAGGTTTGTGTAAAAGCTGGCATGAGCAGGTATGCTAGTGAGGAGAGTTGCAGGTGTGAAAGTGATAGTGACAGCAAAAGGAGTTGGATTAAATTGTACTGTAGTAATTAGAGATGTGCTGAGGAGCAGGAGAGGGCAGGATTGTGAGGGCTGGGATCTACAGGCAGCATAGGATGAAATGGAGAATGAGAACTACAAGATCGTCCAAAATTAAGAGCCCTTGTCAGGTCAGTAAACTTTTTACCAGGATTGAAAACATAACCTTTATGAAATGTTTTTATCACTGTCTTGTTCTCCTCACAGATGTCCTGCGTGTGTCTTCTCTTTGGCTACAAAGAATATATTTCTTATCACCTTTATATAAATCCTCTAAAACAATGTTTGAAACTGTGGATAATCTTACCAACTGCTGCCTGCACCCTATATAGTTTCCTGATTGTGACTGGTTGCAGCCACAATATACCTCCCCTTTTTAAAGGGTACAGACTTCCTTTAAATGTGGCCGGAGATGAGATTCCTGATCCATCGCTTTTGGTTAGTTTTAATGAGTAGCCTTCGTAATCGCTCTATTCAAAGCACGTGAAGTGGAGAAGCCAATTTGGAAAAAAAAACAGAACTATGGATGCTGGAAAACTGAAACAAAAACAGAAATTGCTAGAGGAATTCAGCAGGTCTGGCAGCATTTGTGGAGAGAAAGCAGAGTTAACTTTTCAAGTCCAGTTCAAGAAGGGTCACTGGATTTGAAACATTAACTTAGTTTTCTCTCCATAGATACTGCCAGACCTGCTGAGTTCCTCCAGCATTTTGTGTTTTTATGCCAGTTTTGCATGGTTCCTATCCAGATAATTAATGGAGCTGCCACTTTTAAGCCAATTATAGGCCAAAGCAAGTTTCTGAAATGAAGAATGACCACTTGGATACAGGGATCCATTAGATTCTGCCCTGTTCGTAATCCAATCCACACAAAAAAAAGGGTACTTTTCTCTTCAGAAGTTTATAAATACATTTTCTTCAGCTCCATAGTGGGACAAAGATTATCGATAAAAATGAACATCTTCATTCATGTTTCGAAGGATTGTATACTTCCCTTTACTGTACGCTCAACAGGTACACTGCAAAATAGCTAAAGTAAACACCACAAAATGCGTGTGTTTCATTCATATTAACAGCTTGTGCAGAATAAATTTCTTTGAGAATAGTAAATATTTTTTCAGATCTGGAAGTTATTAAAATTATTGATAAAACCCTGTTGGAAATTATTTCTATCTAACATCAATTTTTCCTCGCAGTAATAGACTGATATTAAAGGTGAACTGAAGGATTTATAGTTTATTGAGCAGATTCTATGATTATTTTGCCTTTCCTTGCCTGAATGCATTTTGAAAATGTTGTAAGACCAGAAGTCTTTCATATGTTCAGTATTCTGAGGTAGCATTTAAATTTCAGGCTGGTTTTCAATGTAGGTGTTAGGAAGAGGGATAGACAGAGTATTAAGATACTTTCAGCACAATGTATGTCAAAATCAGGCAATTCAGTCCATATATCTGGCTAGAATGTCATTGAGTGTAGCTATGAAATTCTTATTGCTTTAGTTAGGCAGCAAATCACTGCGTATGTGAATCCATGTATCATTGTCCCTCACTCAAGAAAATGTGCAAATTGAATGATTTTTTTTCTTTTTGATAACTGAAGAATTAACTTGTAATATTTTTGTCAGCTTTTTGAAATTTATGACATTTGGTATAAAGTGTCCTGTTTGTTTCAGTGGTGACTTTTCAGTTCTCACTTGAAGTGATCAACAATATTTATCATTGTTGCATTCTGTCTGGAAGTGACTAATGTAGTATGACTTTGCTATCTGGATGGATTATGAATTGAATTATGCCCAGACAAAAGAAACCAGCATTTTTTTAAAAATGCAATTTTTTAAAAATACAGTATAAATGAAATGTGTCCTGCAAAACTTGTGCTTATGGGAAAGTTTTTAATACCTTATTATATGAAGGGGTCAAGGATTTACTAATTTGAATTGCAGTAAAATATTTGTTTTGCTGGTGCATTTACTGATGATACCTCCAAATATAATTAATTTAGATAAATCTTTTTTGTGTTGAATTTAAATTATTTTTAGGGTAATGTCTGACAACTGTCGGCATATTAGCCAAATACAGATTATTGTCACTGTTACAGGATCATAAATACATCTAGACGCTCATTAAACCTTCAAGTACGAAGAATTTTATGGTGAAGCTGAAGATTTTGATTGTGAATTTTGATTTCATGTACTTTTCAATATTATTTAACAAAATACTGTGATCCCTTGTGAAATGAAAATCTTTTCAGCTTTTAGATGACATAGAGGTTAATATACCATCAACAAAAATGATCTATTAAACATTTTAAGTATGGTGGATATTCACAGCAGGATTGTAAATATGGAAAGGATTAAAGAACTTTGCTTGATTTATTATAATCATATAAAATTTGAACTTTTCATTTCTCATGTTGGTACAGAAATGATCCTGCTGTCCTCCAAAGGGATAATGTACTACGGATTTTATCCAAAAAAAGTAAAACTTGGCACAAAAATAAACTGTTCTATATTAATTAGTTGTTACAAGGATTGTTTTCAAGGCAGTTCATCTCACAGGCAGTGTATTTCTTAGTTAAGCCAAGCTAAATAAACTGATCTGTCTGTCAAATCGAGGTTACTTTTTGGACAAATTCAAATAAGTGAACTGCCCACATTTGAGTTCTGAGAATTAATATATCTTTAGGAAATACATTGTTCATATGAAAAATATATTCTTACTAATTGTTGGTTGTTAAACATAACTATGGATTCAAAAATCATCATTTTAAGTATTAAGAGAATACGACTTATTGATAAGTAACAGAAAAAATGACTTGAGTGAGTGCACTATATTTGATATGTTTGAAGTAAACAGAGTAAGCATGAAAAGGTTGTTAAAAGTTGGTAGCAAATTTGCTTCTTTTATTACATTGTTCAGATGGTTTTGGTTTGTGTGATATAGGATAGTCAAAATAAAATCTTACCCAGGAACAATTCTTATTCACCCGCTTTTCATTTTTTAAATCTTAGAGGAAATAAATGGTATTCTAACACATTTTAAAAGAATTCTCAAGTAAAACTCTTAAGTGGTTCGTTTTATGTACACACACACAGCTAGCTTTGTAGTAAGTGACAGTGAAATGCATTAAAAGCCTTAATTACAGGGCAAGGGGAAAGAGAAAGTGCAAGTCTCTCAGCAGATGATCCTTCAATGGTACACTGAAGGTTAAAAATGAGCATTCATGCGTGATTCAAAGAACTGCCAGGAGTAATATAATGCAATGCTCCATTTTAGGTCTTTGAAGGCTTTACAGTAAAATATATTTAATTAAAGTTTAATCCATGCTCTGTTCTGCAGATAAGCCCAGGAATGCCTTTATATTGAACTTTGTCCAGAATCCTGTAAAAGGAATAAAATCTTGCAGAATAGGTATGGAATTAAAGTTCTGCAAGTGGCTCCTCAATAGCCCGATATCTTACTCCTACAGTCCGTAATGATAGAAATCTGATCTGCAACACCTTTTGTTTTTACTTCTTATAAATTATTCAGTAAAAAGTCAAAGATGTGCTTTTTTTTTCCTTTATGGCTCTCAGCTATGGAGCACCTTCAAGTCAGACTAATTGATAGGCAACTGCTTTGGTGTGGTTTGAATGGTATTGCTGTTGGCAAGCTTGTAGACAGCACAGTCTGTTGTTTATAAATAACCCTGACTTATTCTTGTTTTAGAGCCCAATGTCCCTTCCACAACCTTGTCCTTTCCTGTGTAGATTTGTTAGCACTGTTTGCCTTCACCTCAGTGCACAGCAATCAATTACACCGGCCAGTTAGTCGTCCTGGTGAAATGCACAAACTGCAAGGTCTTGCAAGACTGTTCTTTTTTTTATATAACAAACTTCTTTCTTTAAGGTGGCATTACCACAAATTTAAAAAGATGCCGTTTCCTTTTAACACATATTTTTAATAAATCTGTTTCAATTTGTAAGCAATTCAATCTCGTTTTAGTGAAATAATTTTATATCTAATAAAGCACTGGGTATTCTGCTGAACAGCAATTCACCCATCAAGCATGATTAAATAGTATAAACAAAAGAACAGATATTTTACCACATCCCTCTTCAACTAGTTTTGTTTCATTACCTTGTCAAGAAGTTGTCATTTTAAATAAAAGCATGAAAATATCTTTGTGCTCGGAAGGTTAAACGG
The DNA here is from genome assembly GCF_021869965.1 of Rhincodon typus. Lineage (NCBI taxonomy): Eukaryota > Metazoa > Chordata > Chondrichthyes > Orectolobiformes > Rhincodontidae > Rhincodon > Rhincodon typus. The sequence continues at coordinate 60,964,668 of NC_063339.1, forward strand.
TTGACTTTGTTGAAACAAGAGGTCGGCTAATTGCAACTTTCGATTGGATCATTCAGTATCATAATATAAATTGCCTACTGCAGAAAATGTGGACTTTCATAGTTAGTAACGGTTGTGGACAAGTCTTAATGTACTAATCATTGTAACCTCCTGAATCTGGTTTGTCTGCTTTCCTGTTGGCCTGAATATCAACTTTAACCTCCAACCTTCTCATTCATGTATCACTGCAAATAAAACTGCAGAGGTTTGACAAGAGGATATAAAATCACCAGGCCAATGTGCAGAGATCTACACATTATTTTCTTTAAGCTCAATTTAAAAAGTTCTATTAAAATATTCCAGTTTAACATGTATTCATATGATTTTGTTTCAGTTCAATTTTTTTTTTGTTTTTCTCTTTTGACATGCTGGAATTAGGTTTGGACTCTAAGATTTTCTTGCCGTAATCCTGTTGTACTTATCAATCTCTTGCTTTGTTCACCGTCTTATACTTCTAAATGTGCACTCTAGGTTGAAAGCTTGTAAAAGGCTCTGTCACATATCAGTAGGCCAAATCATTTTGCATGATGCAACACATTCTAAAAATTCTACACCTACCAATAATAGTACAGTTTAATACCTGAGTACAATGATCTTACACAAAAAAAACCAAAGACTGTGAAAATACTAGCTTCTGAGCGCATCTGAATAATGACAAATCATTTACTTCATTAACTGGCATATAAGGTGATATGGATAGAGGTAGTGAAGCAGAAACTCGGGTGAAAGAGCCATTGCCGACAGAAACATGACTTTGTGTTTAGCATGCAGCAGCAATATTGTAGTCATCATCTAGAAGTGTGCAGCTAACTTTTCTGCCCTCAAAATGAAAGATATGACATGTTGACAAAGGCCCATTAGGACATTAAGTAGACATTTAAAAAGAACCATTAATTTTGTTGTATTTTCATCATTTTCTGATCTTGTCTGGAAACCGTTGCATGTTAATTGCTCACATTTGTCTGGAAATTTATTTTTGCATCATTATGTGTTTCATATATTGAGAGTTCTCTCCAAACTATTTATTATTGCTGCTTTACTTTTTAAAGACATAAACTGAATTTATATGGGTCAGTTTTGGTTGCAACAATTGCTCAAAACAAAGAAAATAGATTTGTGAGCTGGTGACATACGATAATTGAAATGTTAAGATTATATGCACAAAATGACAATAGAGTAATTAAATAGGAATAGAATTATTCCTGGTATTACAGCATTTTAAAGACTTGGGTTTCATTTTGTTCAATTAAATACTGTTTACCACAAATACACATATTCTTATCAAGGGTTAAGGAATCCTGAGTTAGTGACACATGGAAGCGAGCTAAACTGCATTTAATTGAAATGTACAGTACTTGAAAAGTATATTTAGTACAAGAAAAGGAAAACTAGTCTCCATTACATCTGAAATTTAAGTAATATTAAGAAACAGCACTGTTAATTGCGTTTTTAATGTTTAATACATGCCAATTGACTTTTTTTTAAGTTTTGAAAATGAAATTATGAATACTGATGAGACTGGTGAATTTTGACTAGGAAAGGAAAGTGTATTATTTAGGAATAACAGAAATAAGAAAGCCTGTTCAAAAGTTTCTGTTGTGAAATCACAGAAGTGATTAATATTTTAATAACAATTTGACTGAGAACATTAAAGCACTTGTGATGTGTAGACAATGCATCCCCTTTTAAAAAACTAATGAAGATTATTCAGAAATATAATTTTTATTTGGATAAACTAGTCAAATGAGCTGTCACTACTAACTTTTTCAAACTCCCCGTTGGCAAAACACTAAGTGTTAGTTCTTTGAGCTTTACTATGCCTTTATATTACTGTATGCATTCTGCAATGCTAATGCAGTTTGCTATGATCTATATTAGTACTTCCTTACCCCTTTTGAAGCAAGGCTTTTTTTTGCTGAAATATTGACAGTATTCACATTTACATAGATGACAGCCCAGAAACTGAGCAATGATTTCTGCAATTGCCAAAGTATTCTGAAAACTGATAAAAGCAGGAATATAGCTTTTGATGGATATGGTGTGCATACATGATTTGTGGAACATCTCCTGCTGTCAGAAGCTTGGAATTTGCTGAATATTTTTGTCTGCTTGGAGAACCCAGGATTAACATCATAACCATCTCTTTAGTCTTCAGCATTCAAATCTTGCATTTAATAGCTTTTTAAAGTTTTTTTTTTCTAAACAGCAATTAGTCTCATTTATTGCAATTTTCTAGTGCCAGAAGTCGCTCATTGAATTGCTGTTTTGTTCATATTTGGCTTTGGCTTTGCTGCATACTCATTAAAGGACCAATTAATGTCACCTTTAGCTGAAGACTATTCATTTTTATTGAGAAAATGACAGTTGCTGCCATGAGTAGTGCAGTGTAATATGCATTAATTGCCCTGTAACGCTGGTAATTACAAGTTTTTCAGGGCTCTCGGTTAACTGTCATGTCCAGACAGGAATGCACCAAAATAGATTATTCATTAAGGAAACCTGTCCTGTTTTCCATCCTATTCCCAGTGTTAGTTTTTAAAAAAAAATAATTCTGATTCTTGAACAAATAGTTGCCAAGAGCAATTTCCTGTAACAACTTCCCTCGGATGGGTTTTTCAGCCATCACTTCATACTGCGGTCAGCAAAGAGACAGGGTGCAATTGTTGCTGGCGATCATGACTAAAAGTCAAACAGCAGCAAACAGAAAGGGTTTTTTAAAAAAAATACAACTTAAAAGATTTAATTCCAGCTATAACAGTACTTACATTCATTATTTTACAGACTTATTATCAAAGAATAGGTTGTGTTGAGGAATGACATTTATATAATTATTTCTGTAACTTTAATGATATCACATTGTATGCATTGTTTAGATGGTGTATCAAAAAATACAAAGTGTTAATGGCTGTTTTATCTCCACTAGCTTCATTGCAAGCTTCCCTTGTATTTGAACATAAAGAAATACAAGCACGGAGACCTTATCTTTCTGACATCTGTGAAATTCACCAGCAGTAGTCATAGTTTTCTTTTCATCTCTGCATAGTACTGACCTAGCAAATGAAAATCTTTATCTTAACACCTGCTTTAGGCGCTCCATTTTTTTTCCTCTTAAATTAATTTTGTCACGGCCTTTCAAACTCTCTTTCACTGATGGGATAATGAAAGTAGAAGGCACAATTTGTGCTGACCAGGTACCAACTGCCAGCACACAGCTGAGCATAGTTAGAAGAGAAGGAGCATCATATCAATGATTTACTCATTACTGTAGTCATTAATAAAAAAAGACCTTGGTGTATTTATCTGTTTTTATTGGCATGCATTTATCGAATTGTTTATGACAAGAGTAATTGGGGTAATTTTAGACATTGAAATTACCTGTCAGTTGTTTGTAACCACACTCTTTTCCCCCCTGACAAATGGTGACAACTGAGGGACCCATAGCATTACTCATGATGGCTTCTCTAGTGGTAATAAGGACAATAGGGGCCTGGATAATTTGACATGGACAGCCTTCACAACAAGAAGCCAACTAAATGACTGTCAGTGGGGGGAAAGGGAGTTGGAAAACTAATGGAGTCCCCCATGGTGCTCTGACAGGGAGATGAGGCAATTTGAACGTAAAGTGAAAGGCCGTCAGTTTGTCAAGTATTTAGGGCTATCAGACAACAGCTAGAGGCTGGAACCTGACAATATATCTGAACTGTGGTAGCAGTTTCATATCGGTCAGTTACATCATAATGACTTCCCCACTTCCAAAGCTTACACTTTGGTGCAATGCTTCACCCCTGACCAGGCACTGTGATCTTGCACTTGTGCACAGTTTTACACAGCAGGACTAATTGCCAGGTTTGGAAAGAAACATAAGGAGCAATGTGTAACTTTAGTTAATGTCCTGTTCAGAAAATAATTTGATAAATAAATTGTCATAAATTGTGATTTTCTGGCAATGCCACATGACTTTTGTTTAAATGAAGTTAGTGGTGATGTTTTCTAACTAAGTGGACAATTGCTGAATATTAAATGTGATACTCTATTTAATCTAAGAACCTTGACATATCTTTTACCTGCATATATTAAGATAAACAAATGGAACATAATCTTTATGTAAACCTTTCATTTCAGACCATATCATATTTTGTCATAAATTATTTTGTACAATAAAGCAGCCATATTATATCCTAGTATTCAATGGTTAATTATTTTGGAATAAACTGCAAAGAAAATTGTACTTTTTTATAATACTGTAACTGCCATAATACTGTGCTATGAAAAACAGTGGCAGACCAATGTTGGAAAGAAACAAAACTAAAATATCCTATAAAATTGAAACAATTACAGCATGTTAAAAGATCTGTATGAATGCTTACAAGAGCATAGGATACCCGCAAAGCAATATCCTAACTAGGCAAGTAGTTAGTTGTAAACCCATCGATTTGATTTTTGCTGTGCAATCTCTAGAAAGTATCTGCTGTTCTCTGGTTGAAAATGGACTTCAAACTTTACTAAATACCTTTCTCCTTAAATGCACGCATTAAATGTTTTACCCCTTCAGTGTTTAAGCATTGTACAAAACTTATGAATTATAATACACTGTGCTTCACTTTTGTGACAAATGAGGTTGGTTGAGTATTTGCCTGAGAGGATAGTCGTATGTTGATTTATACATAAAAGCACTGATGATACTTAGATTTTCATCACCCACTAGAATTAATTCAACTTTTACCCAGGTAAATTATGTAGCAACCTTGTTGAATCTAAATGCAACCAATTGCTTTTATGAGAATCAGTGTTCGCGCTAAGCTGTGCACATGCGTGGCTTTGTCGGAGCGTGGAAGTTATGGTTCACAGTTTATCAGCAGCAAGACTGTGGCAGTAACACTTAATAGGCTATTCAGAATAAACCACTGGTTTCAAAGTGTAATGTGGGAAATATAAAGGGACTATATATATAGATCTTTCCCACGAAGTAACATTCTCCAAATCAACACGAAAAGTTGGTCTTGTTTATTGAATTAATGTTTTGTAAAAATACTATTGTCCCTGACATTTAAGATTTCTATTTTCATCAATATAAGTTATAGCAAAAGAACTGCAATAATTTTAATGACTTGCTTGACATTCTATTTTAATTTTATTTTGAAGCATTTAACATGTAACATAAAACCTTGTTAATTTATTTCTGCCCCATTGTTCTAGATACTGTATATCCAGCCTCTTTCCAGTTCTAATAAATGACATATGTCTATAAAAGACCTACAGCATCTTTTTCTAAAAGAGCTCAATCAGCCATGAAATGGGTAATTGAACATATGTTTCCACAGCAAATTCCTAAAAATACACTGAAATTGCATTTATTTAGCAGCAGCTAAAAATGTTAAATGCACACGTGAAATACATCCACAAATGCTGATAATATCTGGCTAACATCTCCCCCAGTTTGTTGTAATAATATCCTGGAGCACTGCTGAATAACTGATGTTTGCAGTGCACTTTGTTTCTAAATGATGGTTTGTGTTAGTTAGATGCACGTGTTACTGATTTGAGCCAAGCATTTTCACTCCAGTTTACCAGAATGCCAGCCTGGCACGAACAAGGTCTTGGCTAGGTCAACGCTTGGGATAAACATCTTTCTAAATTTTACCCATGTGAAATCTAGTATAGCTTAGGTCAGGTCACTTGGCTAATGGCGTGTAGTTTTCTCTGCCAGTGATTGGATTAGCAAAGCATTTATCAACCAAACAGAGACTAGTGCTTGACCTGCGTTACTCTCATGTTTGACTGTTTCTGAAGTCAAAATCTGTATTTACTGCTATTTGTTGAATGCTGTATAAGCACTGGTGTTGATTAAATCAAAGGTTAGGAAAGACCATAAAATAAATTGAAGCCACATTTAAAGTGAATTCGTATGACGAGTGATGTTTTGACCTGTCTCAGAAGAAGGAAATGGCAATATGTGTATTAGAGAGCTACTGCCATCTTTTACTGGATCGATGATTATACCTGGAACTGTTGGTTTATCTAAATCAGAGTAGTGGGTGGAGGTTGTTCCAGATACCAGCAGCCAGCCAGTCCACACCCATCACATTACCCCTGCTTGCCAGCACCAGGTAATTTTACAAATTGCTTCTACCAATGATGATGAGTGTTTTTAGGATTGCACATTAGAGGCAAGCAGTTACTGGCTACAGAAAAATTGCAGCCTAGAACCACTGTTCAGATCACAGGTTATTTTCGTTTGGGGAAAGTGTTAGTGAAAGATGTTTTTTTCTTTTTGTGTCACGTAATTGAAACCAGAAGGAATATGTGATCGTAGAAAGGTGAACTGGCTGTAATCTGTTTTGACCACAATCTGAATGGTGACTGAATTCAGTCTGAGCAATAATCACTGTTATTACCATGTAACAGCTGTAATGAAAGCCAATTTCTTCAAAAAATGGTGTGTTTTGTATAGGATTCTCTCTAGAGCACTAAAATAACAGATCTCTTGTTTCTATAAGTTCCTTTTTTTTAAAAAAAGAACTTATCAATGTTTGACTACATCTAATCCAATGTTGTTTTATTTAAATTAATTGCTTTTCGCCTGACAAACTCGGTTATGTAATTTATAAATTGAACATTGTTATTGTTTTATTTCTTACAGTTATGTATGAAAGTCCTCTATTTTCCAAGTCACAGAGGTTTACTTTGAAAAACATATTTTTGTCCACTTAATCTCTCTTGTGGTTTTATATTTAAAATAGTTATTCCACTTATTCCAAATGAGAACAGAGGAAAACCTTGACAGATGAACATTTTATGTTGTGCTAAAAATTGATATGTTGTTATGCAATTGTGAATGTGGTTGTTTGATTCTGTTAGTTATTCTTGGTTTATGTCTCTCCAGAAGTTTGTCAGGGACCAATACATTCTTAGCTGAATACATGATAATACCTTTTTATGATTTAATTTAATATGATGATTAATCTAGTGAATAAAGACCTTCCTGGAAGTTATCCCTGTAAAACATATATGGAAATTGCCCATTAATATGAAAACCTAAATTATGATTATTTTTATTTGGATCAGGTTGCTGAGCTGATTGCTAGGAGTTTTGTTTTGGAATCCCTAGTACGATCTGAGTACTTTCCCAAGAAGGAAGATCTTTCCCTGAAATGAATGGTCACATTTTTCCAAACTAACCCAAATAATTTGGTGCAGTAAGCTCAGCTGCTGATTAAACTGGAATAATTGATTTGAGTTACTCATTTTTTTTCTTATTAACACATGCACTTCAAGGCACTGGCTTTGTGGAGTTAAATCTTACTGTTCATTATCAGACTAAGCTTATTCTATACATGTGACATTTACCATTTGTGTGTTTTTTATGACGCTCATCATTCCACTTATTCTTCGTATCTCAGTATCTTAAATTTAAAATTCTCATCCTTGAGTTTAAAGCCCTCATAGCCTTGCCTCTGCTAATCACTGTGCAAGCATTCAGTCCAACAACTGTCTCAGGACTTAATTTCTCCACATCTTGCCTTTTACAAGAATGTTGCTGGGACTGGAGGGTTTGAGTTATAGAGAAGGCTGATTAGTCTGGGGCTTTTTTTTCCTCGAGTGTTAAAGCCTGACCGGTGACTATACAGAGGTTTATAAGATCATGAGGGACATGGAAAGGATGAAAAACCGAGGTCCATTTCCTAGGACGGGGGAGTCCAAAACAAGATGGCATAAGTGTAAGGTGAGAGAGGAAAAGATTTAAAAGCGACCTAAGGGATAACTTTTTCATGTAGAGCGTGTATGGAATGAGCTGCCAGAGGAAGTGGCAGAGGCGGGCACAATTGCAACATTTAAAAGACATCTGGCTGGAAATATGAAAAGAAAGGTTTAGATGGATAAGGGTCAAATGCTGGCAAATGGGACTAGATCAGATTGGAATGTCTGGACAGCGCAGATCAGTTAGATCAAAGGGGGTCTGTTTCCATGCTGTCTCATTCTATGACTCTATATATTGGATGACTAAGGTAGTGGCTGTTCTTCTGCATCAACTCCACTAATCCAAAATAACTTCAGAGAGCTGTAGATTGTCTTGTTGAGTATAGTCCAGACCAAGATCGATAAATTGGTGGATGCAAAGGGAGCAAGGAACATATTCAAACGCTTTCATCCCAAGATTTGGCCTTTGCTGTACCCCTTCAAAAGGAAGTATTCCTTAAATAAAACACCAAAACTGTACATATTATTCCAGCTGTGGTCCTGCCAAAATGCAAGACAACATCCTTTATACCCTAACTCATTTACAGTAAAGGTCAACGTAGTATTGTCTTTATTATTATTTGTTGTAACTGCATGTTAACTTTTGTGATTCTTATACAAGATACCAAAATCCCCTGAATACTGACATTAGCAATCTCTTAAATAATGTTCTGCTTTTCCACTCCTCCTGCCAAAGTGAATAATTCACACCTCTTGTATTATACTCCACTTACCACTCTCTTGCCCAATCACTTAACCAGTCTTCATCTGTTTGCAGCATACTAACTTTGTATTGCTAGGAAAATTGGATATATGTTATGCACCCCTCAGCCTCTGCCTCACTATTATTGGCTATGTCTAAATATGTAGGTCTTTTCTTCTGGACCTCCTTCAGTTAAATCCTTTCTCCTTCGAGATACTTCTTAAAATATACCTCGGTGATCAAACTTTTAGTTATCTCTCCCATTATCTCATCCTTTTGCCCAGTGTTCATTTTCCTACATTCAGTTATGCTTCTGTGAAACATCTTAAACATCATGGTTTTCTATGCTGAAGATACTTTAAAAGTGCAAATTGTTATCCAGTCAGTTAAGTCAAACCCATGTCAGCATTAACTAATTGCAGTTTCAAAATAGCATGGCAATGTGCTAAATAAAGGTCCGGTTTGGCCCCAAGTTGATTTTTCTCCCTCCTTTTCCAATGATCGTGGGTTTTGTGAATGAGACTTTGTGGACCTGTGCCAATGAGTGCCTGGGCTGTGATTGCTTAGGCTAATTACACATCGAACTGTTGAAGGCAATAGAGAAAGCAGATGTTGACTTCTAGAATGAGGGGAGATATAAGCTAAGCTCCATGATGCAGCAGGACAATGCTTGAACACACCACTATTTAATTGCTATCACAAACTGTTTTACATCAGTGCGTCTCGGAAAGTACTGTGTAGTTTCTATGTATATTAACCATAATTTGTCTCCAACGTCATGGATCGATTTTTTTTTTGCCAAGAAGAAATTTGAGCCTGCTGCCATTTATGGATTAAAATACTTAATTAGGAAATAATACTTCCACATACAAATAGAATAGTGCCTTAAAAATAAGAAAAAAAATTGTTGCTGTATCTTCAAAAATTATGCCTCACTGCAACCTTGCACTATCCTATGGCCACACGGTATTTCTGCTCCAAGGTAAGTGGCTCATAGGCTGTCAGCTTCTGTAACTCCTCTGATTTCATCCATTGGTGGTATCTGAGGACATGCCGTGTTCTGTACAGGATGCTGATTTTTCTAACACTGCCAGCCGTCCAGCATCACTACCACCTCATTAGGCTGTGTTCGGCTCTGTACGACCGTAGTAATAAAGGGTAACTTGCATTTATGTAGAGCCTTCACGACCTCCACATGTGAAGACGCACTACAGCCAATTAAGTAAGTACCTTTTGAAATATGTTCTTGGTACTGTGGTGAATTATGATCACCAGTTTGCACTCAACAAAGTTGTATGAGCATTAAAGAGATTAATGACCAAATTTTTTTTTTTGTTAGTAAAGTTAGTTGAGTACATTTGACCAGAAAGCTGGAAATCTTCCCTGCTGTTTGAATAGTGTAGGATCTTTGGTTTATCATTTCATCTGAATTGCTATCTCTGACAGTCCACTACCCCTTCATTGCTACACTGAAAAATCAGCATTGTTTATGTGCTCAAGTTTCTGGAGTCAGTCTTGAACAATTGATCTGATTTATTGGTGAGATTGCTGCTGTTGAGACCACCTCACATCCTTTGCTTCCTTTTTTTTTGTTACTGACAATCTACAGTGATACAATTCAAAAGTGGTTATTAATTTCTTTGATTACTTAAGAAACTACTGTATGATCAGGTACCCATGATTTTTCCCTGCCCAAACCTGGGCATTGAGATCAATTATACCAGCCTCTGCAGTGGCCAAAGATTGACTGGGACTGCATGCTTTCTTATCTATGTCAATAACTTAATAAAGCATTTAGCCACTTGAAAGGTGAAGAGAAATGTTTTCAGTGGTAACATTTATTCAGCTGAATTATGTATTTTTTTTTATATTGGAGGTATTTAGTGTTTAATATTGAGTCAATGACCAGTTCTCTTCTCGGCCACCAGGAGAACTGGTTGTGATGGCCTTTTCCCTATTGAAGTACCTCAAATGACTCATAGCAAGTATGGAAAAAATACCTCCACAAAGTTCAGAATGGGAACTGTAGGTTCAGTTTAATTGATTTTAAGATCTTGCAGATGTGCAAGGAAAGCACTTTGATTAATTTAACATCACCTAATGCTTCACCAAATGCTCACTGTTTCTTGAAGTTGAAAAATGTCAAAATAATGCTGTTTATGGATCTAGACTTAGATGTTATCCAGTGATGTTAAGGGATATGGGGTAAAGGTGAGAATATGAACATGGGTAACAGATAAGCCATAATCTCATTGAACAGTACAGAAGGCTCAAGGGACTAAATTATATACTGCTCCTATGATTTGTAGAAGTCAGTTGCTTCACAATTTAGGTTGTACATTTCACAGACTTCTAATCTTTTAAATAAAAAAATTATCTTGCACATTATCCTAAATCTATGTCTTCTCATTTTGGAATTGCATGAGCAATATTTGTTTCTTTCTACTCTGACAAATGTAAGTTCCCTACAGACACAAATCAGGGAATATATAATAGTTGACAAAGAAATGGCTGAGGAGCTGAATGCATACTTTGGTTCTGTCTTCACAAAAGAGGACACAAATCAGAATTGTTGGAGGATGCAATATTTTGTGAGAAGGAAGAATTGAGGGAGATTAATATTAGTAGAGAAATGGTGCCGGGAAAATTGTTGAGATTGAAGGCCGATAAATCCCCAGGGCCTGATAATCTACATCCCAGAAATATTGGATGCATTGGTAGCCATTTTCCAGGATTCTGTAAACTCTGGAACAGCCCCTGCAGATTGAAGTGTGGCTAATGTCACTCCAATATTCAAAAAGGGAGGTAGAGAGAAAACAGGGAATTGCAGACTGGTGAGCGTAACATCAGTGGTGGGGAAACTTCTCGAATCCGTTGTTAGAAAGCAGTGGCAGGATCAGACGTCAGCATGGATTTTAAAAAAACGGGGGAACCATGCTTGACAAATCTGTTGGAATTCTATGAAGATGTAACTAGTAGAGTTGACAAGGGGAGGCCAGTTGATGTAATATATTTGGACTTTCAGAAAGTGTTTGACAAAATCCCACTAAAGCGATTAATGTGCAAGATTAAAGCATGTGGGATTAGAAGAAGTGTTCTGAGATGGATAGGAAACTAGTTGGCAGAGAGGAAACAAACAGTAGGAATTAATGGGTCATTTTCAAATTGGCAGGCAGTAACTAGTGGTGTGCCACAGGGATCAGTGCTGGGACACCAGCTATTCACAATATATAATAATGATTTGGATGAGGCAACAAAATGTAACATCTCCAAGTTTGTAGATGATACCAAGTTGGATGGGAGGGTGAACTGTGACGAGGATGCAGAGATCGTGTAGCATGATCTCGACGGGTTGGGTGAGTGGGTAAATCAATGGCAGTTACAATATAATTTAGATAAATGTGAGGTTATTCACTTTGGAAGCAAAATCAAGTAGGCAGATTACTACCTGAATGGCTGTAAATTGGCAGACAGGAGTGTGCAACGGGACCTGGGTGTCCTTGTGCACCAGTTGTTGAAGGTAAGCATGCAGGTGCAGCAGGCGGTAAAGAACCAAATGGTATGTTGGCCTTCATTGCGAGAAGTTTTGAGTACAGGAGCAGGGATGTATTGTTGCAGTTTTCCAGAGCCTTAGTGAGACCACACCAGAAATATTGTGTGCAGGAAGGACTACTGGGCTGATTCCGGGCCTGGCAGGTATTAGGAGAGATTGACTAGGTTGGGATTGTTTTTGCTTGAGTTCAGACAAATGAGGGGGATTTTCATAGCGATTTATAAAATTCTAACAGGACTGGACAGGGTAGATGCAGGGAGGACATTCCTGCTGGTGGGTGTGCCCAGAACCAGGGGTCACAGTACGAGGATTCGGGGTAGACAATTTAGGACGGAGATGAGGAGACATTTCTTCACCCAAAGAGTGGTGAGCCTGTGGAATTCATTACCACAGCAAGTAGTTGATGCCAAAACATTGAATGTATTCAAGAGGCGACTAGATAGAGCTCTTGGGGCGAATAGGTTCAAAGGTTATGGGGAGAAAGCAGGATTAAGTTGGACAATCAGTTATGATCGTGAAGAATGGAGGAGCAGGCTTGAAGGGCCAAATGGCGGCCTCCTGCTCCTATCGTCCATGTTTCCAGGTCTTCTAATCTGTCCTCATCTATATTTCTCATTACAACTTGTTTACCTCTTGCCCTCTGAAGAACCCCTTCCAAAAATTGATCATTTTTACATGTAAATTATTTCCCATTGCATTTCTGAGAATGAGGAATGGCTTTGCAGTTATTTTGATGCTTTGTCAACTTTTGGATGATGAACTAAAATCTTTATGCCAGGTTTATTTTTGGACTATTCTTTATTCTGAAGAGAAAATAATGGTACACAAAAATATGCATTAGATATTGTTTATATGGACTTTGCAGATCTTGTCTTCTTATAGCTGTATATTTAGGGATTTTCACAAATCACCTCTTGTCAGTATTCTACACAGGAAGGTTTTTCTACCCCCGAGGGTCATTCAATTTTTCTAGTTTATAATATAATTAGGATCCAGCATTTATCATGCAGAATGGTCCTTGTCAATGTGTTTTTTTTTTAAATTGCCTCGTAATTTGGCTATTCACAAGTTGGAGAACCCATTATTTTTATTATTTGGACACTTGGGCAGACTGAATGTTGTAACTTGCAAGATTTGGCATGATTATCTGCCACAGCTTCAAACGCACCAAAGACAAATGCAGGAAGATGTAAACTTGTGTTACTCTGCCAAATATATCCCTCTAATTGCATTGCGTTCCATAGGATAACCTCTTGTCGAAAGCGCAGGTTGTTCACAATTAGAATGCAACTTTGTTGACCTCTAGGATTCCCGTTTGGCACCCAATGAGCTCATTCTTATTCGAGTGGTACATCTCGGTGCAGCTGTTGATTATCTTCAAGCCAATCCTGCAGAAAAGGGACTGTGTTTCTGTCTTCTGCTGCCTCAGAATGATCTATACATACATTATTTCCTTGGGGATAAATCTGATGATCATCTAACTTAGCTAGCCAATTTATTTTATTTGTTTTAAAATACTATCTACTATCAGCTTAACTATTAGAAAACTTTGGGCCTGGGTCATCTTTGCTCTGTCTTATCGAGGCCATCTTTTGTTTAAAATTAGCAAGCTCTTTTTTATATACTTAATTCCAAGCTCACTGCCTGCTAATGGAACTTCCCATGATTGTGGTAGCACTGTTTAGGGAAGTATTCCCTCTTGCATTTGCTGTTGCTAAAACACTCCTTTCTCAGAATATGTTGTAGTACAAAGAGGTAGCCTTATGAATCTAGGAATGTTAATAATCTTGTCATCAATTTTAAGGGGCATTGTTTCATTTTAGTCTATTACCTGGGTGATAGACATTAGTCTTGGTGTGAAAGATAACCATAGATTTATTAAAAGTGTAGTCCTTCATTATGCTGTCTTCTTACAGGAGCAGAGAGATTGAGGGGTTCAAATGCAAAACTCGCTAAAGTTAGACAACAATTTTTTTTTTTTGGTTTAATTAATAATAATTTAACAGGCTAGTGAAGTGCTGACATTTTTTCCCACCCAAAGGACCTGGAATGCCATAGGGTAGAAGCCATGTTACAGAAAATGTATATAAATTCTATTTTGATGCTATTTGGAGTACTCTTTCTCAAAAAGCTGTTGAAGTTGATTAGTTGGAGATTTCAAAATTGAGATTGACATATTTTTGTTAGACAAGAATGTTGCAGAACATGGAACTAAGGTGGTTAAATGAATTTAAGATCAAAGCTAGCCGTGATCTAACTGAAAGTTGATAGAGGCTCCAGGTTGAAAGGCCTGATTCTTTACATTGTTTGATTAAGAAATAATTATCTCACTCAGGTTCAATATATATTTGTTTGAAGAGTGTGGAATATCTTACTAGAGGATTGGCTTTGTAATAAGTATCATCGTAAATTTAAATTGAAGTACATTAATGCATTTATGAAATCATGAGCTGTGTTACTATACAAAGTATTCAAGGCTACTATTATCCAGCTGAATGAGGAACTATGTTTTTTTTTAAATGTACAAAAGTTTGCAGTATTTTGGAAGTACGAATGCAGTACAAATGATAAAGTGTGGCTTCAAATTAATGCTTGCAAAGTATGTCTAACCAGGCTCCAGGAAGTGAGTGAGTGAGTGATGTCTGACTTGTCATCTTGATAGAGCTCCAAGACCACTTCTCTGTGGATTTCTTGCTGCTAAATTACAATGTATGACTACATTATGGACCTGTGTGGCTCAGCTGATGTATCCAAAGGGCTGCTTCAGTCTCCTGGTTTCCTTGTGAGGAATTTCATGTTATCTGTAGCAATACTTTAATCCTCTTTTAATTCTGACAACACAGATGCTAGGGGCAGTGTAGGCTGCAGATTGCGCCTGGACTACTTTTCTAGCACTTTTCAATGCAGGCAATTTAAAATGTATGATGGGGACAGTTCAGTGTATTCAGGGAATACTGCAGAGGACATAACTTCCTGAAGTTTTCCTTTTTTGCTCCTTTGTATAAACAGATCTGCATATCCTGTTTTTGAATTTATCTGGCACTTTTTAACTGCCTGTGAGGACAACAGCCAGGTCCCAGATGTCAGGGAAAAAGGTTGTAAACGTGCAAGACATCGTCCGATTATGTAGATATCATCTTGCAATGGCCTTGAAATGGCCTTCCAGTTCAAGCCCTAAAAATAAACACCTATTAATCACCTAATGGTAACACTCCTTGACCACTGCTTTGAGTGTGGAGACCCAAACACAGCTTCCTACAATAGCTGATCTCACGTACTCTGTCACCCAGGATAAGAAACAGTGTGCCTGGCATTTTTTTTTATATAAAAAGACCAGCTTTAACTGGTTGTTTTCAGTAATCTCAAACTGGCCCCATTACTGATATATGACTCAAAGTCCTGGATATAGTACAATACAAGCTTTGTCCTCAGTCTGTGGGGAGAAAATGGCATGGAAAGTGCTTTGTGCTATCCAAACTTTGCTGTAAAGTTCTAAAAGAACTCAAATCCGTGTTTGTCACATGTAAGAGGGGAACAGTTTGTCTTTCTTTCTAACAAGCACACAAACCATACTTCGTCTTCAAAATAAATAGCCTCTGTGTTTGGAAAACATGCTCTGCTATTTTTTTTCTGAAGGATATTTGTGATTGATTTCCCTTTTTTGTTCTTTTTTTTTGTACCAGGCATGTTTGACTTGGGTGGTATTTCAATACTATCTTTCTTGTGTTGATGGTATTGTCATTTGTGATTCTGTGTGCAATGTGCAACTTGTATTGATTTTTTAGTTTTGATGATAAAACCCACCAAAAACCCCAATTATTAAAAATTTACAATAATTTTAAAGCTTGAAACAGGCATACTTCCAAGTCTGCCAATTGAGTGTAACTGCAATGTTAATCAAGTGAGGGAAAATGTTTTTTTTTGGTAATGCTGTGAATTTGGTGACAATGAATTTTGACAGTGCTACGGTGTTGAGAGAAATGCATTTTGGTAATTAACACTTTATCCCATGCTGTGTTCCTGTGTGACAGAGCAGTATGGCATTATTTCTTGGAACTGTTTATAACTAAGTTACTATTCTGCATTGTGTCACTGAGAAGCCAGAAAGAAAAGTCACCTGGGCCATTCATGCATGCCGTTTACCCAATTATAAGGATACTGAAAGATTAAATAAGTTTTTCGTTTGCCCTCTCTACCATAGAAAGTATGTAGCTCACTGAAATCTGAAGGGACAGAGAAAATAGTTAAAATTTGGAGGATTTTTAAAAATTTTAACTTAATTTTCAAATATTTATGGCAAAGGCCCCTGACATTTATTAACAATCATGGTAATTCTGTGGTGTCACTGTAATTCAGTGATACTTTGTTCTTCTATTTGCTTACCCTAAATTGAAGAAAATTTTACTAGTTTTAGTTTTGAAGAGAGTGCCCCTTTAAAGCAGCAAAGGAATTTTTTGTCAAATCTTTTATTGTACTTCTTGTCTTTATAAAATGTGGCTTGTTGGTACTTTTATCTGTCATTTTCTAGATTGGAGCAAGCCATGTTCCACATTCCGTATTTAAATACATACTGGATCCATGTGAGGACTGCACAAATTATGAACAGACCAAACAAAATTCCATCTTGATTACATTGCACTTCAGCATGTAAATTGTTCAGACATTCTCCATTTAAAGGAGGACATAAATAATGCTACTGAAAAATTTTTGGAGTGTGCTGCAGATACCAAATTTTGAAATCTACCTTGGATCTTATATGAAACAGTATGTTTATACAGCAACTTTGTTAGGGGAAGAATTGTACTCTATTTACATGGATCATTTTCTACACATTTTTAATGAGGAAAATAACACTGAAATATACCACAATTTCACATGTATTTCAGGGGGAAAATAATGCACAATTCTGCTCACTCTCCAGGTTTTATTTAGTTAAAGTTCATGCTTGATTTTTAATGCAGGGTTTGTTGCTAGTCTCCAAATTTGAGTAATGTTCTGGCAATGAGCCCTGTTCAGAAAGTAGTCAGAACTACTTATCAAGTTATCCCCCAGCTGCTACAAGGGCACTTTTAAAAAAAAAACTTCACAGAAATTTCCCTACCTCTTCTAAAAGCTGTTTTACACCAAGTTTGATTTTAAGTTAATTTTAATCGTGTGTAGGTTGCCATTCCACTTCACATCTTACTCTTTGAAATTGCTTACCAAAGTATTTATCAGAGGTCCTCCCCCTTTTTTGTTTCATTCCAACAGGAAACCGCTGGAAAGGTTCAGGAGTTTATTTATTAAAAAGCCTTGAAAGGTGCTAAAGTTGAATTCTCAAAGTTTTTTTTCCAAACAATTAACAAATGCTGTTGATTTGCTATTGCATGTTTTGAAAAATATACAGGACCGATTTTACAGCTATTATTCAAAATCAGTTTGTTTTTGGCAAAAGTATCAATCGTGTAGATCTATTATATATGTATTTGAAACACTCCATAAAGTTGCCTTAAAAAATAAATTGGAATATGCATTTGAACATTTGGAAAGCAAGTTAAGGGTAATGGTACTAATCGGATAGGTAAATGAAAAAGTCAAGAGGAGATTTTAGAATGTTTAAAAATATGAAGCTTTTGATGGAGCAGACAGGAAACTATTTCTTCTAGTTATGAAATTAGTGGCAATGGTCTATTGTTTCAATTTCACTACGAGAATGAAAAGAGAGGATAGAAGAAATACCTTTACCTTTTCTTGTAACTATTTTATCATTGTGAGCAGCTGAGACAAACACTATTCAAACAGTTGCTGCTCTCATCTTAAGAAATAGAAGGAAAGGAAGACTAAAGCAAGTGGCAGAAAGCAGAATAGTGGGATTATCTTTGAAATATTTTACAAACACAAACTCTTATTTTTTAGTTTTTGTATAAACAAAAATTGTGTTGCTGTTTGTACAGTTGTCTAAATCAATATTAAAAGAATTATTTTATTGCAAATATAGACAAACATGACATTGTTCAGTTTGGATTACCAAAATATCTTAAAATAATGCTTGTTGAGTTCCAAATGTCTGCACCTTAGTTGAATCTCGAATAAGTTGAAATTGTGAGAAATGTATTAAATAAATATGCAACCCGAAAATTGAGTAAACACTGTTCAGAATATAGATTATTGCATACAAATAAGTTGATGTTAGAAGTAGGTACAAATTGTAAACTCATAATACTGTAATAATGTAACCTCACATATTGCAGATAATCGATTTGGAACCTTTGACTCAAACCTACCAGCCCAATTTTATTCAGACAGATTATGCGCAGAAATTTTCTATTAATAACTTTCATAATTATAACATTTATGAGAACAAGAAAAGCCAAGCAATAATGTAGATGAAGAAGACATTAAGACAAATTAAGGAACAGGCCATCATCACACTTCTTGTAGCAACATACAATAATAAGAAATTGATGTACAGGTTTATAATGATCCAAACCTGAGGCAAGATTCAGACAAGCAACAGTATTGTTTAAATGCCATATAAAAGTATGAGAAAAAGGCTGGGAAGTAATATAAGAAATCTGCATTATGCATCAGGTGCATAATTGGTAAGGATGGTTTATATCACTATAAGTTATAGAATATGCACTAATATGTCTTGGATATGTTTCTTAGTGCTCTGAATTGTAATTACCCTTTTTATATTATAAAGCTATTTATCACAACTTAACAAATACTTGACCTTGATGGCAAAAAGATCACAAAATAATAGGCAGCAAGTCACAATGTAGAATTACTGTGTACAGTTAAACCTGTGTGACTCGGTAATTTGTATTTCATGTACATAATTGGTAAAATGGTGAGGTCCTGGAAAACAATTTTTGTTTTAAATAATGTTTTTTCTAGAACTTTGATGGTACTGAATTGCAATTTCATTTTAACTGCAGGCCAGTTAATTTTGTCAGGGTTGAGCAAACCCATAAGAGACATAGAACAAAGAGGTGATAGAGGAAAACTTTTTGTGTTGAGTAATGTTTCAAGATACAATAGAAACTCAATTCATTTTCAATTTCTGGGCCCTGACATAAATTTAAACAATTGTACTTTGTGCCAAATGACTGCTTGTCTTGGCCTATAAACAAAATACAGCGAAATTAGCGCTGTGCCTTCATAATCATTACTTAAAGGTTTTATTGTTTTAAAAGTGTTGATCAAAGGCAATACTAAGTCAGGTAATATAAGTGAAAACATGCTTTTTTGTTTTTTTTATTCTCTTGTATTTTGTCAAAGACTATGTTAAAAGCGGTTCCCCATGACCTTTTTGGCAGTTTTCCATCCTGCTGATTGAAGTTGCGACTAGTTTTGTTTCCAAGAAAATTATTTTCTCATTAAATAGGAAAGATGTCTTATAAACCAAAGAGCTGAAAAATCTCACATTTTCAACATTAATATGTTACACTAATGTCATTCTTCATTGACCACATTTTAAAAAGAAATCCACAGCAAAATGCTTTCCATATTGTATCTCACGTGGAGATCCTTAGCTGCTGTTAAGTTGACTTGAATTTTATTTGCACCACACCACTCTGTCAGAAATAGGACAAGGTTTACAATATGACAGTAAGAAAGTCAAAGATGGCATTCTGTTATCCAAGGTCCAATTCCTCAAAAGCATGCAGCTCCTGAAATCAGTTATGAGTTTGTTACAGTTGGATACTCTGTGATCACTTGAATGCAAATATTAGTTTTCTTTCTCTTTATTTACTTTTTAAAAGAATATTTACGTATGATTTATATGTGTTATATACAGAGTATGATATATGAAGGGTTGAGTATTTACTTCAAAAAATTTAAAAATAATGAATGAATATAATTAATTCACCTGTTATATTTTATTCAAAAGATTAATATCAATAATTATATGTATTATGCATGATCTATATTCTACATATGCAGAATTATCAGTAACCCCAGTTCAGTCCTTATCCTTCACTAAAGCTGTTGTATTATATGTGAATAATGACTTGCATAAATATATGTTTTCCCATTGGTGCCATAAGTGCACTTGATCATCTTGTGTTGTAGTGTTATCTTTTTACATAACATAACACTACAAAATAGTTGGATGTGGGCGGAACAGTTCTGTTGTTGGGCCATCCTCCTGATGTTTAAAGAAGTTATGAAAATTTGACAGTTTTAATTGAAAATCTTTCTCAATAATGCTAAAATCTAGCAACTTGTTTGGATGCTCGCACTAGGAAAATCTAGGGTTCTGATGTTCAGACCTCGTGGTGACACATTCTGATTGATAGTGATTACATCTTTATGAACTCTGGCTGAAGGTCCTAACTTCCTGATGGGTCAACTATTCCACAGGGCTACTTCCTGAGATTGCCTGTTGAGCTCAGCATATCCATTTAAAGGTTATGTATAGCACAGATCCAAAATTTTTTTAACTTTTTTTTCTAGCACTATACATTAGAACAATTGATTGTACTGTTTTTCAAAAAAAGTTAATGCAACTTATAGTTAAGTATTTACAGTAGCAACTTAAAATTGTTAAATGTTGAAATGTTGTTTGCCTTATCCTCATTTTAAAACCTTCAGATGCAAAATATGTCAGCATATTTTTGCATCCTTCATGCCAAAATATATTTGTTTTGTGTACTGAATGGTGTTTTTTTTACACTTTTTTCATATCCCATGATTACATAACATACCCTTAACTGTTAGTATTTCCTCTCTCAATGCTGAAAGCGCAATTCCTTGTTGGAGTGCATAGTAAACATACAAGACACTATTATTTGTTTTCTTACATCCCCCTTCATGTGGACAAAGCTACAACAAAGCAATGCTAGTTTGCAAACTAAACAAATCCCATGATTGTAATTATTGTCATTTTTTGACATAGTCTTCCAATAGCTGTGAAGTGACAGTCCCTCGGAGCCAGATTACTATATTTTTGGGCAAAGAGCACACAGGCACTATTTATTTTCTTGGTGTACTAACAACACGAGAGAAAGTGTAAAGTAGTTTCCAGAAAACTTAGCACAATTAGCAATAATGAATACTGCAATATTACACAGGAACGGAAACGTTGCAGTATAGGAGATATGACTTCAAATTAACACCACCTGACATAAGTTGTTATCAACTGGTATCTTACACTGAGTGAAGAAAAGGTGAGATTTGGTTTCCTTTGTTGGGCTTGAGTGAAATAACTAGTGTACTGGATACTTTAAAATCTCATGCAGTTGAAGGAGGTGGAACCTTTGATATAACTCAACACTTTTAGATCCTTATCTTGCTTAGTACATCAGTGATGATGGCTGGCTGTGGTTGTCTTCCAGTGGTGGATCATGAACTGTACTGCCTGGTGGAACCCTGTGCAGTGTTGGCCTTTGTTGCTTCCATTTGGAACCTCTTTCAAGTGTTCTTCTGGTATGAAGTTAATTTGCCATCCTGGATTACTTTAAGTAAACTGTACTTGTCTTGCAAATAAACCCAATGATATTTCAAAAATGGATGATAACAACCAGCGGCCTACTGCTTAAGTCGATCTTCCCTCTGGTCTTGATGAAAAATTGTTATCTCTTTATTCTGAGTGAAATCAGAAATTGAATTTTAAGTGTTTATGTTGATCCTGCATTCAGTTAATCAAAACTTTATTCCAGAATGTCCATGTCAGGAAAATAAGCACCAGCATTGCCATTAGTTCCACTTAGCAGCATTGTTTGGCCAAGTACAGCTTGGCATATATTCATCCAGGCACCATTATTGATTAGCAATGTTACAAGATGTATCAAAACTATGGTCTTCAATGTCCAAATATTTATATCAAAAAAATTAATGTTTAACTTAATTAATGCAGCCAAATTATACGACATTGCAGTGTGTTCTTGGTGTACTTCTTAAAAAATATGTTTTGGATCTAATTTTCAGATTTGGACCTGGATTAGTGATCTACTGGTGTGGATTTATTGAGGAGTTGGACTGTCACCGTGACCGTGGAATCATACTCAAAGATTGCTTCCCTGAAGACATTGTAACCTTGCACTGCGCCATGGCCAATACTGACCTTGGAAAGGAAAGGTGAATCCGGAAGTGATTTTGCCTTTCTGCATTGAGAACTACTGACAAAATCTTGACTGAACTTTTGTTGAACTCCTGCTGCCCTGGGTCACCATAATACCTCTTTAGAAAAACACATTTAGTGTTTCTGCTTTATTTCGGCAGCACACTTCTGTGAGCAGCCAAGAACTTACAAACATGTACCACTCATTATCAGTATGCCTGTCTGTGTCAATACTTTACAGATAGTCCTAATCTTTCCAACTTCCGAATTCTTTTCTCCAATCTGAAGAACTAAAATTCTAATGCCAGAAGGTACAAATCAAAGTTTGTTTAATTGATTGAAAAGTTAGTTGTTTAGGTTTATTACTGTGCTGTGAATTTATGGGATAACTTTTTTTTTAAGATATATTAAATAACTGTTAGATGGTTTCAAATTGCTTAATTTCATTCAAATTGATTTACAAAGGGTATTGTTATGTTGCATTATCGCAAATTTGTAATTCATTAAATCAGTAGTCTGAATACATAATGTGTTAAAACAGAAGGAATGAAATTCCTGGCAGTTACATTCTTCAAACATGATTTCCAGGTAATAGCCAGGAACACAACTTAGCTTTCTAAGAGCTCACATGTACGAGGTGATTTTGGGTCAGTTCTCAACAATGTAACAGTTTGACAATATATGTATTAAAGGCAGTTTTATTTGTATCTAATTGCTGCATGCATTCAGCAAAAGTTTCTTAAATTTCATTGAGTGCTTAGTTGAGTATGATGTCTGCATTTGTCAATTATTGAGCTGATATGCATTGTCTAAAAACAGACCCTGGTTTGGAATTACTGAAAAAAATGTCGGATCTGATAAACAATGTATAACTGGTTTCTGAAACTGCTGTGAGTAAATATACCCATCCTCCAATCTAAATATGTAACTATGGTTTTAATCTTCCACAATTTAATACATATGCCCACATATCAGTTGGTTTTCATTTTGGAGATATGTCACATTAATTTTAACAACAACCTGATTTTAAATTATTGATTTTTCTCAAAGCATTATTTTTTAATCTTCCATGCAGATCGTTGTCTCCTTTAGCCCAGCCCCTGGTGCAGGCAAGCCGGCATATGTCAGTGCTGATCCCCAGCTTGTATTAATGAGGAGGACTGGTGGCAGAAAAGGTTTCCTGCTATAAAATCATGTGTCAAGTCAATAAAATTACAGTCAATATAAAGGTGATCAGTTGGTTTATGGTGAACTCGTACAGTACAAGAAAAGCAATTCTTTCCACCCTTTGTTAGAATTATGAGGTTAAGATTTTTTTAAAAAACTGTCTTTAAATCTTATAGAAAGAAGGTATGTCACCTGTTCTGCAATGTCCCTGACAAAACCCTGAGTGGTTTGATTATTAGTGAGCAAAGAGAGGCTTGGATTATTTTACTGAGAAGTATGTACAAGATATTTAAGCTCTGCAACAATAGCAGCAGTTATTGTGTCAACAGTGGAGACTGAATCTCCGAAATTCCAAAAATATTATTGAGAATGGCAAGTTGTAAGCAATCGTGCTTTAAACTATCCACGAAGGCTAGTTGGGTTCTTCAGAGTTGTTAATCAACATTTCTACAATCTGAATGCAAAACTAATATGCTTCAAAGTACCATGGGGAAGAGGGAAGAGATTCTGAAGATCAACTTACAGGCTTCCTTACAAATCAGTGAATATCATCGGTTTTTTTTTTGTAGTCAGCAGAGAGAAGAGGCTGCTTGACTTTGCGACCTACCACAATTGCATATCTCTCTTCAAATAAATGCATCCACAACCATCTACGAATTCTGAGAGATTTGTATTGACATGGCCAGAGTGGAAGAATCTTGAGGGCAACTGCTGCTGGTAGCGAATTTAGCAAATTCTCCAAATACTAAGAGAAGTGCTTGGAGCTGGTCACTGGAAGTTATTACTTGGGTGAAACCAGGAAACATGAACGCATTGGAAATTGGGAGAACCTGTGTAGTGTTTACTAAAAGAACTGTAAATCCATGGAGAATTTGATGTATGATAAGTATAAAAGTGAAAGATTTCTTTCTGTAATTTAAAGCATGTTAACTATTTAAAAGAGTGTTTAGGAAATGGTGATTTCAATTATTTGATGCAATATAAATCTTGACATTAAATCTTGTGTCATACTTTTCATCTCTTAACTGGAATTTCAGATTTTAAAAAAAATTACCCGTCCCTACAGAGAACTTGCTGTCAGGCTTTCATTGTGCTTGCAATGGAGCAGTATCAGGAAATGATCAACAACATTGATCAAGTCAGCATGTTCCCTATGATCGTTGTTCTCTGCCCCACCTTCCCCACAGTAAGAAAAATAATCTTCTCAACACAAGTACAAAGTCAAAGTGGAAGAAATTAGACTCAAACTTTCTTTGTCCTATGGTATTACATACTTGGTGTTGTAATAAGCACCACTGTGCTAGTTCAGTTATTGAATTTAACATGCATTTTGAGGTAAATATTATGAAATCCTTAGTTTTTTTTAGTGTTTGATTTAGAAATGAGCATTCTTAAATGATTCAGTCCCATTTCTTGCCAGCTGGTGTTAGTGACGGAATTTGTTTTTTTGCAACACTGTAAACACTTTTATAGATGCTGTGTTCTATTAAGATTAAGCATCTCAGATTTGCCCAATTGTTGTCTCCTCTGCCTTTTTACTTGTCTATAAAACTTCTTTGTAAATAGAATTAAGTGTAAGTCCTACATATTACAAATAATGCACTTCAATGTTCTGTACTTTGAGACGAAGCTGAACGTAGACTTCCACTTTAGTAAGTCATGACTATTTTATGCAAAAGTGATGTTTATTGAGAATTGATAGTAGTTATTGGTAGTAAAAACCAAAACTTCAAGAAAAATTCCCCCAATCATGTAATCATAGAAGAGCTCCTCAGAAAGCCAATGAATTGCCTTTGTCTTAGATGGTTGCATTAAGTCTAATTGTAGTTTACAATCACACCTATGATATAGGGAAAATGTTGGGATTGCTAATGCAATAGATAGTATGTCAGAAAACACAAAAGTGCATAAAACAGGATGTACAATGCAGTTTTCCATTCTATGTGGATTCTCCAAACTGGAGAAATGTATTTCTGTTTATTGAATAGACTTGATAATTTTGTGGTTGCTACTTCTGAAAACTAGCTCACAAAGGGGTGAGGAACTGATGGTAAAGCTTTCCTCCAATTCATGACTATCTACTGTAAAAGAATAACATTTCAGAAGAATGATTTTGATTACTGCTGTTTCTTTTTTAACCTGACAATTCTGAGTTTTGAAAATTTGTAACTTACTGCACCTTTCTAATTAAATCACTTTTCTTCCCCATAGCACTTGCTTTGAAAGCTTTTAACTGTCAAAATTATCTCTTTATTTTTCTGTATTTTCAATTGTGGTAAATGAGGAAAAAAAACTTTCAAAAAACAAGGATCGATGCACTTTTCAAAAGCAAATAACTTGACGCTCATTGTTAAGTGCTGTTTAAACAGCTACTTGTTCAAGCAGCATGAGAAGTCTGGTTCCAGGTGAGCTGGGGCCAGAGTGCTGTGTACAAGTAAAGAATTGAATGAAAGCAAGTAGCTGATTGGTCTGTAGATTAGTGACCAGTTATTGATGACAAACGCCTCTGACCTGGCAACAATTGTGTGATTGTCTCCCACGTAGGTGAACAGATTGGGGGCGTGAATGTTTGGGAGAAGACATTAGATCTCTGCAAGGTCTATATTCTCTGCTGTCAAAACCACCTTAAGTCTGAAGATAGCCAGTTTATTTTTTTCCCTCAGAAGTTGCTGTAAGTTACGGCTTTTAACCAGCAAGCCAGAGATTTTATGAGTGTGCACAAGCCACCTTTTACCATCTACAAATAAAAAAACAAAAGAACTGCAGATGCTGCAAAAAGTTCTGAGGAAGGGTCACTGGATCTGAAACATTAACTCTGATTTTTATGATCACAGATGCTGCTAGACCTGCTGAGCTTTTCCACTGGTTTTGCTTTTGTTCTTTACCATCTACAAGGAATTATCTCGAGAAAGACAATCAAGGGCAAGTATGTTCTGACAAGCCAAAAGGATTTAGTGAACCCTGTGAACAGCGACCATTGAAATGCCTTCCCAGTCTTTCCCACTGCCCATCAAACACTTTTTTTTCCCCTGTCTGTGTGTGTTTGTAGGGGAGAGTTGATAAGGGGGTTAGAAATTTAACTAATATAGTTGACTGTAATAGAGTAATATGTTGACTGTTCATATGTGTTTCTCTGTAGCTAGAAGCTATTTATTTGTGATAAAGTTATTCTTGTGATGCACACAAACTTGTCTGTGCTTTCTGTCAAAATGTATCTAGAGCACAGGTAAATTGGAGGATTTTGTGTACTTTTTATAAAAACCTTTAATTTTTGTGATGACTCCAGGAATAGCGGAGCCTGTGTTCCTACATGCTGCCCCAGTTCAGGTGCTTGTCCGGGATTGTTTTGAAACTGAGGCATCAAGGATCTGTGTGCGATGTTAGTACCTAACACAGGTGAAGGAGAACGCTAAGTTCTGTACTACATTTAAGACATGGCACTGGAAATGACATAGGATTTCCTACCCGTGGTAGAGTTGTCCCTGGCACTTTTAGGAACTTCCAATATCCAGGTTGATTGAATTGATTGGTAAACAGGAGGTAGCATTCCCTGACAAAGCTGGGAAAGCAGAGATAATTAAGACAAAAACAAATTTCTGGAGAAATGCAACAGGTCTGGCAGCATCTGTGGAGAGGAAGCAGAGTTACTGTTTCGGATCCAGTGACCCTTTATTCAGAATAAGGGTGACTGGACATGAAACATTAACTGCACTTTCTCTCTGCAGATGCTGCCAGGCCTGATGAATATCTGCAGCAATTTCTGTTTGACTCCCAGAATCTACGGTCCTTTGTTCTGTTTTAGAGATAATTGAGATACTGGCATGGCATTTCCTTTTAAAGGAAATACAAGTGACCAAGTACTCCAAGTAATGAAACATTGAAATCAGATGAGATTGAGTTACAGTTAAAGGACATTGAGGAGAGAATGAAAAAAGGGAAGAAGAAGAAGACAGAGCAGGAAAGGAAAGTGAAATGGTATTGGAAAGAATAGAGATGGGAACAGTAGAATTAGAATTGGTGGTACAGAGCAAGTTGACAGGTAAAGCACAAGAAATTCATGTTTCACTATCAGAGGAGATTTCTCAGGATAATGACACTGTTTACTTAAGAACTATATTGGCTGCCTTTGAGTTGGTGTCTGAGGTTAAAGCTCTGGAATTAATGGAACAGCCAGGGCAAACCAATATTTAATTTGAAAAGGTTAAGCAAACAAATTGTAACAGGAGCATTAGAAGCTGAAAGTTGTTATGGAGATCTTAAAGAGGTTATACTATTAGAATTCAAAAATTCACTATCTTTTATAATAAGGGCCCATGTTGAGGATCGAAGAGTTGCAACTGCTAGACACTGTTATAAGCTAATCCATAATACTATTGTTTTTTCTCTGTGGCCTTCATACATTTGAAGGGAATGGAAAATGGGAGCGTGAAAATGAAGGCAGTAAGGAATGAATAGCTAGAAATTCCCCAAAGTCTCCTCAGATCAGAAGCGAAACTACTGAGGATGGAGATAAAAATTGGAAGCTGAGGTGTTTCCCCTGTAACAACGTGGAACACATAAGGAAAACCAGTGTGGGTAACCGAAAGATATGAAGGTTTTCTTTCTTTCAAAAGGGCCAATAACACCTTTATCTTCAAAGGAAGCCTGTAACTATACTAAGCAATGCAGGGGCTACTCAGACTCTTGATGGGGAAGGTTTTTGTTTTCCCTCCAAAGAATTCAATGAAAAACAGTGTTCATAAATGGGATAAGTTATATCTCAGTTCCATCGTACAAAGTTCAAATGGAGTATGATTTGTTGTCTGGACTAGTGACAGTTGGGATAATTAAGAAATTTCTGTGGATGGAGTTGATTTACTTTTGGGAAATGAAATAGCAGGCATGAAAGTTATAGCTTTGCCAATAATCACAGAAAATCCAGTTGAGGTGAAAGAGACAGCACTGTTGCCAGAACAGGTTCTAGGCATTTTTCCATTGTATATACTGACAAGAGCAATGCTAAACAAAGTTCATCACCTGAGATCATCACAGTACCAAAGGCAGATGTTAGGTTTGCTGAAAATTTACTTGAGAATGAGGATAATTCAAAAGAATTGTTTGGTATGTCTTCATTAATTGAGGCTCAGGATGCAGATCCAGATTGAAGTAAGTTAAGACAGTTTGCACTGAAGCTAAGGCTGAAGGAGTTCCAGAGTGGTGATGTATTAAAAACAGAGCTCTGTTGAAGAAGCACTGTAGGCAAAGAATGGACAGTTGTTCATCAAATTGTGGTACCGCCCAGATATTGTAAGGAGATATTGAGTAGCCCCTAAAATTCCTATTGCAGGACATCTAGAAATACAGAAAATGCAGGTGTTGATAACCAAGCATTTTATATGGCCAGGATATCATAAATACATAGTCCAGTTGTGTTAAATATGTCATACATGTCATGGGAAAACATCAACATGTAATCGAACCAGCACCTTTGATATCTGTACTAGTTCTTGAAGAACCATTCAGTCAAGTGGCAGTAGATTGTGACAGTAGGACTGTTTCCAAAAGTGAAAGCAGGACATCAATATATCCTTGCAATAATGGATGTGACAATTCAATTCACAGAAACTATTCTTTCAAGAACAGTTACAGCTAGGATAGTAGTGGAAAAGTTAACTCATTATGGACTACCAATTAAGATACAGTCTGATCAGGGTTCCAACTTTATGCCTGAAGTTTTCCAGGAGATCATTAGCAATTTGGGTATAAAACAACTGTGAAGTTAGTTATGTATTGTGCACAAACATAGGGAGTTTTGAAAAAATACCAACAGTCTGTCCAGGCCATCATTAGGCATACTATTATGAATACTGTGTTTTGTGTTTACTCTATTTGAGCTGATTTACAGTCATGTGATTATAGGTCAGTTAAATTTGTTTAGGGAGAAGATCTTGAACCAAAAAGACAAATCCTTAATGTTGAATTACGTGTCCATGCTTCTGGAAAGGCTCTCGGGAGTATGTAAGGTAACATGCGCATTTGAAAGTTTCAAAAGCAAACAAAAGAATGGACTGATAAACGCTCAGCAACTAGAATGTTTAAAGTGAGCGACAGACTCTTTATATTGTTGCATTTCTCCAAGGTGAACTTTCAAAAAAATTCAATGGCCTGTACAAAGTAGTCAGGAGGATTAGTAGAATTACTGATCTGGTAACTGATCTTCTACTTCTGATTCTTCTATGATCAGTATTTATGTCATAAAAACATATTGGGGAAAAAAAAGCATCATTGTAGGGAAGAGGATAAAGAGAAACAGGTATATCAGGTGGTAACAATAGTGGAAGATGATGGAGAAAATAAGAGTGAGGTGGAAAGAGAGCTACACAGTTCATAAAGTGATTCTCCTACGTTGATTAACACAGAAATACTGGGACAGCTAGACACAATGCTCTCCTATTTACAGAGAGGACAACAGGAGAACCCTGTAAGACTGTTGAAGAAGTACAAGATAAACTGTAGAGATACACCTTGATGCCTAGAAAACATTGTGTGTAATGTGGACTCAGAGGAGTTAGGGCCAATAAAACAGTATCCTTTTCTGTTAACTCCAGAATTCAAGTTCAGACAGAGAGGGACATTCAATAGATGTTGGAAAACCATTTGATTGAACCTAATCAAAGCAGCTGAAGTCCACTCATAGTGTTAGTTCCTAAATTAGAATGAATTAACTAGATTCTGTATAGATTATAGAAAGGTAAATCTCGATCACAAAGGCAGATTTGCACCAGTTCATGTCGAGGAACTTAAACAATCATCATCACTCGGGAGAAAAAGTACTGACCAAACTATTGGGATTAAAGGCAGGCAAGTCCCCAGGGCCTAAACTGGGATCTGGGTGTCCTCATGCATGAATCACAGAAAACTAGTATGCAGGTATGGTGGGCAAATGGAATTTTGGTGTTTATTACTAAAGGAGTGTTGTATAAAAATAGGGAAATGTTGCAATTGGACAAGACATTGGTGAGCGCGCATCTGGAGTAGTGCATAAAGTTTTGGTCCTCTTACTTGAGCAAGGATGTAATTGCATTGGAAGCAATTCAGAGAGGGTTTGCTAGGCTAATTACAGAGATGAGAGGCTTGTTTTATGAAGAGAGATTGAGAAGTTTAGGCCAGTAGTCTCTTGAGTTTAGAAGAATGAGGGGTGATCAAATTGAGGTATATAAGATGCTAAAGGGGATTGACAAAGTAGACTTAGAGCTAATGTTTCCTCTTGTGGGTCAATCTAGAATGAGAGGTCATAGTTTTAGGCTAAGGGATGGCAGATTTAAAACAGAGATGAGGAATTACTTCTCTCAAGGGGTCATGAATCTGTGGAATTCACTGCTCCAGAATGTGTTGGATGCTAGGACAATAAGTAAATTTGAGGAGGAAACTAATTTTTAATTAGTTATGAGTTGAAGGGTTGTGGAGTATAGACAGGAAAGTGGCATTCAGGCCAAGATGAGATCAGCTATCACCTTATTAGATGGCACAATGGGCTCAAAGAGCTGAATTGCCTATTCCTGCTCCTACTACTTATGTTTAATTCCACATGTTAGAAGATTGCATTGATTGGGTTGGAAGTACTTCATTCCTTTCTAAGACTGATCAGTTGAAGGGACGCTGGCAAGTGCCATTAACATCAAGGGCTAAAGAAATACCTGCTTGTTACATCAAATGGGTTATAATCAATGTCCAGTCATGCCATTAGGGCGAAAGTACACAGCAGTATAATTCCAATGGCTTAAGAGTCAGGTGGTACCTAAGATTTGTAATTGTGTAATTTATTTAGATGATGTTGTGATATAAAGCGACACTTGGAAACAGCAAGTGAGACAAATAGATGACCTGTTTATACAATTGCAGTTGGCTGAGAATAAATTTAACCAAAACTGAATTTGTAAAAGCAAGAATTACTTACCTACGCATATTGTAGGGCAAGGGCAAGTGATGCCATGAACAGCAAAAGCAAAAGCTCCAACACACCCCCTCCTCCTGGACACCACCCCAAGGCCTCCTACCC
>NC_063339.1:60996352-61117205 GCF_021869965.1 Rhincodon typus
CTCCCTGGACTGACCTATCCCCTTCCTAACTCCCTACCTACACTCACCTTTACTGGCTCCATCCCCGCCTCTTCGACCTGTTTGTTTCCTCTCCACCTATCCTCTCCTCTATCCCTCTTCTATCCGCCTCCCACTCTCTCCCTATTTATTTCAAAACCCCCTTCCCCTCCCCCTTTTCTGATGAAGGGTCTAGGCCCGAAACGTCAGCCTCTCTGCTCCTATGATGCTGCTTGGCCTGCTGTGTTCATCCAGCCCTGAACCTTGTTGTCTCGGATTCTCCAGCATCTGCAGTTCCTACTAGCTCTAATAGAATTCCCTGTTCCTAAAAGTGACCAAGAATTCATGAGATATTTGGGAATGTGTGGATTTGACCTGAAATTTGTGCATAATTTCAGCAGTGTAGCTGTACCTTTAGTAATTCTATTAACAAAGCAAGCAAAAGTGGGAGATCAGTAGAACACCAAGCAGCCTATGAGAAGCTGAAGTCAGTTTTAATAACTGTACCACTGTTGGCTGCCCTGATTTTTTTTTCCCAGGTCTTTCAAAATGGTGATTCATGCTGGTCACTTGGGGGCAGGTACAGTCTTGTTACAGGATGATGTGTTGGGAATGGAGAAATCAGTGAGGTATTTCTCTAATAAACTAAACCAGTATCAGAATCTACCATAGAAAAATGGACATTGGGATTATTGTTAGATCTTCAACATTTTAAAGTCTATGTCTGACACAGTAGCAAGGAAATACTAATTTGCACTGATCATAATTTACCAACCTTCATTGAAAATTTTAACACTTGGAATGCAACACTAATTAGATGGAGTCTTTTGATGCAACCATATAATGGAAATACAATTCACATTGCTGAAAAAGAGAATGTAATTATAGATGCATTGCTCTGATTGTGAAACATGGGAGTAAGTCAAAAGTTAAAGAAACGCCAAAATTGTATAAGGTTCTTTAAAGGGGAGCTTGAATGAATGGATGTAAGTTTTGTTGTTTGTGTATCAAATATTTTGTAATGAAACACATTTCTGAAATTGTGTTTCTCTGCTTTTAGGACGAAGGCATGTAAAAACCATAATAAAATCAGAAATTGGAAAAACTAAGCAGGTCAGGCAGCATCTGTGGAGAGAAATCGGTTAATATTTTGACTCCTGAAGAAGGGTCACTGGACCCACAACAATATCTCCATTGATGCTGCCTGACCTGCTGAGTTTTTCTAGCAATTTCTAATATTGGTTTTGACTTCCAGCATCTGCAGTTCTTTGGGGTCTTTCTTTTTCATGTATAAACTGTATTTTACTATTGTTCTATATTTTTGATTGCGGACTGAAATGGGAAAATAACTTTTCTAAAAACAAAAGAAAACAAGGATAGTTGAAGGACTGCTGCACTTTCTCAAAGAAAGAGACCTGATACTCATTGTAAGTGATGTTTACACAGCCGATTACAGACAGGCTGGAGCTAGGGGTATGTATGGATGAAGATTTGGCTGACAACAAGTAGCTGATTGATCTGTGGACTAGTGACTAGCCATCAATAACAAAGGACTTTTGCCTTCCAACAATTATGTGACTGTATCCCAGGTAGTTGAAAAGCTTGAGGGTGTGAATGTTGAAGAGAAGCACCAGAACACCACAAGAAACATAGCCTACTCCTCTTCCTATGTTCTATTTAACCCTTCAAACTATATCAAACTCCTTGAAAACATTCAATGTTTTAGCCTCAGCCACTTTTATGTGACAGAGAATTCCACAGTCTTCCACTCTCTAGGTGAAGAAATTTCTTCTCATCTCAGTTCTAAATGGCATATCCTTAAACTGTGACCCCTGGTTCTGGATTCCCTGATTATTGGGAACATCCTGCATTTACCCTGTTTACCCCTGTTAGAATTTTATAGATGTTTATAAGATTTCCCCAACACCACCCCCCCCCCCCCCCACCCCCCCACACCCCCATTCAAGCTGCACACAGTACTCCTGGTGTGATCTCACCAAGGCCCTGTACAGTTGTAGCAAGATAAGCCAATTGGTTTACAAGGATATCCATGTCTTTATGCAACTCCCCCTTACCCAATCTATCACCATTCAGCTATTAACCCGCTTTCCTATTTTTGTTACCAAAGTGGATAATCTCACATATATTTTACTTCATTTGCATGCATTTGCTCACTCACTCAACTTGTCCAAATTACATTGAAGCACCTCCACATCCTCCTCACAACTTGTCCTCCTAGAGCTTCGTGTTGTCTGCAAACTTGGAGATATTACATTTAGTTCCCTCATCTAAATCATTAATATATGTTGTGAATAGCTGGGGTCCAAGCACTGATCCCTGCAGTATCCCACTAGTCACTGGCTGTGACTCAGAAAAAGGCCTGTTTATTCCTACTCTTTGTTTCCTGTCTGACAACCGTTTTCTATCCACTTTCATACACCACCCGCAATCACATCATCTTAAGTTTTATATGCTAATCTCTCATGTGGAACCTTATTGAAAGCCTTCTGAAAGTTCAAGGAAACCATACCCACTTGCTCTCCCTTGTCAACTCTACTAGTTACATCCTTGAAAGTTTCCATTAGACTTGTCAAGCATAATTTCCTTTTCCTAAATCCATTGTGACTCTGTCTGATCTTGTCACTGATTTCTAAGTGTTCTGCTATTAAATCTTTATAATGGATTCTAGCATTTTTCCTATATACTGATGTCTGCCTAATCAGTCCATAATTCTGTGTTCTCTCTACTTTTTTTTTTACGTGGGGTTACATTAGCTACCCTCTAATGCATAGGAACTTACAGAGTCTATAGAATCTTGAAAGATGACCACACATGCATCCATTATTTCTATTTCTACAGCCACCAACTTAAGTCCTCCGGTACATAGATTATCAGGACCTGGGGACTTATTTATTGGCCTTTAATCCCATCAATGTCCCAAAACTATTACCCTACTAATACTGATGTCTTTCAGTTCCTTCAAGTAGGAGATATCTCTCTCCTCTGCAAAACCTTAAGCCTAAAGAAAGCTGGATTCTTTTCTTCTCCCTCGGCAGCTGCTGTAAGCTATGGCTCTTAACCAGTAAGCCAGAGATTTTATAAATTTGAATCAGCCACCCTGTACCTTCTACAAGCAGGAGAAATTATCTTGTGGAGGGGAATCAATGAGCAACATGTCCTGACAAGCCAAATTAACCTCTTAGCAAATCCTGTGAACAGGAACTATTGAACTGCCTTCCCAGTCTTTCCCTGTGTCCATCAAACCCATGTTATTTTTTGCTATCTATGTGTTTATAGGAGGAGTTTATAAGGGGAGGGGTTGGATCTTTAACTACTAGAGTTATATGTCAACAGTTCATATTTGTGGATCTGTAGCAAGAATGTTTTTATTTGTAATAAACAGTAATTCTTGTTCTACACTAAAACCTGGTCTGTGCTTTCTGTCAAGCTGAGTCCAAAAGGCAGGTATGTTGGGAAATATTCTGTACTTTTATAAAATCTTTAATGTTTGTGTCAACCCTGGGACTAGCGAGGCTTGATTTCCAGTGTGTTACCCAGTGAGGCATAATGATTAGATCCAAAGAGACAATCTATCACCTTTGTAAACATTGATTCATTTTAAGCACAGAATTTATGGTAATTTAACCCTTTCTGGTATCTCACTATAGACTTTGATGTGCTAGCCTCATTTAGAGCTATGAGCACTGTATCCAGACTGTAGGATCATGACGAGAAAGCACTCTTAAGACTCCAGTCTTTTAAATAGTAACTATAAATGATCTGGGTTTGTGACAAAAACATTTTAAGAAGGCAGTTCAGTTTGTTTTGGTTTTTGTTTTTCCTCCTATTGTCTAAAGGTGAAATTAATAGAAACAGCAGCTTGGATCATCATGAAAGTTTAATGTAAATTGTCTCTGTTTTGCAAAATAAATACCGAAAGAACTGTGGATGCTGTAAATCGGAAACAAAAACAGAAATTGCTGGGAAAGCCGAGCAGGTCTGGCAGATCTGTGAGTTCTGAGAAAGGGTCACTCAACTCAAGATGTTAACTCTTATTTCTCTCTGCAGATGCTGCCAGACCTGCTGAGCTTTCCCAGCAATTTCTGTTTTTGTTTCTGATGTGCAATATTTTCTCTCTGTCAGTTTTCTTCCTTTCCTTCCCTCAAAGACATTATTTCACGATTGCCCCCAAGTGGCTCACCCCAGAGGACATTATTCCTTTTTCAGCATCAATTGTGGCCATTCCAGTTGACTGAGCTGTGTCATAGCCGAACCCAGACATGGTCTGACTGCTGGAAATAGTGGGCAGCCAGAATAGGAAAACCATGGGTGATTTCCCCTACCCCTGCATAAATCTAGGAATCCTTTGTTAGATGTAGGTATAGACTATGATAGATGAAGCTTGGGCACTTAATAGATAAAGATGTTGAGTGATTGGAGGCTTTCAGTCAGTGGAAAGTAATGAAAATCTGGGAGTAAGAATTGAAAGCAAATTTAGAGGGTAAGTAGAACTTCCTTATACAATATTTAGAGGAATAGTGTCCAAAGCATACCAAAGCTTTTGAAACTGAAAGCAAATCTCTTCAAAATTCCAATCCACTGAATATATAAATGGTTTCAAGCAGTTCCAATTACAGTCTTTCTATTTCAAATCTTTTCATTTGACCTTAAATATTGTCATTGTGAAAATATGAATATAACTATGTTAAGACTGTATTTTTCCAATAAATGAGTACATTTCCATAATTCAACAACATATGGATTGTTTGGAGAAATATATTTGTATATTGTATACTCTGACTTTCCATAGACCTGTGACTATTGATGTAGTTACTTTAAGCAGGAACCACAAAATCTACCGCATGTGATTTGGGCCAAGTTTTCCAAAATATAATATTCCTCTTTGCTCCTACTTCCATACTATTGGTTTATATTATATTTGTGCCAGAGCTTGAACTATATGAGCTGGAAATTATACCTCTGTGGTGTAGTCTGAAAAATTTTCATCGATCAGTTGCTTGTAATGAAACCAACAGTGCTATCGAGTGCCACTCACACAGGAATAATTTGCTCACTACTGCTTAGTTAAGTTTCTGCCAGAGGCATTCTGTTCCTGATGTCATTACAGCCTTGGTTCATGGAGGTGAGAATGACTGCCCTTGACATCAAGGCATCATTTGACCAAGTGTGGCATCAAGGGGCCCTAGCAAAACAGGAGTCAGTGAGAATCTGGGGAATGTTCTCCATTGTTTGGAGTCATACTTAGCACAAAGAAAGATGCTTGTGGTCATTGGAGATTCATAATCTCAGCACCAAGACTTTTCTGGAGGAGTTCCTCAGGGCAGTGTCCTAAATCCAACCATCTACAGATATTTCATCAATGATCTTCTTTCCTTCATTAGGTTAGAAGTGGGGATGTTCACTGATGTCTGCACATTGTTCAGCACTATTCATGACTCCTCAGGTACAGAAGCAGTAAATGTCCATATGACCTGGACCGAATAGTGAAAAGTGATATTTGTTCCAACACAAGTACAGCCAATAACTATCTCCAACAAAAAAAACCCATGACATTCAATGGTATTACCATGCTGAATCATGGGTTTGAAACTTGCTGCTTAAAGATCTTTGGTAAATTTCTGCAGTGCATCTTGTTGCTCTTTACCTGGTACTGCATATGGATTTGGATGACGCAATCAGAAGGGATATAGTAAGTTGCTGCAATGCATCTTATACATGTTCTGCCACTCTGAGGCGGTGGTGAAGGAAGAGAATATTGGAAGTAGTGGGTGCCAAGCAAATAGACTGCTTTTTCCTGGAGGGTGTCAAGCTTCTTGAGAGTTGTTGAAGCTGCACTTATCTAGGCAAGTGGGGAGTATTCCATCATACTCCTGACTTGTGCCTTGTAGATGGTGGGCAGGCTTTGGGGAGTCAGAGGTGAGTTACTCGCTGCAGGATCCCTCGCCTCTGACAGTGGTGTGATGGCCACAGTAATATGACAATGTTAATGATTATGTACACGGACCCCCAGATGTCATTGAAAAACCATTGTTTCTTTTTTGTCACTATTTGGAAAATACTCTGATCTTCTTTTGGGTCCAAATTTGTTTATCTTGCCATTGCTGGCATGCAACTTATTTCACCACAGTTTATCCTCCTTGAGAATCTGTTCATGTTTCTCTGTAATTTTAAACTTCTGTCGACACTAATTGCATCGCCTGGATTCAAAATAGCTTCAGTTTAGGCTATGTGATCTAAAGATATATTAACTGGTTTGGGAAGCAGTCTGAAGTCCACAGCTGAATTTTACCAAAAGTCAGCTCAGTGTAAATTTTGGGAGTTTCATGGAGTAGTTCTCACAGTGAGCTCAGTGTATTGCATCCTTACATCATCAACTGACTGTCGCTGTAACTGCAGCTACAAAAATCACACTACACAAGCAACCTGTTCTTAGACAGGGTTCTAAATTGATATGGTGCTAAGGGACTGCTAATCTTTCCCCAATGCCCAGTGTAGCTTTTCATCTTGCCATTGTTTAATGTGGAAACATCACTTCAGTTGAGAATATTAACTTTTATTAACAACATCAAAAACTGAAAATGAACAAGAGCTACTTGTCTTTTGAGCAACAACAAAATTGCAGTCCATCAATGATTGCTTCACCAAATTCGTTGGTCCTTAGTCATGGGAGCAATCAGTATTTCACATCATATATGCATGAGCAATTAATATCGTCCTCAATAAGTGAGATATGGAGGACTGTGATAAGGAGGGCTATGGAATGCCTTTACCTGGAGCTAGTGAACCTTATTCCCATGTATGCACCACATAACCATGCTGGACAAATTCAATGGGAGATTGATTTGTGATAGGCCTAAAGAATCCATCCCCCAAATCACCAGATCATCCAGGAAAGGCAGCATTTTATATAATAGTATATTAGCTTCTATCATTTTTAGTGAGTGGACAACCCTCATGGCTGTGGCCCACCCTCTGATCAACTTAGAAGGACACCCCTAACTGATGAGTGACCAGACCTCTGATTGACTTAACACTAATTCTTACATTACACTGCAACTGTAGGACTGGTCATAGACCACTTCTGAGATTACAGTGATACGTAACTTCTGACGCTTCCTGCCTCATGTGGCCAAAGGACTACATCAAAGCCCCTGGTCTGAGATCAGTTGCTGCCCTTCATTGACTTTGGAAGCATTTCTGACAAACAACATTCCCTGTCGCCTTGGCCAAGGACTCCTCCCCTTAGATGTTGAGACATCGTCATTTGGTTGAAGCTGTGTGTTTGCCTTGAAAGCACGTGCTGTACGTGTAACATTGATGTAGCACAGCGCCCTAAATCAACAGGTCCACCCTCCTGACAGTAACCATGATAAGCTGCCTGTGTTTGTGCCTATGCCTGTACTGTGAGCCTGTCTATGCACACAAAGCATTGCAATGTAAGGTGTTGGTGGGAGAACTGCCTTCGTGTTTAGTCTGAATTAAATCAAAGGAAGATTAAACAGAGGGAGCTGGAAGATTCAGTCCCCATTTCACATGGAAATGCCATTAATTAACATCCCCTTATTATCATTGTTCATTGTGGGTTTTTCTTATTATTTGGTTGGGGCTATCATTGTGAGAAACGTTTTACAGAAAATACTCTGCAAGCATTGAAAGGATCAAACTTAGTTTGCTCACTGACAGATTCCTGTATTGGAATGAGTTCATGTCAACTCGGTGCTTTTTGTAATGAGTATGTGCCTAAAGCACAAACTGAGCATTAATTTGTCACTAATTGCATTTGCTTGCACAATAAAAAGAAAAAAGCCACACTAGTAGAGTGGAAAGTGCTCTCTCAAGGATATGATTGAAATAGCATTTGCTGCCAAAATAATATTGAGTGTAAAAACCAGGCTGTTATTAAAGTGTAAATCATCGAGCAATTTGTGTCAATGAAGAGTTACCCCACAAGAATTGCTACAGATGACTGGTTAATGATCAGAAGCAATGCTAGAGACCAGACTTAATGGTGCAGATGAGGGGCAATACTGTAGACTAGGGGCTCAGTGGAGGCCAGAAGCAAAACTAGAGACTAGGGACAACACTGGAGACTGGGGAAACACATTGGGGCAGCAGATACATGGGAACACCACCACCTGCAAATTCCACCCCCCCAAGCTGCTCACCATCGTGACTTAGAAAAATATCACTGTCACTGCGTGAGTCAACTTACAGCGCATGGACTACAGTGGTACAAGAAAGCAGCTCACCACCACCTTCTCAGGGGCAGCTCGGGATGGACAATAAATGTTGGTCCTGCCATTAGATGCCCATGTGTCGCAAGATAATAAAATAAAACCACTAGAGACCGAGAATAATGTTGGAGACCTAGGGGCTACGATGGAGGCCAGGGGCAATGCTAGAGACCAGGCATGATACTGGAGACGAGGAGTAACAATAGAAACCAGGGGCAATGCTGGAGACCAGGAGTGACACTCATGACCAGCAGAAGAGGAAGACCAGGAGCAGTGGGGAAGTCAGCAATATTTTTTAGGGAAGAAGGCTCTCAGGTCATAGGGAAAGGAAGGTTGGA
Organism: Rhincodon typus; assembly: GCF_021869965.1. Classification (NCBI taxonomy): domain Eukaryota; kingdom Metazoa; phylum Chordata; class Chondrichthyes; order Orectolobiformes; family Rhincodontidae; genus Rhincodon; species Rhincodon typus. The sequence continues at coordinate 61,004,943 of NC_063339.1, forward strand.
TACAATAGCAAAAGAATGGCTTTCATCATCTACCATCCTCAATCTAACCCCTTCCCCATCCACGTTTCCATTTATCCCCAGATTACAGCAATTCGTATCCTCTCCCCACTAATGTGGCAGGCAGGCTCCCTTGGTTTAGCAGTCAGAAAGGCTGCCAATTTTGTCATCTACCAGGTATTAGACTTATGGTGAGATAAGGCCCTTATGTGTTCATTAATAGACAATTTCTGTGTATTGATTCATCAGTTTGGCAATGCTGACAATGGGCTTTCCCATCTAGATCTTAATTCCTGAGGTGACCAGAAGAGAACAAGTATTTCATTGGTGCCATCCCACCTGATTATTTCCCATTCCTGCTACGTTCCATGGCCCTTCTAAGGAGGGGAAATCCTGAATTATATTCCTTCAGTGTAACTCAACTTCTCCCGACAAGGAGAGCAATGATACAAACTGTAAATCTCACTCCCCAAGCTGTAATTGTTGGAAAATTCTTTTAATAATAATAATAATTTCTCACTTTTCTATTTCTCTCTGTCTGGGGGCAAACTGTCCTTTCCACTGATTCTCTTTCGTGATTGATTTCATTCTGGGTCATCCCAATTCACTCTCTGTGGTTCCTCTTTCTTCCTTAAATCTCACTGGGTTGGCTCATAGACAGTTGGTTCACTGCTGTTTCATACGTTCCATTGTCCTTACTGAGCTTTGATCAGCTTGTGCTTCCAGAAATTTGAGCTGAACAGTTAGGGCAAATGTCTAACTAATAAAGTGTGCAGCACTCCACTAACATATCTGCTAGTGTGGTAGAGCAGAGTTAATATTATTGAAACCGACTGTGTTTCTATGTCACAGCACAACACTCTCGAAATAGTCTGGATCAAGCAACAAGGATGGGACATTTGGAAGTGTTAGTTCATGTCCAATGTAAGTTGAGCAGCTTTAAAACTTTCTGCCACACGCTTGTCATTATCCACGGTGCCAACTCCAATTAGTTTACCGCTATACCCCAAATATTTTCTGCAGCTCTGAGTTTCTTTCTCACTACTTTTTTTTTCGGTTGAATGGAGGGAGGGAAAATAATCCATATAGACATGAAAAGATAGGAAACCTCCCTAATTAAAATGATATTACAGAATGACATTGACAGAGGCCTGGAACATTTGGCTGACTGCCCTCTCAGCTGGAGAATGGGATCATATCAAATTCTTTGATGCATAATTTTGTATCATTGTGCAGCTCCAACTATCTACTGATCAAGCCTCACTGCTTCAAAGTCTTCACATTTGATATATCCTTTTTGTTTTTCTGTGTTCATACAACCTTCTTTCATGACCATGTCAAATACAAATAGCAAATTAACTACTGGCGACTTTTCCAAAACTAGAGTATGTCGCATATCATTACGTATTGTTTCATTTTCCAGAGGCTGCGCAGTTGCAGAATATTTAGATTTGCTGAAACATCATGGAAATGCAGACGGGCTTGCCATTTCCAAAGCAGATTTGAAAGTTAAGTATGTCGTGACTTTTAAACAAGTGTTGAATGTCAAAAATTGTGGCAAATTCAGAAAAGACTTTGTGTTACATAAAAACATTAAATTATTTCACATGGTTGTCTGGATAATAATTTATAAAATGCAACAGAATGTTGGACCAAATCTATAATAGTTAAACTATAGCAAAGTTTCTAGGTCATTAATAGTTGAGATCCAAGTCTTATTCTTTCATATATCTGACAGTTTGTTTTTAACTACCGTAATTGCTTTGTCCCTTCCAAATGGAAACCACTGTGATTGCTGCAGAAAATTATTAAACACAGTTGTCTCCAAGCAATTACAACCCAACCAGAGAAATCCAAGATTCAAAACCTCTTTTCATGCTTTCTTATTTTGTATAACTTATGGTCCCATAATTGGTTTTAATGCTCAGCATACTTTGTTATTTGATATCAAATGAAATATGTCTAGGATACAGTAGCCTATTTATAGAAGATCTATCTGTGTGAAATACTTCGTGTTGCTATATTTGTTTATGTTGTTTTGGAAAGACAATAGCCATGTTATGTCCTTCACATGGCAATATTCTTTTAAAATTATCCTGCTAATTATTCTATTGCAAGAAGCAAAATACTTTATCTACATTATGTCTGATTTCTTCTGCGTGGAAAATTATGATCCTTAAGACTTTTTTAAAAGACAAAAACAGAAGGTAGCTAATGATAAACAGTACTGATACAGATATTTATTAATTGTGGTTTTACAAAATAAATCATGTCCAGTGATTGTCATAGTTCATGTACACAAGCCATTCAAATGCTGAGGAATCCAGCAAAACTCCCAAAGGGAAGAAGGAGTCAATGTTGAATAAAGGAGAGAAAAGGAAGTGAGGTTCGTATAGACTAAAAGTGAGAAAAACTTACTTTCTTAATTGCCTTTCTGTGGAAAGTGAAGTTTTAGCCCATCTAGAGTTACCCAAATTACAATACTGAAACAAGTTGTGTCATGTTGATCAATCTTAGTGTTTATCTTAAAACAAAAGTCTTAATTTCTTATGGAGATAGTAGGAACTGCAGATGGAGAATCTGAGATAACAAGGTGTACAACTGGATGAACACAGCAGGCCAAGCAGCATCAAAGGAGCAGGAAGGCTGACGTTTCGGGCCTAGACCCTTCTTCATCCAGCTCTACACCTTGTTATCTCTTAATTTCTTATGTTCACTCTGTTCCCCACATCTCCCTGCTCCCCTTCACCTGTGTTGCGTATCCTTAAATAGGCAATGGCGGTATAGTTGTAACATTACCACACTAGTAATCCGGTGGTATAGGTTCCAGTCTCTCCATGGCAACTCGTGGAGATTAATCTCAGTTTGTAAATCTGGAATTTAAATCCAACCTAATTACAACCACAAAATTGTGGGTAAACCCATTTGATTCAAGAATCAAAGTCTAAAAGGAATTAAACTGGACTGACTGTTTGGCATCTACCTGGGCACTAGAAATGACAGTGTTAAAACCTGTCCTATTGATTCTTTAAAGTCCTTCTTACTAACATCTTGGAGGTGTTCAATTATTGAGAGAGCTGTCCTACAGGCTGGTCAAGTAACATTCTAACATATTTTCGGACTCGCCAAATGATACCTCACAGACAATATCTAAGGTATTGTCATCACCATCCCTGGGGTATGCTCCGTTTCACTGGCTAGACAGTCCTACTAGAGGAGACAGCACAGCAGTTTACAGTCAGGAGGGAGTAGCCATGGATGTCCTCAAAATTGACTCTGTGTCCCATGAAATTTCATAGCATTAGGCCCAAGAAGCCAAGAGAAGCTCCTGTTGATTCTCACCAAATGCCGTGATGATGGATTTGTTCTCCTTCACATTAACCACCCATTGGAAGAAGCTCTGAGGGTGGCATTCTCTTGGTGCATAACTTCAATGCCCATCACCAACAGTGACTCGCTAACACCACTACTGACCAAGCTGACCAAATTCAAAAGCAAATAGCTGCTTGGCTGGGTTTGTAGTGGTGTTGAGGAAACCAACAAGAGGGAAAAACCTATTTGACTGAATTCTCATAAATCTAACTGTTGTAGACAGGTTTTTGTCAGTATTAGTAGGAGCAACCAGTGAGCAGTTATTTTGGAGGAAAGGTTGAATTTACGCACTGATAGTCTCCATTGTGTTGAATAACACTATCACCCTGCTAAATATGATAGATTTTGAATAGATCTAGCAACTGAAAACTGGGTGTCTACGAGTTTCTGTAGTATATCAGCAGCAGCAGAATATGTTAGCAGGCAGTAACTGGTGGGGTGCTGCTGGGATCAGTGTTGGGACCCCAGCTACTCACAGTATATATTAATGATTTGTATGAGGGAACAAAATGTAACATTCCAAAGTTTGCAAATGATACCAGGTTGGGTGGGTGAACTGTGATGAGGATGCAGAGATCCTTCAGCATGATCTGACAGATTGGGTGATGGCACAATGGCAGATGCAGTATAATTTGGATAAATGTAAGGTTATTCACTTTAGAAGCAAAAAGAAGAAGGCAGATTACTACCTGGTTGGCTGTAAATTGGGAGAGGGGAATGTGCAGCTGGACCTGGGTGTCCTTGTGCACCAGTTGTTGACGGTAAGCACGCAGGTGCAGCAGGCGGTAAAGAAGGCAAATGGTATGTCGGCCGTCATTGCCAGAGGTTTCCAGTACAGGATCAGGGATGTGTTGTTGCAGTTGTACAAGGCCTTGGTGAGGCCACACCGAGAATACTGCGTGCAGTTTTGATCTCCTTTTCTGAGGAACGATGCTCTTGCTCTTGAGGGAGTGCAGCGAAGGTTTACCAGGCTGATTCTGGGGATGGTGGGACTGACATGAGGAGATGTTAACTAGGGTAGGATTGTTTTTGCAGGACGAATGAGGGGGGGGATCTCATTAGAGACTTATAAACTTCCAACAGGCCTAGACAGGGTAGATGCAGGAAAGATGTTCCCGAAGGTGGGTGTATCTAGAACCAGGGGTCACAGTCTGAGTGGATATGAAGAGACATTTCTTCACCCAAAACATCGTGAGCCTGTGGAATTCATTACCACAGGAAGTAGTTGATGACAAAACATTGAATGTATTTAAGAGGTGGCTAGATATAGCACTTGGGGTGAATGGGATCAGAGGTTATGGGGAGAAAGCAGGATTAGGCTATTGAGTTGGACAATCAGCCATGATCATGATGAATGGCAGAGCAGGTTTGAAGGACCGAGTGGCCTCCTCCTGCTCCTATCATCTATGTTTCTATGTTCAATTGCAATCTCTAACCTCATGGCACAACATAGCCTCTGCTCTATCATTTCCATCAAGTCAATAGGGGTGAACCCTGATTCAATGAAGAGTGCAGGAGGACATGCAGTAGTCCTCTTAAAAATGACATATCAGTCTGGTAAAGGTATAACACAGAACCAATTGTATACCAAGCAGCAGATGCAGCCTGCAATAAAGAAAGCTAAGTTATTTCACACCCGGTAGATTATATCTAAGTTCTGCAGTCATACCACATCCAGCTGGGGTACAATTGAAAGCTCCACAAGTATCCCCATCTTCAACATTAGTGCAAAAAGTAGGGCATTTGCAACTATCGTCAGCCATAAGTGCAAAAAGTGGATGATCAGTCTTGGCTGCTCTGGAGGTGCTGAGGATCACAGATGCCAGTATTCAGCCAATTCAATTCAATCTAATTGATATCAAAATAAATGACCGAAGACACTGGATACTGCAAAGGCAAGGACCCCCCTCCCCCTGCCTCAGTCCTTGAGAATACAGGCCTAACCTTCCAAATTGCTCCTCATAAGACAGTCTCGCCATTCCAGGCAACAGTCTGGTGAACCTCTGCTGCACTCCTTGGACGGTATGTCTATCCTTTATTCAGCAAGTGGACCAGAGCTACACATAATATTCTAGGTACAGGCTCAGAAATGTTCTAACAACCGAAGCAAGACTTATTTGTTGTTTGCATCTTTGTTCTTTTATTCAATCCTATAAATAAACAAAATAACATTGTATACTTAATAAAATTAGTTCAAATTTTCAAGACTGTCTTTTTATACCAGCTATTTGCTTATACCAGGCAACACTTCATAAATCTGTGCTATACTCAATTATTAACTGAACATCCTCCCTATAGTGTGGAACCCAAAGTGCATAAGCTACATTAATAGTTAAGATTTGTAAACAGTTTCAAATTATATCATAGCTCCCCAAACCATAGTGCCAGCTTTCCATTTGCTTTTATTAAATGGTTTTAAGCAATTGAGTTGTTGGATATTTCATCCTTATGTGAAGCTCTATTGCAATGTTAATGATCATCTCTTCCTGTTGCTTACTTTCACAACACTGGGTCTGTGCTGTCTTGCACTGGTAAATTTGAAAGTATCGATTCAGGTTTGCTTTCTTTACTATCAATGTACCTCAATAAGACAATTTCTCAGACATCTATCTTTTCAGGTAAAAAGCACTACCCTTATGGAAGTTTATAAGCTAGTTCTTTCCACTGACGCTAGCAATCAGTATAATTGTCCTCCTGTCTCATTTTTATGATTGCTTTATGTTGCAGCAACCATTTCCTTGTCTCTATGAATACAATATTTGAGAGTGTGATTTTATTTTACTATAAGGGGCTGCCAGCCAAAACTGATGAGCCACCCCCTCAACATCACTCTTCTGCAATTAGCTGCTCACGTCCCTCAACACTGTCCTTTTTGGACAATTACTATCCCTGATAGATACAACTCCTATGTTGTAAAAGAATCATAGTTTATTAATAGCCTTTGAAGTTGAGGAACACTACATTGTGTTTTTTTTTTATGTCCATGCATTTTGGGATATATTCTCTTCCAATTTTCTTAAAATTCTACTGCAAATGCTGTTTATTTAATCAATCTGACTTCCCCATCATCTTTTTTGACTTACATTGGTTCCTTTTCCCACACATTTAATACATGATCTTGTTCTTGCCTATAAATCACTCCGTGGTTTCACCCTACCCTTTTACTACCATGTCTTCACCCTTGCATTCTCTTTTCATCCTTGCTTTTGGTCACTTTTCCTAATCTCTTTTCATTGTGACTATTCGTAAAATGCTAGGGATATTTTTAGGTTATAGGCACTATATAACAATGCAAATTGTTGCTCTTTAAGGTGAACCCAACAAAGCTCGAGTTATAAATAATATGAACACGACATTTGATATACAGTGCATTCAAGTTAACCTGCTAGGAATTCATGGTCTCTGCAGTGAGAACTGTGAATAGATGTTGGAAATGCTTTCCTAAATTAATGTAAAACTTGCAGACAACATCACTGCATGTTTTGTCGACACGTCAGGCCAATTTGAAGGACTTACGCTGAAATATGTAACCACCAGTCTGTCTGTAGATCTCTGCATATTAATCATTAAGCATACTTCAAAGTAATTGTGTATCAAGATACAGGAAATTTGCTATATACTGTATACAGTCGACTTAGCAAATCTCAGTTGTTTATATGAATCTAAAGCATCATTCATCATGAATGTTCTATGGACATGGCTTTCAACAAAACAGAGTTAAAGACATAAAACCCTGCATCAGCAGAAGCCAGTCCAAAGATCAAAGACCTTTTAATCGGATCACATAAATAAAGACACTACAGTGAATAATATTTCACATTCAACATGAATGCTGGCAAACCACGTCCTGCTTTGCATCTTGCACATCACAGAAGCTTATTCGGATCTTACTTGCTAGAACCAAGTTCAGCAGACCAGCAGTTACAAGGGACATAATTGCTTTCCTCAGCATGCAGCTTTCTCATATTCTCAGTGACGATCACCACACAAAATGAAATCTATTTACTTAGCTGTGGCAAGGTAATCTAACAAGCAACACTTCAATTTTGAAACTTACACTATTGTTTTCAAATCCTTCCAAGGTTTTGCCCCTTCCCATCTTTGTAATCTCCTCCAGTCCCACAACCTTCAAGAGATATAGCTGCCACACCATTAGTGGCCATGCTTTCAGCTGCACAGACCCAAAGCTCTGAAATGCACTTCAATCTCTCCACTTCTCAACCTCTTTTTCCTCCACCAAAACACACCTAAGACCTGGATCTGGATCATGATTTAGCCTAGCTCCCCGGATACCTCCCTAGTTGCTTTATAACAGTCCTGTGAAGTATATTGGGATATTTTACCTTAGTAAAGGCTCTACATTAGTAATAGGTTGGTGGTGTTGATCCTTTGTGTGTGAGTGATCAGTGTGTGAGTACTGAGTGACACCCACATGGATTTAAAGTTATTATTCAGCACAGGAAGTTACCTTAAACAAGTATTATTTTGCTTTAGAGAGACAATCTTTAAAGTTCTGTCATACACAAAGATGCACAAACACATACTCAGAGACACATATAGTACAAAAGGAGACCATTCAGCCCATTGAATTCTTAAAATAGTATCACTTCCGTGCAGTTTATATTTGATTCAAGTTGAGCATTTAGAGAAGATAAATAGTAATTATATTAAAGCTCAACACAAGCTTGATACGCAGCACCTCATCTTTCATTTCAGCACTTTAGAGCTTTACAAGCTCCACACTAAGTACGATATAATCAGGCCATAATCTCCCTCCCCCCCCACCACATTTGATTTCCTTGTTATTGGTTTATGTCTTACTCTATTTATTCTTGCTTTCTGAATGCAGCTGTTAACCTTTTTTGCCATTCACAATGCCTCTAGGCACATATTTTGTTTCTTCACTTGTTCTTATTTCTTATCAATTCCTATTTAATCTCTTCTGTCTTCCATCCTATCACAGACCTTCCTTTTGTTCCTTTTCCACCCTCTCCCTTTCACTTGATTAAAATCTGTTCTATTTCCAACTTGTTCTAGTTCTAATGCAAAGTCATCAAACTAACATCCCTCCACAGACGCTGCTAGACCTGCTGCATGTTTCTAGCACTGTTTTTGTTCGTACTAATGCAAACTAGCTGTTTGGACTGTGGCAATAACAGCAAATAGTCACAGACCACCAAAGCTTTATTAAGATTACAAGGATGTGTTCAGTATTTCCTGATGCTCTAGGCAAATGGTAGATGTTGCTATTCCAGGTTAGATGTGTTGTGTAATGTAGTGTTTAATGATGAACGTTGGAATAGGAACTGGAATTGGCTGCTGTTTATTGAAAATTATTGGTGAACAGCAATTATTTCACTCAAAGTATAAAAGTTAATATAGAATCTTCATCAATAAGTTTAAGAAAGTATCTTGATGGGTGTCTATTTAGTGATTAAAGGATGCTGATACTGGGGGAAGTGAACATTTTTGTCCTAAAGGCCTAAACTTTATATATATGCTGGAGATGAAGAACCATGCACAATACCAGTTCATGCAGTGTAACAATTCCAGTGGGCAGGAAACATTACCAGTTTCCCCATGATATTCCATTATCTGTTGCCAGAAGCCACGATTCCTTCCTGCAGGTTTGTACTTGGGAAATTCAGGCCTTTGTATTAGGATTGGATGAAAGAATATCTTTCACTTTATTGGTCAGTGTATTGAGTAGAGGAGTTGGGAGGCCATGGTGTGGCTGTACAGGACATTGCTTAGGCCGCTATTGGAATACTGTGTTCAGTTCTGGTCTCCCTGCTATAGAAAGGATGTTGTGAAACTTGAAAGGGTTTAGAAAAGATTTACAAGAATGTTGCTGAGGTTGGAAGGTTTGAACAAGCGGGAAAGGCTGAATGGGCTGGGGTTATTTTTCCTAGAGCGTCAGGGGCTGAGGCGTGACCTTATAGAGGTTTACAAAATCATGAGGGGCATGGATAGGGTAAATAGACAAGGTCTTTTGCCCAGGGTAGTGGAGTTCAAAACTAGAGGGCATAGGTTTAAGATGAGAGGCAAAAGATTTAAAAGGGAGCTAAGGAACAACTTTTTCCCGCAGAGGGTGGTGTGTGTATGGAATTAGCTGCCAAAGGAAGTGGTGGAGACTGGTACAATTACAACATTTAAAAGGCATCTGGATGAGTATATGAATAGGAGGGGTTTATGGATATGGGCCAAATGCTAACAAATGAGACTAGGTTAATTTAGGATATTTGGTTGGCATGAACAAGTTGGACTGAAGGGCTTTTTTCCATTCTGTGCACTCTATGACTCTATTAATCAGAGGTAGATTCAAATGTCCCAAAAATATGGTACTAATCCACAGCCCCATTCTGCCCCTGGCTCATGGATATTTAAATTGATCACAAATCAAGGTAAGTTATGTTAATTGTGAAATAAAAACAGAAAAGTGCTGGAGAAATTCAGCAGGTCTGTTAGGATCTGTGGAGAAACAGAGTTCATGCTTTGAATCCAAAATGATTTGTCTCTACTAGTTCTGAAGAACAGTCACACTGAACCCAAAACATTGACTGTTTCTTTCCCCACAGACGCTGCCAGATCTGCTGAGTTTCTCCAGCAATTCTTACTTTTTCTACAGATATCCTGCAATGCAATACTTTGCTTTTATTCTTATACTCGTAATGAATTGCTCCATTGTCAGTCTGTGTTTGCTTTTATCATCCTTCAACATTAATCTTATAGCTTTAAGGTGTTGATTTTGAATTTTTGCAGAGGTTACGGTTTTAAGACACCAAACCATGTGGAGTATTTTATCCATGGCAATTACTGTATTGATGCATGGCTCTTACAGCTATATTACAACAGCCTGTATTTAGATAGAGCCTTTAACAAAGTAAAATATCCAAATCAGTCAAATGCGAGATTGTCACAGTCAAGTCCAATGCTGCTTTCCATCCCTAGGCACACTACCAAGACAGGCTGCTGGATAGCAATCAATAGGAAAAACACTTGCAGATTTCTCTCCTCTCTCATTCAATTGGTATTGAAGTCAATTGTTGCCGTAAGATGACTGGCTGAGGATCCCTATGGATTACACTTAAGGCAACGTGTATGATACTCTGTGCCATTTTTGACAATTTACCTTCAAAAGAATATTGATACTGTTGAAAGTGCTCACAGCAGAAGAGCAAGGGAATTTCCAGGGATTCCAAATTCTGGAAACTGACAGAATTAAACTTATTCCTGCATTAGTAAAGTAAGTGAGGGATCATGGTGCATGTCTTTATAATATTGAAGGATAGGTAGTGTGGATACAAGCAGGTTGTTGAACTTAAATTGTGATAATGCAGCTGAGAAACATGAAGGTGAAATTGTTAAGCTCTGGAAAAGGCAAGAAATTTCTTGAAACCATGTCGGATAGACACCCATCAAAAACATATCACAGATTAATTCCTTGGAGATCCTTAAAGATAACAGTTTAAGGTATGATTGTTTCAAATAGTTGTTGTAAGGAGCAAGCTAATTAGGCCAAAATATATTGTTCCATAGTTTCTTAGTTTGCTTTTCTTATTGTGTTAATGATTTCAAATGTTGTTGCCCTAATGCAGTTCTGTCGCTAAGTGCAATCACAGCCTAATGAACTGTAAATGTGGGCATTGGTCACTTCAGCTCAGTGTCAACTAATGATCTGCATTTCTGGCTTGTTTAGTATGAAGCGTAGGAATCTCTTGCCAGAACTGGGTGGAAATTTTACAGCATTATGCTCATGGATAAAAGTGATGGCATTTAGACTCGAATGATGTTTTCTGACCTTTACATGAGCATGAATCTAAATTGGTCATCCAAAGTTGTTAGGCTCAATATTTTAAAAGACAGTTTAATATTTTTCCATTCAGTTGGTTTTTGGTATTCCTTGGTTTACTTGTTTCAGTTCAGTTGTTACAGTGTTTGCAGGTTCAATGTTAATGCTGACAAATAATTTGTTAGTGGGTAAGATATCTAAAAATAGGTTAAATGGAATCCCTCTATTTACAAACTAAGTAGATTATCAACAGAGCAATCCATCTACATATTAAAAATCCAACTCCTGTAATGCTCCAAATTACATCTGTGTGTACAGGTGATCTGATCTTAGCTGGGCTTGTCAGAGGACATTGAGGCTTGGATTCACTGAGATATATCTATGTTACAGTCTAAGCGGTGACCAAATTCCAGGTCTGCTTACCATGTCCACCTCAAATTAATTTTTTATGTCCCTGTTTGCTACAAGGGACATCAGTTAATCTGCAATCCATGTATGTATGGAACAGGTGAATGATGAATTGTTCGCAAGAGGTAACGTTTCCCAATCCCTGCAGACAACTGGCAATGGAATGAAGAATTTTTCAATTAGCAAGGTTACTCAAGGTCCAGGATGTTATTGATGGCACCCAAACGGCCCAATGTGCTTCAGATGCTCATTCATGACCACAAGGGATTACGTCTCTACTAATGTGCTACAATCTGCTCAGGATCAAAATGGTTTGCTACCTACACAGCAATCCTGAAGCCTTTACTTTAAGCTAATCAAGCACATCACCATTATTTGATCTAGAATGAATTGTGCAAAGTTGGCTCCTAAGAAGCTAATTGTACCATGTGTAGTTCCAGGTAATGTACCTCCATACAAATCATGCTTGGTTAGTAAATTGAACATATACCAAACCAAGTCATCATCAAACAAGCAATAGGTGTGTAAACACGTGGGCGTTCAGATGGCTACCTGTAATACAATCTTATCTCATCAAAATCTACAACACAACTTTGGCATTCAACAAGGTGTCAAACTGAAGTAGCCTGAGGAAGAAGACAATGCATAACAAGGAGATAACTTCGTGGAGGAGGAGTATGTTAAAGACACAGATGTTGAAGAAATTTTTTCAGTTGTTGGAGCTGTTTATCATGGTTTTCTTGAGGTATTCACATGCTACCTGTTGTTACGAAGTTGGGTAGAATTTTTATGGTGGAAGGCAGGAAGCTAAAATGTGTGGTTCCTTTAAGAGATTTGTGCTTCATCTGAACATAGAAATTTTTAAAATTTTTAAATTTTTAAAATTTCTGTCTGTGAGCAGCAGCTAAAATTGCCAGTACAAAGAGCCTCAAAAAGTGAAACAAGTGTATCAAAAAAATACCTTACAGGTGGCAGGCTAAACAGCAGTCTTGTCGAGCTGGAGGAACACAGCAGGCGAGGCAGTACAGAGGAGCAAGAAAGCTGACATTTCGGGTCGGTGCCCTTCTTCAGAAGCTCCACACTTTGTATTCTCTGACTCCAGCATCTCCAGTTCTTGCTATCTCAGTCTTGTTTTGATGTTGTGACGAGTTTGAATTCGATGAATTAATTTAGGCAAAGCACCTCGAAACAGCCACCTGAATTTAAATTTGATGGTGTTGACAACCTGAAACCAATCATACTTTAAGAATTTGATTATGTAATTAATGGTATGTAAGATGAGGGCATCATTTGGAAAATTGGAGAGAGCCAACTGCCATTTGAAAGAGAGACAACTGCTACCTGCCACAGTTAGCACCATTCAGTTCTCAGAGAAAGCCCATCTAATTAATCAAAGTACCATGGTATTTTAGCTCAAAATCCTTACAGGAGAAATTACAGCAGAATTAATGAAATTTGTGAAGAGTAGAGACAACAAAATATTCCAGTAGACACTCTGTGCGAACTTGGAGAGATTAAGCTATGATTTATTACTTCTTATTAATTGGGTTTATATTAGTGGGACTTGTCTTTATTTAAACCGCATTCCAGTAGAATTTAGATCAGGGAGTAGTTAGTAGTCTAAGGGGGAACTGTCGGTTTGGTAGTAATTTTGTTAATTTGTTCATTGTTGGGTTAAATAAATAAATTATTTCTTGTTACTTGTAGAGATCAGGGATTTTCTTTCTTTTAACCACTCTTTGAACAGGTTATGAGGGGAAAGGCGGGCTTTTCTAGGTGTTTTGGGGGTAATTATTAGGAGTGAACCTCTAATCCCATCATAGCAGATTGGGGCTTGTGTTTTAGTTTTAATTATTAGAGGTTCAGCCATTCCCTGTCGTAACACTGTCCAACTGCCCACTGCATGAAGATTCCTCCCTATTTGAACGTATCCTCAGGAATATGTCTTAACTTTGACCCGTTAATGTGCTGCCAAAGGAACAAATCCTGTTGCCTTTTTTTTACAGTAATCAACAATTTAACTCTCAGACACAATATAACTTCAGTGCAAATAGGCATTGTTTCCCTAACTCTGATCGACTAACATGAATAGTAAGTTGTCTAGGTGGCAGAGTGTGGTTGACGTGTTCCAAAGCCCAGTTGTGTGTCTCTTCTCCTTATCCTCCAGTGAGGGGCTGTACATCTTCATGGCATAGCCTTATCTTGCCTGTCCCTGCCCACTTTCTGTCCAATTACTGTTATTATTGAAGTGATAGAATAAGTCATCAAAAGTCCAAAAATGAAGGACTTGCATTTATGTCTTACCTTCCATGACCAGTGGCTGTCCCAAAGTGCTTTGCAACCAGCTAATTACCTTTTGAAGTGTAGTCAATGCTCTAATATAGGATACACAGTAACTAAATTATGCACAGCAAGCTCCCACCAACAGCAATGAGATAATGACCAGTTAATCTGTTTTTGTGATGCTGGTTGAGGGATAAATATGGGTCAGGATATCAAAAATAACATCCCTGTGTTTTTTCACATTAGTGCCTTGGGATCTTGTAAATCTACTTGAGAGGCCTAACAGGGCCTCGGTTTAATGTCTCAGCTGAAAGTGGTAATTCCCACAATGCAACATTGACTTTGATACTGTAAGATCATACTGGGACAGTAAGTTTTAAGAAAAAAAAGGTTAAAGGAGGTGAGAGGTGGAGAGATTTCTTGGGAGAAATTCAAGAATTTGGGTCTAGATAGCTTAAATCATAGCCATCAACAGTGAGTGGATTGAAATAAGAGATGCAGAAACAGCCCAGATTGGACAGTATCCTCTTACCACATCCTTAACAACACATTCTACCATTTTTCAAACTACTGATGTTGGGCTGACTGGTCTATGTTCCCTGTGTTCTTTTTCATTCTTTTATTCAACAGCAGATGATCTTAAGAACACTGGAAGATCAAAACCAATCCATTTGCTATCTCTTATGAAGTACGAGATTCTAGGTTATCAGATCCAGGGGATTTATTGGCTTTTAATTTTTTTTTGTCTCTTGCTAGTTTACTTTTTTATTCTGCTCTTTCCTTGTTTATCAACTTTTCAATAACTCTTTGCTGAATTTTAAAATCATCTTCATCATTAAGTTTTGGCACCATTATCAGCCTTACCCTTTAATGCTATCTTTAAGTTTTCAAGTTAGTCATAGTTGGACCATTGTTCCCAAGGCTTTTTATTCCTTAAGAAAATGTCTATTAGTTGTGAATGTATTAGACATCATATATGTTTTACATAAGGTTACAGTGGGATTCCAGCGTGGGATTCCTGCTAAAAGGCAAGTTCCCAAAGAGAGGCATTATTGATGCCATGAGTTTGGCCACAGAATGTAAATTAGGTTGACCCTGGAAATACAGACAGGGTCAGCACACAAATGGTCAGATGTGCGCTAATGACATCTACCAAAATGGAAGCCTCGTGGAAACTGGGGTTTAACTGAGAAGGGGAATTAAGAACAGGGTTCAAATTTCCATTACACTTACATTGCATGTTTGTCTGCTTTGATAATTTGTAAGTTAGCATAAGCATAGATTTTAATTACATAATCAAGTTTTAATACAATGGTTGGACTAATCCAGACAAATATAAATCTAAGAAAAGAAATTGCTTAGCACTTAAGCACCTTCCCATGAGGGGATCTGAATGAGGAAGTAATTGCAAATAATTCAGTTAAAATCATATTTAATTGTGTATTTGGGGAGAAGGTATAAAATGGTATTTGCAGTATTATTAATTATGCTGCATTCAGATGACAAGAAAGGCTGGATCAAAGAGGGAAGAGCAAGCAAACAGAAAAGTGATGAGTGACTATGAAGTGATGACAGTGAGTTCAGCTAGAAAATGGAGCAAGGAAACATAGCTGTACATCCTGAATACCAGCTAGTTCTGTAGTGACCAGATTAAGTTGCAGCGGGCATGAAACGTTCATCAGCATGGATCAAGCCGGATTATATTTGTGAAACTAAAGGTCACTTGCAGATTGGCAGGTGACCTCGAGTGAAAAGGTAAGGCCTGAGCTGGTTTTTCAACATTCCTGCTTATATTTTCTATCCTCCCCATGCCTGTACATGCAAAGTACAAAAAGGCAACACTGCATTCTCAGGAGATGAGATTAACTATATGAGTTAGGAAAATGAAATTTAATTGTTGGATGAGGAATGTGCATCAGAGCGACAGTAGGTAAAATTATGATATTACAAAAACAGATAAAAACCTGTAACTTTTTGATTTCAGGAACTGTCTCCCAATGAGAGTTGTACAGACTTTAATTTTGACTAAAATGCTAAACTGTTTCAGTTTATTACAGAAAGAATGTTTAAGACAAATATTTTGGAAGTAGCACTGTACACTGAAAGATATGAATGTGAAGGAGTCCAGTATTTGATAAATCATTCTGTTTGTTTCTTTTTTTTATCCTGCTTCTTTACTAATCCTTCCCCCACCCTGGTTTAGTAGGCGGTTTATGTGAATACATCACTGCCCAGTTGTTCAAGCAGTTGGACATTTTACTCCCAAGCAGAAAGTCAAGAGTTCAAATCACAGCCAGCCTGTCACTCACAGTTGCTCACCTCAGGAAGTCTTTGGTCCGTTTTCTGTCTGATGACCATATGCAGTTTCTCTGGGGTTTCTTTCCCTTCCCCAACAACTAACAATTGGGCTAGGTGGTGCACAAGATTGAACAAATGGACAGGTTGTGTATTGCCTGGTCTTATCTTTTCTCAGCCTACTTTTCACATGACTGTTGGAGATGCATAAAGAACAGGATTCAATTTACTGTAGAAAGGGAATGGCATTTCTAAATTTTATTGCAATAAGTTAATACTTCCTGCTAGCTGCCTACAGAATACTATGGGGGGGGGGGTGCATGGAAAATTTGTAGCTCTATCACATCTTACTTTCCAACTGAAACAGAATGGTAGCGAAACAACATGGTAAATATTTGGGACAGTAAATATACTGTCAGTTTGAAAAAAAAATGTTGATGAATTTTTTTCCCTTAGGAATGTCAGTAGATGATCATTGATGTAATATATCAGTGTATATCCAAAGGCAATTTATCCATTGTTTTCAATTAAATATCTTCAAATTTTAGCTTCTGTTTGTTCAATAGCAAATCAAAAATCCACTTGTCAGCTGGGACATGATACAGAGCAAGGGGATTTGTAATGTGGATCATAAACAAGGCAAAACAAAGCTATGAGTGCCAGTGTTCATTTTACTAACAATCCTGGTGAATGCATTCAAGTACTTTTGCATTTTTGCCACTTTCTAGTCAGTTAGCATATATCCTTACAACAGTCATTTAAGATTAACTTACTGTAATGCCAAAATTAATGGAACTATGGACGGTATGGATATTCATGAATGGTAAACTATCCTCTGCCACTAACTGTTATTAGAAAAGTATATATTGCTGTCAGTTGCAGTCTTTGAAGCTTAAACAAGTTCTTGTCACCAGCTACTGCTTTTCAGCACCAGTGTTTCTGGCTGCTAACTGGGGCTCCTCGTTGCCAAACATGGCTTCCCGTTAAAACTCTTCCTTCCAGCATTTATTTTAGTGATATCTCTTGTCATTGTTACTAAGGATATGATGTGTAGTATTGCTACTCGATCCTTTGTTTGTAAAGCAAACCTTACAATGTGCTTTACTTGCAAAATGTCATTGACCTTAAACATTTAAGTCAAATGTTTGCTTGCTTATGATTGTTATTAAATGACATGTTTGTTTTCATGATTTAAAAAGAAAATTGAAGCATTTTAATTTTGTGAATGAAATATTTAGACCTCTCATTCTGTTTATGGCTTATGTCTTGATAGATTGGCCTTCATATGGATTCACCTTTTAAGATGCCAACAAGAGTTCCAGTGCATTGTTTAAATTTCACTTTCTGGAGCCAATGTATTAGCTCCAACTTGTAAATTGATTCCATAGGATAAACCTTCCCCATATCAAACGTGGCTCTGTGGAGTTCAGATATGCAAAACAAATAATATAGTTACCATGAATTATATTTTCTACTGAAATATTTTTGGCTCGTGGACACGGTTTTTGTAATGGATTTATTCTAGTGTCTGATATAAATTAAAGCACAATTGCATTTATTAACATTTATTTGCAATGATAGTATTAGCATCATAGTAAATATGTGAGCATTACACATATTCTTCCTTCCCCAACCCACTTTCCCTTAATAATTCTAGATTATCCAGCTCTTTTATAATCAGATCTCAGAAATGTCTCCTTCATTCGACTTCATCTTTCATTCAATCCTTCCTTCCATTTGCTATATTGTGGTGCGAGTAACATTTTGTTTTGTTTTGGAATCTCTGATGACTGGCTGCTAAGTTAATAATTTTAAAACAATGGTGACACATGGTTTGATTGCAAAGTGCTTCTACATCTATAGGAGAAAATGATTAAGTTGATCCTGGTAAAACATTTTGGAGATCAAGTCAAAGGTTGACAATATTTTACAGAACAAATTTTGAACTTCTTAGTTTAATTTTCTGTGGCTGAGGGAGAGATACTGTTGCAAATGAATTCAAGACAGGCAAATGGTTAGATATATCATGTTCGCGGCTTAAATGTCGTGCGATGTAGTTATTTGTTGCAATCTGTTCTTTGTGGATTATTCGCTGAATACCACACTCCCCGGCAAACCTCAATTACTATAACAATAGAATTTGCTGGCTGTTGAGATGAGTATGAACAGCATTGTGATTCAACTTTAACCTGAGCCAAGATGGTTTTAAATGATCAAAACTCTTGCAGTAAAGGGTCTGGGTCAATGTTTAAGCGATACAATTTTGACAAAGCACTTTCTATTTGAATAATATTCTAAGATTGCTCGATGGCTACTTTTGATATTGTATCGGAGAAAGGGCTTAGCAGCCCTTATAATAGCAGCCCTTTCTCACTAGGCAGTAAGCACGTACTTTTGGTTTTTTTGTTAGGGTGATAAATGTGGTTGAGAATTGAGTAGGTGTTTAATATATTTTGCCTATTAACTGAACATGCGATTTCATCATTTATTTTCAACTTGATGTGGGATGGGTCACGGAATCCGCTTTCTTACAAATTAAAAAAAAAGTTTTGAGATCTAACTGGTGCTGAGCACTCATCTTTTGAGACGGGAAAGAGCGTCGGCCAGTACTGGCTCAGATATGTATTTCTATCGAAATACTATGTTTGGATTAATTGCGCAGGTAAACACACCATCCCCGGAGACTGGGCTGCTCGCTAGTTGGCCGATGTTCCAGAATATTAACTTTCGTCTACGATGCCACAGGCTACCCTTCACGCGTACGATGTCAGTAACTTTTGCATCTCTCCGCCTCAATAAAACAAAACAATGCGATCGTTTCTCGGAGGTACTGTAAATAGCTCGCATTGCCCTTCAGAGCCGAAACGTTACTTTCTATGGGGATGAGCACTGTTTGAGGCGGGGGGTGGAAACAAAGAATCGTGATTCTGCAAGGATGAACTGCAATGAGCATTCTAATTCTCAACCTTTTAAAATGCTCCAAATTGTAACTGCAGGGCAAGAAACCCCAACGTTGGAATTGAATTGAGTGGGGTTTTTTTTGCACGCTGTAACATACCTGCGGGGTTAGGCATCCCATACCTGTAATGTGATCGGTTTCCATTGTCTTCCTGCTTGTGTGTATATTCCTGTGTGTGTGTGTTTGTACATAATTGATGATTAAAACTGTCCTGATTACAAACATTATGTATGAATGGTTGGGATTGTTGATGTCGGCTGCTCTCCCCCCACGTGCTGGGCTGCCGGTCAGTTTCAGGGGTTCCGCACAGTGCCACTGGGCAGTAGGGGGCGCTCCAATGTCGCCTCCTTTGCCTATTATAAAGGGGAGCCATTCTACCAGCAACCGCACCGCCCCCCCCCACCCTTCTTCCACTACAACACAAGTGCAGACAAAACCCAGCTTTCAATCCAAGACTCTTATTTACAGTTGTCATGAAATCTTCGTGCAATTAATAGCGCATTAGCCCTGAACCACCCGCGGGCTATTTATAACCTTTTTTTCTGCAAAAAAAGGAAAAATATTAACGCAGGGTAGAAAATAACAACAATTTGTAAACGATAAATTATCAACATTTTTGCGCCTGTTAGTTCCGCTGATTTATCTGCCGTGCTTTGCGACTCCCGGAGCGATAGTGTATTTTTTTTACGAAATTGGTCAAATGTTGACAACCTTTAAGCCAACGTAACACCCAAGATTAGTGAGGAGAAACTAATGAGGGAAAAAAAAGGTCTTGAAATTCGCGCGTCGCGCCTGAGGCTTCTGATTAAATCTTAGCAGATTGAGAATAGCCAAGATTCCTTAGACAGAAGCTGCAGGCAGAACTTTATCTCAAGTTTTATATATGCTTGTTTTTCTTTAAAAAATAGACCTTTCCTATTATCTAAGCGATGCTGAATGCTCAACTTGGTCGTCTTTTGCAGAGATGTCGATGATTCAATCTCACGGTTTTGCCTTCAGCAAATGTGATTTACTAATTAGAATATTTACATCATTAAGTTCGAGGAGAGCGAGGCAAAATATTCGTCACTCATTCTTCTAGAGATAGGCACACTGAGGAGTGTGGAACCGTCTCTAATTCAAAAGGCAGTCGAGCAGAAAAGGCTATGAACATTATCCAGCTAGTTATTAATCAGCGCTTCTAATAGCTCGCCGCTTTCCTTGTTACAGCAGACTTTAATTTTTTTTTGCAATCGTCCATGTAATATTGATAGTAAGTATTCTGCAGATCAAGCGGCAGACTTTTTTGATTGGCCATGCGTATTTATAAATCAAATTGCTAATGGGAAAATGATGGGCGTTTTTAATTTTATTTGCATTTCTTTATAATAAAATCATTTCCAACAAGAAACAAAAACGCTGTATAAATAACGAGGGTGTTTATCGAGTTGAGCTAACTGGAGTGTTATAATGATATTCGTTTCTCTGTCTTTCTTGCCTGGGTGTCTTATCAACTCGGAGTCTCCACAGAACTGCAAATCTTACATGTAACGATAGAAAAATATTACAAATAATAAATAGATTGATGGCACTATTAACCCCTCCCCGTCCCTCGGCCTCAATCTTCAAAAGCAGATAGGAGTTGGCAGTTACCCACTGGGGATAATTATGTTAAAAAACAGTTCCCCAGCTTTCTGCGGGAATAATCTGAGGCCTCTTGTTTTTATATAAAGAAGTACATAAACATGCTTGTTCTAAATAAGAACTGAGATCCAGTAACCTGATTGGTGCGGCTAGAAAATTCCGATTTTTTTTCTGATGAAGCAATGATTGTTTACACTGAGGAAGACTGCTCACCCTCCTCAAATCTTCCGATTATGTGTCTCCTATCATTAACCTAACCTTTCAATTGTGATACAAACTCCGACATCCTGCTTCATATTGCATACATCTGTATTGCAAGGCGATGTCTAATGTCTTCATACATAGTCCGTTAGGTAAAAGTCACCCAAGCTCTCTCCAGTAGATACAGGAGATAAAGACGTGACTCTAATCAGATTCGCTCTTCGCAAACCCGAAATGAACGGTGTACGTGAGCTGTTTTCATGTACACTGAACTCAGTGGAATATGTTTAGTGTGTTGTACACAAAACCACAGCGTCTTGTAGAGAAGGATGAAACTTCCTTACCTATAGATAAAGATAAGCTGACGTCACCTGTGTTTACGCATTTTATAACAGTATAACATCCTTTATGTTCCAACTTGCACATTTCCCTTTTATTTTCCACGATATTGTGACTATGCGCTCGAATTTTCCGATATACAAAATTCCTATATAGACCCATCTACTGTTTGTTCAATGAGACGTTAAGGATCCAACTTAAAGGGAGGCTCATTTTGAAACCGATCCACAAAGTACAGGTTCAGCAAGAATTGAATTGGAAGGAAAGCTAAACATGTAACCTGCTATAACAGACTCCTGGCATTCCGGCAAATAATCAGAGCCTATTAACTCAGCCTGATTGCACAGAGTAAAAACCCATCAATCCACACGGTGCATCATCATTTACTATATCGGCAGTTTATATCAAGACTTTTAAAAGCACATCAACAGCGAAGCAGAAATTTGGATCTGACAAAATAAGATGAAGTAAACCTTTCCAATTCTCCCGTTGCCAATTTTTGATGTAACGGCTTCTGACTGAATTCAATTCAGTGTTAAACGTGACCGCACAACAGTTGCAAAACTTAACAAAGGGACTAAGGTAATCATTTTCCCCATATTACATCGATTTCACGGAAGAAAAACGACATTGAAAGGTAACGAGAAAGATATCTAGACGCTAAATTCAGCTAACGTGCGGTATGGGAGGGTTGCTTATAGCTTCCTAGAGCTTCTCTCACAGCCAAGAAGTATTTCAAAATATAATTGTTTGGGATCAAGATTCTAATTGGAACACATTTCGAACTGGAAGTTTTGTGATAACGCAAAACTACTGTAGTCAATCTTTCTCTTAACTGTCCTCAAAAGAGATTTCCGTTCGCTTTCAATTGATGAATATTTTATGGAAGATTATAAAGGCTGTACAATTTAAGCTGGAAAATAAACCTTCTAAAAATCAAAGAACGTACATAAACACTGACAAATGACGAAATCAGAAGTAACAGCTTTAGAAGAGAACCGAATGAATTGTAGATAATGGTGCGCACATACAGAGAGGAACTGAGACCTGTAGTCCGGCCATTTATTTGCATTGATTTACTTGGGCGATGAGCTAAAAGCCAAGATTCTTCAGAACGCGTTCACAGGTAATTTGTCATAACTTCCTTGAGAGGCAGTAACACAATCCGAATTGATTCATTTTCTCCTGTTCACATTGGTTATTTGAGGACATTTCAGGCTTCGGAATAGTAACCTTTTTGAATTTGGAGGCGAAAAAAAAATCTGACAGAGGCTAAAAGCAGACGTGAATCGAGTTTATAAAGACGGTTTTTTTTTGACTATCTTTTGAATGGGACCAAGAAGTTTTTTTTTTGTTTAGAAGCGTTTTCTAATTATCCCATGCCTGGCTCCCGTTTTCATTGATCATTCCATATGAGATAATGCAATTATAAACATCAATAGGAGCTTGCTGCGGGAATCATTATCTGGTGACAGTGATAAATGATCTCCAGAAATAGCGGCGTTTTCTCTGACCCACTCTGGGCTCTAGGGGTTGGGATACACGTAGTCTCCATAGTAACATGTTTACAACTAAAATGGTTGTTTTAAAAATTCCAAAATGGTAAATGTAGGGGAAAAAACAGACGATTCAAATGTACTGCCTTTTGCTCCGCTGGTAGGAACACATCCTTAAGTGTAAATAAGTTATTAGTGAAGACATAACCATTATTGCCTTATCATTCATTTCGGTAGTAATTTATTGGGGACGGGCTCCAGTAATCAAATCTGAAGAAATCTGATGACTTGCCCTGTTTTATTTTTAATTTACTTACGATATAAAAATATAGTTTTGCATTTGCAGTTGTCAATTATGTAAATAGAATTTTTTGTTGAACTTTGATTTTTTTAATAGATTTCCGCCTTAAGTTGCTTTAATGGGACTGTTTGTTTCATTTTAATCAATTTCTCCAAGAATACATTAGCCCGTAGCCAACTTTCCAGTTTGATACGGGTGTCCTAGGATCCTGGTTGATCTGCAGAAAGAGACCATTGCCGCCAGCACAAAAGGCTGGGTTTGTTAATCCCGTAGATTCTCTCTCCTATGCAAATATGAATTTCGCGTTCGCAGAGTCCACTCTGTAATCTCAATCTGTATTTTTTTAAAAAAAGTCGAAAAATAAGACTGTTAAAAACGCCATGTTTTCTCAAGTTATTTTAGTAGTAGTTCAAGAACCAGGTTTAGACAGCTGAAGGAGATACAATGGGAGGGTCCAAACTCTCCAGGCTTAATTCATCATTCTTTGTGATTTTACTCAAAAGCAAACGGGTCCCTTTCAGTTTTAGACTGTAGCCCAGTTGCTCATTTTGCGACCTACCCCCATTCACTAGAACTAGCAATCCTACGAAGGAGTATGACGAGAACCATTATCTGGCGAAATTGTTCTCAATCTGCTTCGTAAGAATGCATGGGCTTAAACAAAATATACATTGTTTTAATTTGTTAACGAATAGTCAACAGAATAAACCTGAGACCAATTGTTGTAATTAAACACCAAGAGCATTTGAAAGAGATCTCAGGCTTCAAGGCAACAAAACGCGGACGGCTTCCTCTTCCTCTTTTTTTGCTCAGTTTTCAGAAGTTTGCTTTTTTTGTGTGTGTGAACGTACTGGGGTCAGAGATGATCTAGCATTGCCACAAGCACCGTGTATATTTGAGGAGGAAGTCATACAGCAGTTGTTGCTGCACTGCACCCGGGCACAACACAGGAATAAAAAAAGTGATAAAGTTCAACATGCTAAATGCACAAAAAATGCGCGCTGGCTTTCTGAACGGGGAAAGACTAGATTTGCCTAGAAAATCCGAACCTGTTTTACCAGTCCGGAGTAGGAGGGCGGGGAGCTGGAATTCGCAATGCAAACGAGCGATTGAGTTAGGAAGACAGCAGCACAATAAACAGCGAATTTATAAAAGTTGGAAAACTAGAATCGAACTTTCACCAGCGAATTCCCGGTTGGAAAAGAAACTGCAACAGGCGACGGGTTTAAGTTAAGTTTCCAAAATGTGAAGAAGATGCAGCGAATGTGAATGAAATGAAAATGAATATGACTCACGGTCAGCATATACGAGCCTCCAAAAACAAAACACTTAATGATTAAACGCATCAGATTGTCCATTGGGTGTCTGCAGCTCGCAATACAAAATACAACATATTGAACCAGCCAAAAAATAAACTTTATCCATGACTGTCTGTACATAACACATTTTAATGGTATCAACCCAGGCTCTTTTTTAAATAAACTTTTATTAAGAAGCTCTGTAAACAAAAAAAAAAGAAACCTCCAGGGTTTTAAATACAATATAACTCACTTCAAATGCTGCCCGATCTGAATTTCCACATTTCTATAAATATGTCATCCCCAGTCCCGCCACCATCCTGGCTTTGCAAAAAGAACTCTGGAGTAATTCAGACTCTTTGATTTTGAGGATCAGAAATCCTGGTTGCAATCAGCTGACATTTTTACACGCTCGCTTTGGTGGGAATGTAGACAGGAGGTGTGGGGGAAAGGAGCTGTGTGAAGGTTGGCTTGCTTAAAATGAACTTTCAAGACTTAAGAACCAGTGAAAACACAATTCTGGGGGACTCTAGAGTTGTAAACATCGCGACACGAGGATATAGAAAGATGCTGTAAATTTGAATTTGGTGCCTAGTATCATTTTTCAACTTCGATTAAGTAATAGCTACTGATAAAAGTTCTTCACGCGAACAGCCGGATTTTGTACGCTCCGGGTGGTGCTTGTGTAGAAAACGCTGTACATGTTTCTTTTTAGAAGAGAAGTTACCCTGTCTCTTTTTTTTCTGAACGCTGGTAAAATATTCCACAAGTTTCCTTTCCATTGAGCTTAAAATTTCCAGTTGCTTTTCTGCTCAGAAAGAAAGATAAAAAAAATCTCCTGTTTTTGTGAAAATAATGGCCATTTAGGAAGCAGTGACAACCACATCTTTCCAATATCATTCAGAGGGTCTGGGATCAGATAGAAAACCTCACATCCATGTGAATCTTACAGGACTGAACTATCCAACAACAGAACTAAAAACTTTAGCTGCACACACTTCTGGAGGAGTCTGTTGTTAAGTCCCAAGAAAGTTGAAACCATTACAGGTGTTATCAAACAGAAAAAAATCTAAAAATGAAATATTTATTACGGCATTTTGTGACTGAACACCTTTTAAACATACGTCACAGTCCTCATACAAGTATTTATGTAATCTGACAAAGCTCGCAAGGAAAACAGCATTTTCTTCTAGTGACACGTGCTGATAAAAGTAAGGAATTCATTGACATACAATACCAATTCCACAGCAGATTTGATACTAGCAAAACATTCGTTATTTCTCATTGAGGTAAACACATAGATATCTAACATGTAACAATTAATATACTGAACTCTCTGTACCAAGTATGTTACAGTATTTTTTTTTAATCGTTGCTTGTTCCAAGCAGTTTGAGTTCATTTAAAAAGGTCTGTTTTGGTGCAAGACCAGCAAAAGGAAATTTCATTAAGAAAAGTCTGCCCAAGAGCATTCTTAGTTGTTTTTGTGACAACGTTTTCTCAATCCTGAGGCCCACAGCCATAGCAGGAAGCTGCTAATTTGTCTTCAGGTTTCCGTCAACAAGCTCTTTGAAGAAGAGTCAATCCAGAATATGATCAGACATAAGCCCTTCAGGTGGACCAAGTAGGCTTTGTTGTGACAGGCCGCATTTGTTCCAGAGAAAATCAGGTATGTTAGTGCATTCTCAAAACCTTTCGCCTATGGCTGCATCCAAGGAAGTCTCACAGATCTTCATATTAGCTTCTTCCTCTATGGCAAGGTGGCTGGATCTGGGCAATCTGGTCTGAAACGTGGCTCCATTTGCTGTACGAGGACAACCATTTTGGAAACAACACACATAGTGTGGAAAAAGGATAACTTTCTTTCTAAAAACTATTGGAAGCAACAGAAATAGAGTGATCAACAGAAATGTACAAGTTAACTTAGTTCCTATATTTATGCTACAGTAGTAATAAATCTTTCAGTCCTTTTCCAGAGGAACTTTACATTGGAGTTAATTTCACGTGAAGAAAGCTTTTGGCTTCACATTTGCCTGGCCTTGCCATTGGTCCTCTGCTGGCGTTGAGTGAAAACAAAATCACAGCTCATCTGGAATTCCATTAAGTGTCAACATCTGTTCAAAGTATAAAGTCTTACATTTTTGTTTCTCTCTCTTTTTTCCCTTATACTATTGGGCGTGAATGTCCATTACCTGTCCCCCTACACTGGGGTCTACAGGATTTAACATTGTGGGGCTTTGTGCTGACATTGGCATTCCAGGGTGAGGCGGGGGTCCTCCATGCATCATCATGGCCGGGTGATGTGGGTGACTTGGGAGATAGGAATGTATTGGGGGTCCGTGTCTTAACTGGGCAGGGTGTGGGGTCATCTGGGGAGGAGTGTAACTTGGCTGCGCCATACTCATACCCATAGGACCACCCTGAGATACATAGTCCCCTGGCATGCCTTGCAAACCTGAAAAGACGAGAACAAACAATTAAAATTTGTTAACATTTTTGACAAATGCATTCCTTAAGAGCTTATTCTTATGTCTTATTAGCAGCTTCCTTATATGGTCTGCACGTACATCTCTGTGCATATACAGTTACAATGTTATTGATGTATATGTGTTATTACACATTGCAGATATTTTATGATAATAAATCAAATGCACTAGTCACAATGATTAATTCAATAACCATGCATTCAATCTTACTCATAGGTCACAGGAGATACATCGGTTCATGAAAGAAAAAAGATCAAGTTACAGGCAAAAAGAATACAGGGACCGATAGAATAAAAAACTAAAGATTAAGCAGAACCAGAGAAGATATTGCTCAAAGAAATATGGCAAGGAACCAAGAAGATATCTACATGCAAGAAATCTGATGCAATGAGAGCTCCCTTTCACACACGTAGTATTTCCAAATAAAGAAATCCTTTTCAGGAAAATGAGGGAAGTGCTTCTCATCCTATTTTAGGAATGTTTTTACCAGTAGAGTGGGCCCTTGTATTTTCCTCTCCATGATATATAACTGAAATTGGAAACAGAAAAAGGGAAGAAAGGAGCCAATACCTGTTGCTGAGAGTGTGGGATATGGGCATTTATGAGGAAATATCTGCCAGAAAATATTATTTAAATCATTGATTTCATCTATCTAACTTGAGCTAATTTTAATGCAAAATAACTATCGACATAGTTTATCCTGTGGAGCTAAAGTAGAGGAAATTAACTTTACCGTCCTCTAGCACCTACCAAGAGGATTTAGAATAGGTTTTAATGACACTATAAGACATTAATCTAAAAACCTATAAGCTGTTTTCATTGTTTTAAGTAGATTTGTAGTACATTAGTAGCCACAGTGGTAAAACCATACTGAGACAATAATACTGTCTGCACTCTGTAATAATTCCGACTCAGCTCTGTTTATTCTAGCACAGCGGCGTGCTCACTGGATGATGATAATTAAGTACCAAATATACCATATTGTGTGGCTCCATAATCAAATAAAAGGAGGATAATATTATCTGTATTAAGCCATTAATGTAATTGGTTATGAAGCATAAAATATGTTATGTAATTAAATAGGCCAGAAATTATATGGCCTATATTAAGAATTATCCAAGCTGAGAAAATGTTGTCTCAATGACTGTTTTAGGGAACACTGCTTTTAAAATTTTTCTAACTGCATCAGTAAAGAAAGGAAGGCACGAAATTGACTCCATCACTAATGTACTATGGTAACCTCCTCAAAGATCTCACAAGAAACTATAACCATTATTTTAAATAATCTGAAACAATCCAGTGCTGTTCAGCGACTGCACAGAAATTCATTTTTTGCGGGTAGGACATACAACTTTGAATACAAAGGATTGAAGATGATTTAATAATGAAATAGTCTGCCATTCTTTTTCAAATGTAAGCATTAAGCTCAATGGTAGCAAAGAGTTTCAGTTATTAAATAAAACCTCATGCTCTGATGCCTTGGTGATGTATTGCTGTTTGCTGTATCTGAATTCCTCAAACATCGCATACATTGGACACACTCCAACTGATGGATTATTTAGAATGCAGCCAATCAGCTTCACTGCAGATGCCATTCCTTCACTTGCAAGTCATCTCTTAATGTCTGCTACTGTTTTATTTTACTTTTTCCTTTACCTTTATTTTAATCTTGTTTAGGAGGCGATGGATATACTTTTCAATATGGGATGGGCGTGTGGTGGTGGTGGTGATGGCGTCCGGGGGTCTCCAAGTGAGAAATATATTGTAGCACCATATTTCGCCATATATCTAGACTGCAGATTGGGAACTGCAACATTTCATTTTTGCATATAGGATAATTCATGCATCAATCGTTTCCTGACAGATTTATGTCACTCAAAGGACAGTCTCACTTCTCGTTTTTATCGCTTCATGAAGCCTGGTTAATTTCTCTCAAGTCAATTGGTGCCCTGAAGATGTTTCTTTTCCCTTAAATGTCCCAATTGTTCATTCGCTGCTTGAGTTTGATTCTCTGGGCTTCATAATTAAACAGAATTACTCCAGACCTAATTTGCTCTGTATACTGTAAATTAGTTAGGTGACCTTTTGCAGCTTGCGAAATGGTGTCAAATGTCATGAGATAAATCATTAAAACTAGCCCTTTATTGGAATAGCATGCAAATACGGGCAAGGAGAAAAAAACTGGTGTGTGTGGGGGGGGTGGGTATTAAAAAAAATTGCACTACAGTAATAGACAGAATAAACAGCCTGATCGTACTTACTTCCCCCGTGCTTTGCGATTGGTTAACTAGATGAAGGTTACATGTAGTGCCATTGCCCATCCATGCCCATATTCATGCCCATTCCACTCATAGGTCCTAGAAGGGAGATAAAATCCAAGAAGATGCCAGAAAATCAGCAAGGTCGACTATTCAATAGTGAAAAAGATCCCTTATAATTTTTTTTTGTGTATTTTAGGATCCGTGGGGGCGGATAAATTCCTCACAAATCTCTTGTCTGAAGGATTTGTTTCCCCGTGGGTGCAAAGAAGACAGGCAAGGCAGGCAGCAGGCAGAGAGGAAAACCCTGTGATGGTGGGCATGACAAATGGAGTGGATGGGCGGGATAGAGAAGGTGATGACGCTACACTTAGGGCATGGAAGGACTGCACAAGGCTTACCAGCAGGCCGAATTCCCATATGTTGCTGACCATCCAATACAAAACTTCCCATTGGTTGGCCCTCTGGACTGTATGCTGCTCCTTGGCTTACTGAAGGATCAAGAAGAAAACCTGATTGTAGTCAAACGTGGACACAGAGGAGAAAGAAAAGACATACCAAACAATCAGCAGTTACTCCTGAAACAGCAAACACAATACGTTGTCAAACACCAGAAACTTAAAAAGCAAGTACCATTAAAAAATAAGTTGAGCACCAAATGCATTCGCTACCTGCGATACCTAACCTAACCACTTCCCCATACTGATAAATCCCTGAGAGGTGGAAACATTCCAAAGCTGCAGTCTTAGATTGCAAAAGCACACGCAGTGTATAGCATAATGCTGTAAGGTAAAGGTCCCCTCACCAACACCAAGAAGATTTATTAATTTATTTAATGTAAGAATAAAGAATTTCTTGTGCTTGTGTGTCCTTATCTTTTAATCCAAAAATTATGTAGCTGGGCATTTTGCCCAGATTTTTCCTAATAAATTAGTATGACTAATTTCAGAAATTTCTTTAGTTGTATTGTAAGCATGAAGGCATTAGGGAGCATATTTTTTTAAGATGAGAAGAGAAAGATTTAAAAAGGACATGAGGGGCAACTTTTTTACACAGAGAGTTGTTTGTGAGTGGAATGAGCTGCCAGAGAAAGTGGTGGATGCAGGTACAGTTACAATGTTCAAAAGACATTTAGATAACTTCATGAAAAGTAAAAGTTTGGAGGAATAAGGGCCAAGTGTGGGCAGTTGCGACGAGCTTAGTTTGGGAAGACGATTGGTGTGGACTGTTTGGATCGAAGGGTCTGTTTCCATGCTGTATGACCCCATTGTGCAACAATGTAATATTATGGAGACTAAAAGTAAATTCTGTAGGCAGCTCCTCAACTTTTTCACTGATTAAGCAAATGTTGTACTATGGGGCTGAACTTGCTGGACTTGAGAAGCCCAGCTCCATAGAATTGCAAAATTACAGCATAGGGAATAGTTACCTGGCCATGGCATCAGCCTTGTGTCCCAGTCCTGTACCCATTTAAATAGTTCTTTTAAAAAGATATTTAAACATTTTCCTTTTTATTTCTCTTAAGGATTCAACTATTAGAGCTTGTGCTGAGCTAGCTGACTTGAGACAAGCAAGAAGTAACACAAATGGCTTAAGCATTCCTGAACTTGGAAGAAGGTGAAAATAACATGTTTATGTTGAATGTGGGTAATGAAAGCATGCAGTTTGGCTGCGATGTCTGATACCTGAATACTTTCTATAGACTCACAAATAAAGAAAGACTCTTGGGCAAGGCACTCAGATATCACCTGTAGGTCTAAACCACAGCTAGAGCCAGTGCAATCAGCACAGGGAGCACAGAAATTATTCTTGCATGATTTCAAATTCACTAATCTTTATTGTACAACAATGAGATTAAATTTTAAATCTGTCAAATAAAATCAGAGCTCTCTCTGACCATCGTAGCACTCTGCCTTCTGTTTCATTTCACTCTACACTATCATCCTGATCCCAACAGAGAAATAAGCTCTTCAAATTGTACACAATTCCCATGAATAAATAACATTTTATAAATTGAAGGAAAGCAGCAGGTGCATATCAACATAAAATCAAAGCAGTGTGATTCAGAATCAAAACTTCAATAAAGCTTTTCTCAAGTCAATGCAGAAGGACACAATTCTACAGTCAGCTGAACATGTATTTTGTTTAAAAATTATAAATAAGCCAATTTTTTAAAAAGTCAAATTAATTTTCAGCTATTTTACAATAGGTATTAACTTGGAAAATATAACATCATACCAATTACAATTTTCAATAGAACAAAGGTAACAAGAATGTAGGGGCTATGTCTTCCTCCAATGATTAACTTTGGGAAAAATAGGCCATGATAGTATAGTCATGAACACTGCCTAGTCTCATGTCTTTTTTCTGGTGCAATTATTGAACGGAGCAAAATGTGTTCCTTGATGTTTCATCCAACCGGCTGTTAACTGCAAATCCATTTAGTTGAATTTTAACATGTTTCTTTAAAGTAACCCATAGCTTTAATTAATGTTGATAAGTAGCAATGTTGCTGAAAATAAGCAAGCACATTCACCAAGGGGTTGTGAGCAGTAAGGAAAGCAACAGTGGCTGAGAAAGACAACCAGTGATTCAGTAGCAGTACCCACTAAACAAGCTTTATATGCTGCAAGGATGTTTGCCCAATTACCAATACCAACAGAAATAAAGCAGCCTCTGGAAAGTGAGGGTGGGAAAGTCCAGTTGGCACCAATTTAGCAAGATTGCTCCCTGCTTTGGGATTCTGGAGCAAAAGCCTTTCCAGAATGCCAAGCAGCCAGGTTTATTTACCAGGTGAAGGGACTCCTGAAGAATAACTTGATGAGGATTTGTGCCTGCGGGACTTGAATATAGTTACTACTTGGGACTTGCCTGCTCGATTTGACTGGTCAATCATGGGTTGTACTATTCTTCTCCTGGCATTAATAAACCTGAAACAAACATGAAAAAGTGAGATTTTAATTTCTTAATCTGAATAATCAATATTAGAGCTCAAACTTATGCAGCATTTCAAATTGTTGAAGGCATTAAAAAGACAACCTGTTCACATGAGCACATTCGTCATCTGTTGATTTAAAGGTTTCTAACATCAACTATTTTAAATGTTAGTGTTTAAGATAGAATGTCTGCCTGTGCTAGAGTCACAAACATCGTAAAAGTTCATTGCCTCAAATAGGTTGCTTTCTCCTCATAGGGGGTGCAACTCCCCTTCCAGCTGTCCATAAATGAAGACCAGGCGTTTGCCACTCTCTGCTTTCACAAGGTATTGTTATGTCAGCAAGCCCATCAATTAGGCTGTCTGAAGTTTTATCACCACAGCAGCAAATAAGTGCTGGTACAGAAAGGCTCCCGCTCATTCGCAGCTCCTGCAGTTTTAGACTGTAAAGTCAAGGGGTCATTTAGAGGTTAGCGACTGGCAACAGTGACCTTTTCAACCAAGATTTCCACACCCAGGGCAGAAAATAAAAGCAAATGCCCACCAGGAATGTGGGTACTAAAAGACATTTGAAAATAGATGACTTGTTTCTACAGATCAAAACAGACACCTTTTTTGGTGATTATGGTTTCATAGGCATTCAGACATGTATATTTTGCCATTTTGGGAAACAAGCGATGGAGAAGGATCAAAAATGGTGGTGGGGTCACCAAGCCATTAGGTCATTAAAATTAATGCTTTTCTGGAATACCTAACACAGGCTACTTTTCACATCAGAAAGTTCGACAATAATTGTATTTCGAGGACACAGCAAAGTGCTGCAGTTCTAAAAAAAAATATAGCAACCTTGGATTTCAGTTCTGATTTGATAAATTATATTACACCTTGACAGTCATCCACTGTTACCAGAAAATTCCCACCCTCCTGTTCTTCCCAAAAAGCCAGATAAAATGATTTCATAAAAGCTGTGCAATTAATCATTGCAGTGCTGTCTTTAATTTATCTGCTCCACCTCCCAGCCAAACCGCCCCTCCATCCAAAAAAACACCCTCACATTTTTTATTATCTGAAATGTTAGAAATCTCTATGCAGAGGCCAAATGTTTGCATTTGAAATGGAGCCAAGCTACTCCACTGTCTTTTATGTCCAGCTAAGTGCAAGAAATACAACTCATGCGAATGGCATGTAACAAATGTCTCATGGCTGTGAAATTGGGGGATGGGGAGAAAGAAAATGAACAAGAAGCCCAAAAAAATTGTCCCATGGCAGATTTCTGATGCAAAATGGCCATTGTCAAATTACCTATTATTCTAAAGTAAGCATTCTTAGTTCAGAAAGCACCTTCTAAGAGGAATGTATTAATTTTGTCAATGCTTTAGCAATGCATTATGAATTATTTTCCATCTGTATACAGATTATTGAAGGGCAATCCTCCAAAGATTTGCATTCTATCTTTGTTGTCAAAAAATGTCACCCAACACAATTACTTGTCTTGCCTAAGCTTCAGTTGAAAAGCCGCTTCAGGCATTAAAACAGGCTAAGCAACCGAAGAAAGAGATGTTCTTCAGGGAAATGGTGAGTCTTCTTTATAACGAGCAGTGCAGATATCATTAAATCAAAACGTCAGTAAACAAACGTCTGTTCCACAGTTGGAATACACAGAGTGACCCTGTTCAGAATGAGAGCCAGTTCAGTTACGATTATGAGATCCAAACTGAATTCAATTCATCCCGTGCATATACTTGCCACCATAGTGAATTGCAGCAAGGCAAAATGTAATATTAAGTTATACATGTGACATGAGTTTCGGCAGATTTGTTTTTGATTTAATTCGATAGACATTGAAGCCAAATCTGAATGAAGATCGTGTGCAATAAAACAGAATGTGCACATGATAATTCACTTTAGTCCTTAGAGACTTCATGGCTGGTTTTTAAAACGGTAATTTTTAAATAAAAGCTCTTAGATTAATTTTTTTTCTATACGAGGCATGTCACTCCGGAACTTTGTACTTCTACGGAGGTCCAACTCTGAAACTCTTTAAAATTTTACTTAAGCAATTGTTAGTTCTGCATCAGGCCAGTAGATGGGGCAGTTTGCAAGAGCAGGGTTTATTCACCCATGTGGAAGAAAAAGTAGCACGACAGGTCCCACCCACTAAATTGTGTCCCCCATTGTGCAATCACAGATCTATATTCACTGCTGTAGTCGAGAACACTGCATTTCAGTGATCCAAGCTCTTGGGTAATGGAGGAAATGTTGCGCAGGTTGCAAATAATATCAAACTAAAAGTGAGAAAGATAGGCAGGCACTAATATGCAGTATCATGTAAAAGATCCAGTGTGGACTTAGTTCTCACTTCTTATACTGAGAAACACTAAGTGGCTTGGGGAAGGGGTGGGGGGAAGTGCAAGAGGGAATAAAAAAACTCAAGAATCCTGTGTTCTCCATTGAAGCATTTCTGGCTGATTGGCTACAAGGAGCAATGATGGTCAGGGCAAGCAACACACTCACCTTGTCAGTTGTTGGGAGATTTAAAGTTGATTTGGACTGAACAATATGGCAAACAATCAATGCCACATTGTGTAAAATATATTTATCAGGAGAGTTCTGAGAAGCACTGTCTTAAAGGATGATGGAAGCTGATTCAGTTGTGACATTCAAAGACGAATTACAAATCTATTTAAAGAGGAAACATTTGCAGGGCTATGAGGAAATGGGATGTTGGGTAGCTCTTTCAAAAAGTCCAGCAGTCATGATAGGCCAAATAGCAGACTTTTTAAAATAAGGAAAAAGTTTCAGGAATGAGTTTTAATATTAAGTGCTTTTTCTAAGGACCTATATTTGGTCATGGCAGCATGTCACCCTTTATTCCCCTCCCAGTTTTTCTCAATACAAGTAACCCAAGGCTATGTGTCTACTTTACAGTCCAGAAGGGTGCATTATTCGCTCTTTGACCAATGTTGATTTCGGTTCTAACAGCATAGCTGAAAGAAATGGGTAATTACATCTGTCACTAGCACCAGATATTTCTTGTTTAAAATGCATACAAACACAAACACATTACTATAGCAGTATCGAAGGTAACTTGAGTTTACTCAGCTAACACTTTCTCATTGTGATAATGCTAACTTGCCAGGCTGAGCTACTCTGTTGTCAATATAATGCTAATTCCCTGCCCTTCATACATACTGAGTTTAAATTGACATTAGAAGGTATGTACATTTACTCTAATCTACCATTGGAATACATTCATTTGCACTGTTTATACTTGACATTTTGATTTGAACCAAAGGCAATTGTAACTGTTTCAAGTCTAGAACCAGCGAAGTAAAATGCAATAGGATTGCTGCATCTAAAGCTGTTCTGTATTTTCTTCAGTTTTCAATGCTTACTTAATGCTGTAATGTTTAGAATTTGTAGGTTGCTTTTTCACATGTCAAGTGGGAAAAGAATGCGTGAGGTGTAGTGTAAATTATACTTCAGATCTTTTGGTGTCCATACTTGCTCATTTTGAGCACAATAACCCTCTCCATACTAGCCTTACCGGCAGACTAATGTGTTGCATCCCTTTGGGAGTTGATTCAAAGCTCTGTAGCTACACTCCCTTTTATCAATCAGAATACGGCCAATTGAGATTATCAGACCAAGCAGATAAGACTGTTTTCTCTCCTCCCAAGAGCCGCTAATGGTGTGCGCATATGACACACAAAAAAACTCCAGAGATGAGAAGGAGACTTCAATGTGCTCCTGTATCACATCAGAGTAATGCACCCCTCCTCTTTCCCCTCCCCCATTCATTTCTCCCTGCCGCTATCCAAGTAATGGGCTGGACTAAATTACTAGGTTTTTCTTTTTACCCCCAACCATTTTTATTATTTACATCTGGTAGTCTCCTTATTATAAAGTCTCTCTTGCTCCTCTTGTACATACTTGCACATAAGGCTGCACAGAGCTGCAAACCATTATAGTCCCTCTCAGCATGGGAACTTCATACTGTCTTCAAACAAATAATTACAGGCAAGGTTAAGGGGTCACATAGAGGTCATATCTTTGGATACTCATCAGAATGTTTACGTTAGTAGCAACAGTGGTTCATTTAACATGCGGAGATTTAAAAAAATGTTTAAAATGCTAACCAAATAGAAGTGTCTAACTTTCAACTAAGTAAATCTGAAAGCTTAATACACTTTCGTTTAATGCACTCACTAACCGATCGTTACAATAATTATAATAATTCCACTGCAGTTACCTTTAAGAAAAACAGTTTTGTGTGGTGCCTATGTAAGGTTGACTTTCTCTTGCATCAATGTTGAAGGGTTATGGAACCTCTTTTTCTGTAATTCATACCACCCTGTTTTCTACTTTACTAATTCAGCGCCACACCTGGCAACTTCTATTTTTAGCATTCTGGCCCTTAATGTCAATTTGTATTCATCTGGAACACAGCCCAAGTTTGATTGTCATTTCAACTTAAGCAAAACTATCCTCTAAAACTAGTTGCTTAACCGGTTTGTGAAATCTTGTACCTGATAAACTGGGATATACCCCCTAAGCTGAAAGGCACATCTATTAGGTCCTGTCACAGATAGAAAGCCTTAATAGGAACAGGCTGATGAATGTTAATATCTTAATATAGTAAACTGTGTTTGTATGAAAAGCAGCATTTTACTTTTGTTTTGGCGGGCCAGTATGATTTGATTTCTCCCTACACAGAAATATAAATGTCTGAAGCTTAAGTGAGCAACAAGAATTAATAACCACCGCTGAATCTTCTACGAAAGCAGTTGTTACAAATAGAGTTCAAGCTAAAGGAGCATGTAATTAATTGTTTATCCTTGAGAAAATGTATGACCAATCCAGCTACTACAAGCTCCTGTAAACTTACTGGCCTGATTTTCCTATTCTTGCCTGGGGGCTGTTGGATCACTTGGACACAGGAATACTGATTAGGAATGAGCTCTGCCTGCAAAGGAACCTCCATTCAGAAAGGGTGCTCCTGCCCTCTGATTTTCTATGATTTGCTACATCCAGATAAACCAATGGTCCTATTAGCCTGCTATAATTAAATCCCATCCTGATCTTCCAGTGTACTTTAGAGAGATGAACTAAGCATCTTAGTTATCAGGTATAGCTGAAACAGCTAGGATTCTACAACTTAGATCAGCATAGACCTAGGCTAAGGATGAGCTGATTGAGGTTAATAAGATGAACAGAATTGATTGTTCTATACAGATGCGTAATCTTTTTCAACATCTAACAGAAAACCAAAAGAAATGTCCATCCCTTTAAGAGATTCTTTTTTGTCTTGCACCATCTAACTTCCTTTTCCCATGCCACAACACTCCCAAACAGCCTCTCTTTAAATATTCTGACCTGGGTAACATAGGGTTGTGTACAGAAAAATAAAATATGGATTTTATGTTTCCTGCTCATGAAACAAAGGAAAAAAAATTGCTGAACAGGCAGAATTCAGAAAATTATTACTATCTTGCAAATAGAAGTCAGATTTCTATTTGTTTTTATAACAAATATTAATAAATAATACAATAAGTCATTCTCTGTCTACCTTGGCCTAGGGAATATACAGCAATTAGAAGCAATTTCATTGTACTTCTTCACAAAGTTACAATAATGAGATTTGTATAATTATGATGTTTTGGCACTTTGCCTTTAAATATAGGGTAAGATTAATGCAGGCACATGACCTGTACTGAAGTTTGCCTGATGAGGCACTAAAAATTAAAGGAAGGCCTGGGTTGTCTTCCTGGGAAGTATTTACACTTGGAGACATACTGAGATTCTCCATAGTCCCAGCAAAGCATTGAGAAGTTCAGATTGTAAACAGTTGCACTTTAAACTGTCTATTTATTCCCAAGATGGAGGAGAGTTGGGCTTGTAAGGATAACTAATCAGCATTTCTGGCTCGATACAACGTCACACAATGCAGGTTGCCAAGGGAATGGGGTTTTCAGAGGACAGATTTCAAAAACATCCCATAAAATTGAAGAACCAGTTAGTCTTCTAAGGTCCAGGATACCCCGGAAGAGACCAAAAGTCTCTGTGGTTCACCTGACCAAAAGGTGGGTGGGAACCCATGCTCAGATTGATAAAGGCCAAATTCATGAAGAGGTAAAACGAGGTTGTGAGATTTCCCTAGCTTGGGCTCCAGTTTTGAGGGAGGGACTCCAGGAATCCTCTCATCATGAAGGTCAGTCCTGGGGTTTAAAGTTATCAAATGAGAGATGAAAAAAACAGAAGTATTCCCTTAGAAGTTGGGAGTCACTTTGGACTGGTTTCAGGAGAGTTGAATGAATAGTCTGTCTACTTAAAAGGACAATACATTGTATACTTGTGAAGCATGTTTCTTTGGTTTTGCTAAAAAAAAGGAACTTCTGTGGTTTAAAGTAGAAAGTGCCTCCAAAGATGATCAATTTGTCATTTGTCACATCAGAAGTCTCGAAAAGTGAAATCTTGCCATGTCAACGTTTCTGCTATTAACTGCAAGTTAGAATTTCTTTTTTAAAGTTATTGGTCTCTATGGAGATCATGACAAAACATGAATGATCCTCTTTTAGATTTTCTCTCACATCTTGTGCATTTATCAAAGTAACATCTGCCTTAATGAAAAAGAGGTTACCCATTTGGCTAGAATCTGAGGTTGACAAAATTGCATGCCTTCATGTCTTTCAGAACCCAAGTGCGTACAATGTTGGAAGGGTAAAGTCCATACAATCAAATAAATCTGTTCCCTTCAAAAAGTGTGGAGAATCTGCCTGAACTCTACCCAATACTCCAAGGGATTAGGGTACGGGTAGTAACCGATAGTCAGCGAAACTTTCCTTATACTCCAAGATAATATTTTGCAAAGTTGCAGAATATCAATCCAGCTTTAAAGTAAACTTTGACTGCATCTTAATGGTATTGAAATTTGCAACTGTAATCACTAGCTTTACAGAAGTGTCTTGATTATTAACTTCTTTACTCATGTTCACTGAGATTACAATAATTATTATGCTTCTTCCATCTGATATAAAAATATAATTGGGGTGAGTATCTCAGGACTGAAGGGGTGACATTGCTACCTACCATTATTGGGCAGTAATGGAATCTAGACAGCAACTGACCTGCACTCTTACCTCATGATTTTGTTTCCACTGCAAACAGAAAAGTGTTTTTATTTTGTATCTGGTGTGAATCAAAGCAGATCTCACAGTCATAAGCTGAGCTAAAGGAACAATAGCATCTCCTGGAAATCTCACTATTTCTGTCACTGTCATCTCAGTGCAATACATGGAACAGGTGTAATGGGAAGTCTGCACCCATGCTTGGTACATGTGTGGCCTATTAATTTCCCCCATGTCAGCTGATGACAGAGTGACCAACTGCCAGGGATGAAGTAACAATTAAAGCTTTGGCTATGTGTTGCAGTAATATCACACCTCTCTCGCCCCATTGCATTAGCCATGTTGCAGGTGACTGCCTAAAGAATGCTGAAACAAGTTAAGGGTGCATCAATAGATAGGGTTTCCACTCTTATCCCAAAATTAAATATCTAGGTTCATTACATTAATATATTGAATTGAGTTTTAGGTTGAAAACTATTTTCAACCATGTTGTATTCCTGATTGAAATGAATTTGTGATCTCACAT
This sequence comes from Rhincodon typus, assembly GCF_021869965.1. Taxonomy (NCBI): domain Eukaryota; kingdom Metazoa; phylum Chordata; class Chondrichthyes; order Orectolobiformes; family Rhincodontidae; genus Rhincodon; species Rhincodon typus. Next base: position 61,044,637 of record NC_063339.1, read on the forward strand.
CTTCTCCAACATCAAAGCCACCTGGAGTTAGAGAGCTCTACAGCACAGAAAAAAGCCTTTCAGCCCATCATATCTGTGCTGGTCAAAAACCATCACCTAACTATTTCTATTCCCATTTTCCAGCACTTGATCCACAGCCTACTTCCTCCTAGAATGGCTGAAAGGAGGCCATTTGGCCTGTTTTGTCCACACTGGCTCTCTCTGCTAGTCCCAATCCCCCTTGGTTTCTCCATACCCCTGCAATTCTTTCATCTTCAGATAATTATTCAATTCCCTTTTGAAAGCCACAATTGAACCTACCTCCTCTACACTCTCAGGCAGTGCATTCCAAATATTAATGCCTTACACTATAAAAAAAGTTTTCCTTTATTTGGCTACTCTTCTGAAATAAATGTTCTCTGGTACTCAAATCTGCTCCAATGGAAATAGTTTTGACTGAAGTATTCTGTCAGATCTCAACATTCTCCAAAATGGATCCCAATTTCTCCAGTCTCCCGTAGCCAAAATCATTCTTGTCAACCTTTTCCACCCTGTCACTAATGCATTCACATCCTTCCTAAAATGTGTACTGCCCAAAAAGGGGCACAATACTCCACTTGTGGTCGAACCATTACTTTGTAAAATGATTCACTATAACTTCAGAAAAGAGCTGGAGAAACTTCGCAGATCTTGCAGCATCCCTCTACAAGATGCTACCAGATTGCTGAGCTTCTCCAGCAGTTTCTGTTTTTATTTCAGATCTCCAGCTTCTGCAGTACTTTGTTTTATGCACTATAATTTACTTTTGGACTCTACGCCTCTATTTAAAAAGTTCAGAATCCAATATGTCTTCTAACTGTCCACTCAACTTGCCCTGCCATCATGGGAACTGGATGCCATTTGCAAGGCCAGTGTTTATTCCCCTCTCCCTAAATGCTTTTAATTTGAGTGACTTCTTAGACTATTTCAAATGGCAATTAAGAGCCAATCATGTTTCCGTGGTCTGGAGTCACATGTAGTCTAGTCCAGATAAGAAGGCAAATTTTCGTCCCTAGAAAAAATTATTAGTGAACCAAATAGGTCTTTTTAACAATCAGTGATAGTTGCTATTTCTGACACTAGCTTCAAATTCATGATTGATTAAATGATTTAAATTCTGCCAGCTGCCATAGTGGGATTTGAACTTATAACCCTAGAGTATTAGCCTGGACCTCTGAAGTACTAGCCCAGTAACATTACCACTAATGCGAACATCTCCACAGGGCAGTGTCTGTTAATTTTGTCCCAGATTATTTTTCTAATAACTTTCCCATCATGAAGGTTAAACAAATGGGCTTGTCATCATTAGGTTTATCCTTAAATTCTTTTGAACAAGACTGTAACATTTGCTAACCTTCAGCTTTTTGAAACTTTGCCTGTATCTAAAGATACTGTGGCCAAAATCTCAAAAATTTTCACCCATACTTCCCTTAATATCCACCCCGGATTAGTTCATCAGTTGCCAACATGCATTTTGCTACCGTTGTTACCACTAGACATTACTATTCAAGAACTCTCCTGCCAATTTCCCATCTTCCACCCCACATAAACTTCAGATCATTCAAACTTAGCTGTTTGTGTCTGACTTTGCACCAAGTCCTATTCTCTGTACTCACTGATCTACATTGGATCACAATCCAGCAGGGCCCAGGTTAAATATTTTCATCCTGTTTCAAATCCTTCCATGGTCTTGCCCAGCTGTATCGCTGTAATCTCCTCCAGCCTTAAAAGCTTTTGAGATCTCAACACTCCACTATTTCCGGCCTTTGGTATATCCAATTTTAATAATTGGCGGCTGTGCCTCATACAAAACAATTGTATAGAAATTATGCCTTCCACTCAATTGAATTCTCTTCCTAGTCTCTGCTTTTAAAATCTGGTGATACGTTTGAAAACAGCGTCCCTGAAATTGTGTACAATCAGTCAGTGAGTGAGAGTAGTCCTGGTTCATCTTTATGTTTCAAAATCGGTGCATTGTTTTACCAATTTCAAATTCTTTCTCTCACCCAAAGAGAATTTATTGGGAAGCTGCAGCTGGAAAATGCAAAGATAAATTAAATGAGGAATCCTGGGACAACAGAATTTCTCGTCATTACTGCATCTATCTCAATAATAAAATCAATGAACAAGGATTACAACTTTCTGGTGGATCCATCTCTTAAAAGCCACACTTATCATACATTTTGGTCCGAGCTATCAGAATGTTTTCACAGGATACCTACAGTGTGAAAGCAGGCAATTCAGCCCATCAAGTCCACACTGATCCTCCAAAGAGCATCCCACCCAGACCTAAGCCCTGTAACCCTGCATTTCCCTTGGCTAATGCACCTAGCCTGCACATCCATGGGCACTATGGGGCAATTTAGCATAGCCAATCCACCTAACCTGCACATATTTGGACTGTTGGAGGAAATGGAGCATCCAGAGGAAACCTAAGCAGACACTGGGAGAATAACAATTCCACACAGACAGTCATCCAAGGATGGAATTGAACTCAGGTCCTGGTGCTGTGAGGCACCAGTGCTAACCACTGAGCTACCATGATGCCCTTGGTTTGTATTCCTGTTAGTTGCCAAGGCAGATTCAATTTTGCTACCAATAATAGACACCATCAGCATGGTTTCGTTGAATTCCAACATGAACCCTTGAACAGACCATAATTTAATTTGTTCCAACACTTTATGCCAAATCCCTAAACAGGAACGTTCACCCATTCAGCAGAAATCCCAGGAGTCATGCAAAAATTTTTCTGGCTAAAGGGGTTTTGAAGGATGATTTTATTTTGTCAATAGTGAAAAATGGTCGTTATGGTTGTAAAAAAGCAATTTTGTATTGGTGACTTATTTTGATGTATGTTCACATGGCCTCTTTCAGACTTGTTAACAACATTGTTCACATTCACATTTTAAGCAAGAGGTTTGCATCCTTTCACCAATTCTAGATCAGTGCTGGGTCGCTGTAACACAACTGTAAACTGCCAAAGACCTTATCCCTATGGTAGTATCTGTTCACAGAATTAACCATATTGTTCATGACATTTATCGCTGTGGGGCCAGTAACAGACAATAACGCCAATCTTGCCAGCAAACCCACATCCTAAGAATCCATTCTTTTAAAAAAAACCTGCTGATACCTCCAATAATCAGGACTGTATCACACTTCAACAGATCTACGGATCAGCAAATCTGACTTCTGCTATACACTTTTTCTTAGTGTAAGAACCTGATCCTAGAGATAGTGGATATTTTTTGCTCTTGTGACTGTATGATGACTTATCTCCCTTGATAAGTGTAATGCCTACTGTGTAAAGTGGCAAGCTTCGAGTTTCCCTTCAGAAGGATCTTGTGCACTAATTATCATCGCATGGAATCCCCTAATACAGAATTTGAGGCACCGGGTTGACCAAATTACAGCCAAGGACCATTATCTATCATCAAGTTGCTTGCAGTCACTATTTTCATAATGCAAGTTGCTTTAAATGGTCACTTAAGATTCGTGGGTGCAGCATGAAGTACACTGAGAACACAAGAAAATGACAGTGAGTATACTTTGTGAGGGCATCTTGTGTGCAGTACATGAGTCAGAATCTGGCAAGGGCCCAAATGTCTCCAATGATTTATCCTTCATTTACCAGTCATGAAACAGTGACTGCACTTCAAAATAATCCATTTTGGGTGCAGCACTTTGGGACATCCCAAGAGATGTGAAAAGGTGCTATATAAATGCAAATTTAAAAATATACCCAATGCATATGTTAAGCCAGAAATGAAGATGACTAGCATATCTTGACCACGTCCAAACTTGTTCCTTGTTTGTACTAATACAGTAATTCATGTTTTGTGCAAATCTACAATTAAGCAATGTTTTTGTCTTTTCTACATGTGAGAATGTGCTGTGAGCCCTGACACTTCAACAACTTACAAACAGTACTTGATTTTTAAAAATAAATTTATATTTTGGAATCACATTAGAAAAACAGTTAAAAATACCCCCAAAATTGTGATATTTTCATGTAAGTGTTTAAAGAATTTAAACATCAGAAAAATGGAAAATTCAACATGAATACACTATATTGTAGAACAACTATTCTGCCTCTACAATAAGACATTTTAATAATCTAATTTTACAGTGTATAAATTTACAGTTACAAATATATACATTAAATAAAATAGAATCAAAAGGGAATTTTATTTATTCAATGCCTTAATCAATTGCCAATGTTCCTTCATTAAGAACATGAAATAAAAGTTTGTTTGAATATGTGATGTTAGTTAGTAAAAACATGTAAATTTGATATTGGCAGTTGATTAATGTTCACTTTATCATTTCATAGTCAATATTCTGATTGTAGTTGAAGAAGTACAGTATGCAGTTAGAACAATGTGAATGAACAAATGAAGTCACAGTACAAATACACTAACTGTTAGCAGTAAGATATAATAGTATAGAAGCACTAACCTCAAATACTGTTTGATTCCATCACATTTAGAACACATTGCAAAATCATATTGCACTAAGAACAAGCCTTGGTGGCTCAGTGGGTGATCTAATTGCATTGTATGATACTAAAGTATTTAATCAGCAAGATAGCTAGAGTTTGTATTTCAGAGTGTCATCCAGTGAGTACAGATGAAGATGCCAGCTGAGGACTGGATTAGGTACAGCAATGTTACCCTTCATATTGAATGAGCCCATTCATGAATAATGGTTGCTTGGATGAGGTGCCAGAGTGAACTCAACATCCATAGATCATACTCATTCGTGAGTCAGTGGCTTCAATATTCAATGTAACACCATCAGGGATTGGAAAATGGGTCGAATCCGAATCCACTGAATTTCTGCTTCTTTTACAAATTAAAAACAAATTTCACAGGTGGGGGGGGAATGACAGTTGGAATGCATATATAGTGGTGTGTGCTTGTGGTTGTTATGACTGCCATAGTTAAATCTTGCCAGTACTTTTAGAAGGCATGTATTAGGGTGTTCTATGGCCATTTTATGCCTCTGGGGTTGAGAGCTGATGTGTTCTAAATTTAACGAAGGCCCCTACTCAACCGAATTTAATTGTCAATGCTCTAATACAATTCTTCGAAATGTAATTGGTAAGCCACAGGATAACTGTTGCACATGTCAGGCTTCTCTGTTATACTACAACAGAGAAGGGTACCCCTGGGGATTATTCAAAAACTCCATCCCTCAGATTTGGGATGGGATGGGTGCAAACTGATAGCTGCAGCAGTGAGGAGGAAATTCTGCCCTTCTGTATTTTGAGTGGTGTAATGTTGTCATGGAATTTGGAAGTTGGACAACTTTAACTTGTGATCTACGTTTGACATTTCATACATTTGATGCAGCCACTTTTTGCAAACAATAGCAATAATGTCCTGTATGAACAGAAGTTTGTGAACATACATCAATTTTTATAAATTGTACAATTCATCAACTGTGGCTCATTTGCATGGAAGCTATATACTTGTCGTCTTCATATTCAAGTATAGCAATTCATTCATAAACTAAATTTCAACCTCCCAGAAGTAATATTCACGAGCCAAATTAATCTACTTTATGCACCTTGCTTTATGAACGTTCCTGCCTTTCTTTAAAAAAAGTGTTACTTCATTGATATTTTAATTAAATGTATTATTTAATTTCAACATCTTTTGAAATTTATTATCTAACGATTTTTAATTTAGTTGCATTTTAATTCGTAGATGATTACAGTTCTAATACATCAATCAGAATCGTATTTAATAAACATTTTGTGCTCCAAAAACTACTTGATTTAATGTAATAAAAATAATATCAAGTACAACACTGCTGCAATTCAGTTAATTAAATTGTTGCCTCAGCTTTTTGTGTTAATTATTTATAAGTTTTCAAAATAAACAATATATTTGAAAACTGCAAATACAGCATTTAAGGCAAATTGTAATTTGATCCAGCAAACCTTTCCCTTTAGTCAGATAAAAATGATTGCAGAATTGTCTGAGCTGGTTTAGCTGATTTGCATTTAAAGATAACCTTTTGTGTGGGCAAGTTTGTATTTTTAAAATCTTACCATAGATATCCATGGTTGAGACATCATAATTACAGTTGTAGAGAAAACAACAAATTAAATGATCATTGAAGGGGAAAGTGTAGGACTCCGCTGACAAGTGAGCAAAGATAAAGTAATTTAAACCTTAACACCTGAACATTCTTGTTCATTCCAGAAGTGAACTTGACGTGACAACATTTATATGATGACTTAATAACACAAGAAGCACAAATTGACAGATAAAGTTTTGATGTAATCTGGTCATAATTAACAAGATGAGGAAAATTAGTTCCTCCAGATTTGGGCTTAAAGTAAAGGTCCTCACATAATTTAATACCTTCAATTTTCCTTTGACTTTTTCTATTTCAATTATGATAGATTTCCTTATTAATTCCACAAAAGGAAACATGGTTCAGTTATCATCGACTGAGGGCCAGCTGTTAGCTGTCCATCAACCACCTGAAGTGGACAAGCAGACCAGGAGCAAGAATGTCACTCCTTTGATCTGGCAAAGAGCAACTGCTGATTTATGTACCAGGACTTTGTTCTTCTGTTCCATTTTACTTTCTTTCCTAAGGCAGAACCACAAAATCTGGTGCAAAACTGCTCTGTTCACTGCAACATCAACAAGCTCTGACAACTGCAACAGGCTTTCGTTGGCTCGGAGACAGCTCTCAGGCATCTCTTCTGATGCTCACCTTTCGAGATTCAGTTGTTATTGTTCAATTTAACTTCTGTACATTGAATGGACTGTGGCCAACATGCCTGGGGCATAAACACACCTGTATGAAAGGAGCCTTATTGTGGCAACCAACTCGTCCAACCTGCATACACACTACCCATTTCCATACCAATAAAAAAAATCCATCCTTCCCCAATGGCAAATCTTGCCTGAAGTGCACTTCATTTTTCTGCTGACCTCTAAAGCCTTATTCACAGTCAAGAACATTTTTCCTTTTTTTTATTTATTAAAGCCATAAGACCTTAAGAATACGGATTAAAAAGGTTACTTTATATTTGTCTGTCTGCCAGTCAGACGAAAATCTCTCAGGATCCATAAAGCAAATCAGAATGAAGACCCCTTTCCAGGGGTAGATCCATTAACCCAAGTCCAAAAACATTGTCACTTGCTATCTTGACATGTATATTGCTACAGTAAAATGAAGTATTCCCCATTACAATACGTCACCACGCACATCTTTCATTTTAGCTTGTAGTCTACAGAGTGCAGCATAGATATATATTTCAGTGAAAGATGGTTGATTGAGTGAATGGATGTCTTTCTTTTAAAGATAAATCTGATGTGATTAAGATGGTTTGCTATTAATCATCCATGATGATATATACAAAATGTAATCAATACCCTACTTTCATTCAGTCGTGATAAATAACTTGATTGGATTAGAGATTATATTAATGGATTTAAAATGCAGTAAATCCTGAAGTCAAAATTTTTGGGATGGATCTTTTTTAAAATCTTTCCTGCAAAATTTTCAGATATTCATAATGTAACAAACATTGCGCATAATAGCAACACACATAAAATTTTTCATTTTTAAAGTATAGTTTTTAATATTTGCAGAAAATACTTGTTTTGGTTTTGTACTCAGCTGCCTGGCCTACCTTACAAATCTTTGAAACCACCAGCTCAGGTCAATAAACTGCCTGACCTCCAAGTACTCCTGCAAGTGTCATTTAGAAGAGCAGTGAATCAGGAGCAGAGTGGAAAATATCTCAATTATGGGACTGATTGACTCCACAGAGAGTTGTTGCTCTGTCATTATAGTAGGCAGCAAGCAACCTGCACTGTGCATTGGCAGAGTTTAAAATTATTATTTGCTGAGCAACAACAACAGGGCAATTTTATACAAGACAAGGGTAAAGTGATAATTGTTTGATCAATAACACCCAACATCATTCCCATGCCCAACAGTCCCTACTCAAGCTTCATTTAAAACACCCATTTCAATTTGCCTGAGTCTCTGTAAGTACTATCCACATAAGGACATATCTGTAAGACAAACAAGTAATAATCTTTAGGAATCAAATCAAAAGATGCAACTATAGAAGTAAGAATTAATGCAACATTTCTTCACACAAGCACTGCTCACACTTGCACTATAATATTCATTTTAGGAGCCAAACACAGAATTAAATACAAGCATTCGATGTGGGAGTGGGATCAGAGCTAAATTTGTACCTGCTGGTAAAATACTGGATTGAAACAACAGACCAGTCAGACTGCTCCCAAATCCCAAGGCAAAAGCCACAAAGCCTAACTGTCAAGGAAGTGCAAATGAAAGAAGATACTGGTTGTAGAGATGGTGTGTCAGGTTCGTCCCTAAGGCCACTGAATCAAGTTTTCAGAGTCTTACAATATCAGTAGTGTACAGCACTCTCTCTATTCTTCATTCTTGTTATGTCTCAAGTATGCTTGTTTGAAGCCATTCCTTTCCAATCCTTACTTGTTTTAATTAATATTGAAAATAAAGAATCAACAGCAGCTTTAAAGAAGAAAGCATGTTCTATAAAATATGTTCTAACACAGTCACTTCTTGTATGTGGGAAGCTCCTCTCCTCCTAAGTGTCAGTTTATATAAGACGTTTTTCTCCAAAATGAAATTCTCTTACCTCTATGTTTCAAGCATTGTCACTAAAATGTAGGATTCACAATTGAAAGGCTTGCTGGCTGTTAGTCTGAGGTGAACTGCTCACAATCATGGTTTTAGAGCAGAAGAATACCTGCGACGTAATGAGCCATCACTGACTCACTACCTTTATGACTGATGTGCACTATTCAATTTGCTTCTTCTTCACTTGCTGATGTCAAATAAGGTGAAGTTACACAGCACTACCAGATATCAAGATAATTAATGTGCACATTTACATCTCAGTTTCATCAAACTATGTTAATATGTCAGCTTCTGAAAAGAAATGTCTATGGATAAGTGCAAGTTCAGACAGGATTAAATGATAATATTTGAAATATCCTAAAGGGGGCGCTATTTTAGACCTCCAATCTCATTGTGACTTTTTTTCTACAGACTCCATCAGTCCTGTAGCTGAGACAAATCACTTCAGCATTTACTAAGAAATTGAAGAGATTGACTGAAATAACTCCACAGAGGCTGGTATCTCGTCACCAAGTCACCCTTTATTTACACATGCAGAGGCCATGATACTGATCCAGCTTCATCAGAAGCAGCTGCTAGAGTGAGCAGAATTCCTGACATTCCTGTTTATATCTGTCAGCTAGGATTCCCTGATTGGACCAGATTAACAGCCCCAATCGGGGAACTCATATTCTATGAAGTCCACCTGGCTGACCTTGTTGCAATCATTACATCAAACTACTTTAAAAATACTTTCATATCCAAGATAAAAAAATACTGAACACTCCTAAAGTATGTAAATTCTGTGTTTCTTAATACCATGTGATAAGATGCTTTTTCGGGTAACTGATTATGATAGAATTGAAGAGTACCTTTTGAAGCAAATTTTGAACTGTAGCTAAATATTCAGGACTGCAACTAAATCAGGTTATATATGAATTAGGTTCCACATTTTATTTCTTGAAATGGACAAGTAGTTCCTAGTTTTGAATATCAAGCTGTTTCTCTACCTTTCATACACGATTGGTTCAACATTAACAGAGACCAAGGTTTTCCACACAAGGGATCAGAAACTGATGTCTAGACCTAACCACTTAAGACAGGTGACTATTAGTCCTAGTCCCTTCGGTGGCAGTCTCTTAACTATCTATCTAATGGCTCTGTGTCAATATCTCCCCATTTTCTTCTAAATTCTGCTTAATCAACAATATATGTCAATTTAAACTGAACTAGAACCATAGGGCACAGCTTTACTTTTTTTGCAAAAATAAGCAAAACATAAATCTTACCGCAGTAACCTAGCAACCTTAAACACAAAGTAAAAGCGCCCTTAAGCTATAATTGAGCTGATTTTGTCAACATAGTTTTCCTACCTGGCTGTTGGAAATCTATCGGCAGTGCTCAACCACTGGAAGAGTTTAATTAACACATTCACAAACCATAGCCTCTATCACAGTGTCCAATCAGGTTTGATAACATCAGACCTTTTGTGGAATCCTCTTTAATTCAATTTATCTTCACCTTTTACCAAACACAGTGCTCCAGCTTAAATGATTGCTCGCTGCAAGCTGGCTATCACTGGTTTTACCAATTACTTTGAAATATGCTCTCACTTGTGAAACCGGCAGGTACCCTGGTAAACAAATGCAAGCATTTCAAAGTCGTTTTAGACTCTGAACTCCTTTTCTCTCTCCGACATCAGGAGAGCTGATTATTTTCCACTCAAAATACAGCATTCTATGCATTTGCTGTATTGTCATAAGACTAGGAAAAATATATAATGGCAGGAATCTAAAACTGAATTGATCTGTCTGGCAATTCTATCCAATAGCAGTCTGGGAAGAAGATATGCTTGAAAAGTTGCCAACTAGAACAGGTCAGCCAGTTGTTTTTGGCCTGCCAGGCATAAAAAGTCTTGCTGAAATCCCAGGATTATTAAGATGAGCACTGGCTCAGAAGAGAATTTTACCCATTCAGTAACAAAGATACATTAACCCATGATACCAACACTAAAGTTTTACCTCAATTCTAACTTAGTTTGGAGCAGGAACATGAAGAACAGGCTTAGGACCATTTATCCCCTCAGGACTGCCCAGCTACTAAATTACACTATGGCTGGGACAGAATTCCAGATTTTGAATACTGTTGATGTCATCACACACTTCATTATATTGCTATCTGTCCTAGTCCTAATTTTACATCCTCTCATTCTTGATAGCTAGAGTGGAAATAGTTTTCCATATGTAGCCTGCCAAATCACTTAACATTTTGTTCAAGGAAATATAAGTCAAATTTATTAATCTATTCCTTTTTGAGAGGATGCTTGAGCACTTCATAAAAAAAATAGGAATTTCACTGAAGATTCTATCAAACTGTCCAATGCAAACATGACCTCAAAGACAATCTTGCACAAGACTGTTCACAGTTTGTGTGACAATTAGAATTAGATCTTTTCACTACCATATTGCATTTAGTATGCTTTGCAGAAAGCACCATCTTAGACTGCAGTTATACTGCTTAAGTGATCCTAAGCAAAGTGAGCTTGCCCTCTAGAGTTGGGTCCGCTTTGCTGAGTAGATGTATTTCTGTGACACAGCAGAATTACCTTCGCAATTTGTGTTGATAAAAGGCTAAAGCTCTTTGCACTGAAGCAAGCTACATATTTCAACCACAAATCTCACAGGATGGGAAGCTGTTGCAGTCAAGATACCTATACTCTGTTTTCTACAAAACAGCAGCAGTGAGAGTAATATTATTTATTTATTCAATGAGGTATTTCCCAAACTCACATGTTGTATTACAGAGAGATTTCTGGTAATCTGGGTGTCATTAAACAAAAGAATCTATTATTTTACAAACAGTAATAGATAAACTTAGGCAAGTCAAACAGATGCTCTTTCCCCTTGCCTAACAGTGCAAAAGCACGACCTGGTATGCTGCTCTTCGTAGTTGGTTTAGCAAATTTTATTTTGACATTATTCTTACAGCTGTTAGCTCAAAAAATATCAGACTGACTGCCTTTTCCCCCCTAAATTGTTCCTTTTTATAGCCTTCGATGGCCTTTTCATCTGAGTGATGCAGTCCTTGGTCACAAATCTCACTGCTATTCCACTATGTGACATCTTCACTCGTTTGCTGCTGCTCATTAACAAACAATACTGCTGTGAAATTGGTTTAATGACAAAGTAATAAAATTGCTATTCAACTCACAGATTGCCTGAGGCTCTTCGAGCTCCTACAAGGCTTACACTGTGTGCCAAGATGCATTAAGCTGCTTATTTGTGTACACTGCATCCTTCACTCTGTTTTAGTCTATTTTTCTCTGTCTATATTCAGTATTGTTTCCTTGCTGCCACCCACCTTAAAATTAAAGTTGATTTATGCATGCAACCTGTGCCATATTGACTCCATGTGCTATATCACACAACTGCTGCTGTGAGATATTAATGAGAAAAAAAATTTTGGTACCTCAAATAAGGAAAGAAATCTAGCTTTAATATACAATTCCCTGTTCAGATATAATAATATTGCAACATTAGCCCATAATTTTAACTGCCTCTAAGTAACTGAACAATTTTCCCAGGTTTCACTATTTTTTTAATATCATGATAGCTTACTCTCTAGTATTAAAGGGCCTATGTGTTGAGATATTTCAGGTTTGCAAGCCAATTTTTCTGGACTAGACATTGATATTGCCACATTGATAACGCTATTGCATGACAGGAAAGAGACTGGTTGCATCAAGTAATTCTAGATAAGCAGAAACATGCAGTACGACTTCCAGTAAAGAAATTCTAACAATATTTATAAACAGCAAGTTCATATAGAAACAGTGAGACTGTTGCCCCATAGATATCATCATACAATCTTTATGGTTCGGGTAATGGACGTGGCTGATCTCAGTTGCATCCAGCTTCATATCATTTTCCCTCCTTCCATAAGATGATATAGCTCCTTTAAATACCAGCTTGCCTTTTTCTGCTTGGGCTATTTGAAGATTTTATTAATACAAGATGCACACATACCTACAAAGCCGTTGTGCTTCCACCTGTTTTTCATAATGGGTGCCCACTGCTAAAAGTACTTGGTTACCATTTCTGGAGGCCACAACCTCACCCTGATTTACTGTTGTTGGACACCAGTGAAATAACAAAATGGCTATGTAGCAGGTGGGTAATTCCTGCTAATTATAAGCAGTCAACATTTTTATTGCTGAAATGTTAAGAGTACTGTAAGTGCTTTGGATTATTTTTATTCTGTGAAACAGTTTTTTGCCTTTCTAATTGCTGAACCTTGCATTTGTATTCGGGCTCCTCAAGTACATAAAGAATGGCCTACAAGTTCTTTACAGCAATGCGGAATGCGCAAGGCACTGACAAGACAGGAGCTGGTCAAGGTGGGTCTGAGGGAGGGGTACGGTTCTTCCACTGTTCAAGAAAGAGGCCTAGATTTTGTTTAAAGTAAAAAGGGAGATGACCAGGTGGAGTGATATGGGGGAGGGAGTTCCAAACTGTCTGAATGCAGTCATTGAGATAGAGGCTACAATGGTTGACGTGAGACCATTTGACCGTGAGACACAGGAGCAAAAGTAAGCCATCTGGCCCATCGAATCTGCTCTGCCATTCAATGAGATCATGGCTGATTTGGTAATCCTCAACTCTACTTTCTTGCCTTTTACCCATAACCCTTAATTCCCTTAATGATTGAAAATCTCTCTATCTCAGCTTTGAATATATTTAATGACTCAGCCTAAAAAGCTCTCTGTGGTTAAAATAATTTCCACAGAGTCACAATTTTCTGTGAGAAAAATTTCCTTCTCACCTCAGTCTGAAATAGGGAACTCCATACTCTGAGATTATGCCCTCTGATCCTAGACTCTCCCACAAGGGGGGAAAAAACCTCACTGCATTTGTCCAGTCAAGCCACAACGAATCTATCAGGATTCAATAAGGTCTCCTCTCATTTTTCTCAACTCCAATGAGTTTAATCCAACCTACGCAAGAATGTCAACTGCATCAACCTTCTCTGGACTGCCTTAAATGCTTTCTTAAGATAAGAACCAAAACTGTTGACAGTATTTCAGCTGTAGTCTGAATAGTGCAAGGATCAGGATTTTGCATTCAATTCCGATGAACAGAGCCAGCCAACTAAGTTTGGCATAGATGTGGAATTTTGTCCAGCTAATGGTCAGGTTGAGACACTCTGAAAACTGTTAATTCCTGGGGAATGACATCCATTGTCAGTTGTAGCTCACTCTCACCTCTGAGTCAGTAGATTGTGGATTCAATCTCTACCCGAGAGACTGGTGTCCATAATGTGTGCTGATACTCTCAGTGCAGTACTTTGTGAGTGCCACACTGTCAGAATGGGCCCCATACCTCAGAAAGGATGTACTGGCCCTGGAGTGGGTTCAGAGGAGGTTCATGAGAATGGTCCCAGGAATGGAAAGCTTAACATATGAGAAATGTTTGAGGACTCTGGGACTATACTCATTGGAGCTTAGAAGGATGAGGGGGGATCTAATTGAAACTTTCAGAATAATGTATGGCCTGGACAAAATGGATGTTGGGAAGATGCTTCCATTGGTAGAAGAGTCTAGAACCTGAGGGCACAGCCTTAGAGTAAAGGGAAGACCTTTTAGAATGGAGACAAGGAGAAACTTCTTCAGCCAGAAAGCGGTGAATCTATGGAATTCACTGCCACAGAAGACTGTGGAGGCCAGGTCATTGAGTACATTTAAGACTGAGATAGCTAGGTTCTTGATTTTCAAGGGGATCAAGGATTACGGGGAGAAAGCAGGAGAATGGGACTGAGGAACTTATCAGCCATGACTGAATGGCGGAGCAGACTTGATGGGCCAAATGGCCTAATTTTTGCTCCTATATCTTAAGGCCTTAATAAGATACTCAATCAAGACCACATCTGCCCTTTTAAATGAAGTTAAGGGATCCCAAGGCACTATTATAGAGCATTGTCTTCAGTGTCTTGGCTAATGTTTATCACTCAACTGTCATTACAATAAAAAAAACTGATGTCAATATTCCATTCTCTTACCAGACCAAAGGGCTGCTTTCACATTAGAGAGAGAGATGACTGGTGGTGATTTCACCTGAAGGCCACCATAACTCAGGTGGGGAGAGATTGAGAAGGAGAATCCTTCATGGAAATGTCAGCTGGTGATTGGAAATGAAACCCATGCAGTTGGTATCACACTGCTTTGCAAACCAACTGTTCGGCCAATTGAGCTAAAACAATCCCATAAAAAACTGATGAAATGGCCATTGTCAAATTGCAGTTTCTGGGAACTTACTGTCTTCTTCGGTCTTATTTCCTACATTGCAATATCCCAAGGTTGAATATTGGATAACAGGAACAGCAATAGGCCATTCAGCCCACTGATCCTGGTCTATGATTCAACTAGTTATTGTTGAACATCCAACTAAGGGAGTCAATTAGCTCAGCTGGCTTGATGGCTGGTTTGCAATGCAGAGTGATGCCAACAGTTTTGGCTCAATTCCTGCACCAGCTGAGGTTACCAGAAAGGTCTTTCCTTCTCAATCTTGCCCCTTACCTGAGGCATAGTGACGTCAGGTTAAACCACCACCAGTTGACTCCCTCTAACGAAACAGTAGCCCTATGGTCTGGTAAGACTATGACAACTTTACCTTTTTACCTCAATACCACTTTTCTGGGCTATCTCTTCATTTCTTGTCAGTTATTGTGAAAGAGGGTAACTAAATGTATGTTTTTATTGGGCATCGCAAAGGAGAGCATCAGAGAAATTGTAATGGAAGATGTGAATTGACCAGGGCTTTTACAGCAGCAAAGCTGTATTTAATTTTGAAGATGGAAGGAAAAGTAATTGGGGAAAGGGAGCTCAGTTATTATTTAGACAAAATTTTAGGTTCTAAGCCTTTGGATTTATCTCAAGGTGGCAACCCAAAAGATTAAAAGAATGAAGGCACTGGCAATATCAAAAAATAATACATCTTGCTTTGTTGATACAGTGCTATGCTACAAAGAATTTTGTCCTGTTTAAGTATGAACTTCAGGTAGGCAGCTAAAGCAACCCCCAAAGGTTTAATAAAACCAGGCGAAAGATAAAGCTGAGTTCTGTGTGTCCCTGATCCTATGCTTCTGGATGATATAACTGAGGATTACAACACATTAGCAAATGCAGAAAAAGACTCTTGATGATATAGAAGGCTGTGAGTTCATGCCCTTTTCCAGAGATTTTAACACACACACTTTTCAGGTGGACTTAAAGGATTCCATGGCACCATTCAAAGAAGGCTAGAGAAATTTTCCTATTAATACTGGCCAAAATTTATCCCCAAGTCAGTGTTACTGAAATGGATCTCTCGTCATTTATCACATTGCTGTTTTGCCCATTGCTGACTGCCACAATTTGTTGCATCATATTACTTCAGAGGTAATTCACTGACTGCTAAACTAAGGCCCAGGACTACATGCTGTGGGATGTACTAAAGCTTGGGCAGATGCTGGCAAGGTGCAGTGGGGAAAGCCCCCCATTTACAAATTATAATGAGCGTTCTGTTACATTTCAAGATACCCTTACTGTGAATGTAAACAGTTTTCTTTCACGTTTAGAAAATTTTTTTTGTTGCAACTGAATTGAAGCACAAATGAGGAATGTCAAAATTCCACTGTACAGGATTGTTTTGTGCTGGTTATATTTACTCATAGATAATTTATAAATAAAGTAAATTTTTGAATTAAAGAAGTATCTATTGACTGTTAAATGGCGTAGGATGTCTTGAAGTTGTGAAGTGCACCTCTTTTACTTGAGTTGTATGTTGCAGTGTGTTGCAAAAAAATTTGGAAATACCAATGGTCGATTTAGGGTACAGCAGAATGTGCTAATACATGAATCATCTGGCCTGGCTAAGATGAGGTGTTTCATGTTCTGAATAATGTCATTTTAATTATACAATTCAGGTGTAAATTAGAACAGTAATTGGTAGCTATTTCTGGATTTCTGTCGTAATTTACTGTTCAGAGTCCATTTTTCAAATCATGATCGCTGCAATATTAGAAGTGGTATGTATAACATTGTTTTTTTCCTGCTGCAGTGTCATAGTAAAAGGATTGGGTTAACCTGAAGAATAAGCACAATGCCTAACAACAACGCAATCCCCTAATTAGCTGTCAATTAGCATTATTAAAATGAGGCTGATCATTTCATCTGCGCAATGTTTCAATTTCACTGAGTGCCTTTAGGTCAGAAAAGTCACTTGTGTAGAGTTAAGACAGTTAGTATAACCTTTTGTAGTGCGTTTTTTCTCTCTCTCCCTCCCTCTCGCTCTGTCTTACATCATGTTCCCACTTGGATAATTCTTTAGTTACTCTTAAGAAGTCAGTAAATAGAATCCATGTGCCGTGTGTATCACCGCAAGTTGGAATTGTAGCAGATTGCAGTATAAACACACTGGGGTATAAGTCACTGAACTCTAGTGTTCCCCTCATAGCAAATTGATAGCATAATTTTATTATGCTCTGAACAATGACTACAGGGAATGTGCAAGATCTGCACAGCTCTACATATAATCCATTTGACTAAATGTAACACTTCCATTAGATGAGTGTATAATGAAAGTAGTACTAGATGCCAGCAAGGACTATAACATTTCAGTTTTCAGATCTTGTCAAAAGGGCACACAATAAATCATACATATAGCTTATTAAATGTCATAGGCAGGTGATCCAACAGGGAGCACAACGAGGGTGCTTATATTGCAAGATGACTTCTCTGTCATGTGATATGTATTCTTCAGAGTGATAAGGTCAGAAATTCTTTCCATGGATTTTAATAAGCTACTTATTACCGTCCTTCAATGCTAATTATTTGATATATCCTTTTGGTAACCATCTATTAATATTGAAGTGGTAGCCATATTTTAGCAATGATTGGGTAATAACAATCATTGTTCATCTTTATTTAATTGATATCATAATACTAATGAAAAAAATAGGAAGATTCTGTTGTCAGGACAGAATAAAGAAGTTCTGAAAAAAAAGGTTATCAATTTTTTTACCCCCTAAGGCAATATGCTGTGGGAGTAAAAAGGGGACTTTTTGCACTATGATGTTATTAAGTGCTGTCTAATAGCTGATGTGATAACAGGCCTCTAATACATTAAATCTCAAAAGAAGACTGATTAATTACTATATTAAATCTTAAAATTAGTTTATTATAACTGTCTAAGTTGTTTTATTGTCATCTTATTCAGTGTTTAAAAATATTAAATATTATGCAATTAAAAGACGTATACTATTGGCAGGCAAACTCATAAACAGTCATAATGCTCAGAACCAAGAAAGATAAACCTCTCTGCCTATATGCAGCCATACTGCAAAGCCCAATTTAGAGCATTAGCAGTTCTGCTAGTATTAACAAAGACAAATTAAATTATTAGCTTTTAAAAATCAAATGCATGGTTTGCAGTTTAGACTATATACTAACCACTGCCTAATCCAGAAACATAAACTGAATCTGTGCATGCATGCAAAATTTGATATCTGTCATCATTCATCATATATAAGGATAAGATAAATTTCACACCATATGCCATTAAATACTGATTCTTGCCAAAAGCCTGGATGTAACCACCGCAATATTTTCCCATGAGCCATAATTGAATCAAAAGATGTTTTCACAACAATCAGATAAACTCAAAAAGAAACAGTAATTTGACACTGCAGAGCAAAACCTCAGTATTCAGGTATCATGTGATTTAAGATCCCAAACAATACAAAAATTCCTGTAAGTGAGCACACTCTGTCGAGTTAAATACTCCTCTCATTCTAAATTAAGAACTGAAACAAAAGATAAAGGAGGTAAAACTGCACCTCATTATATGTAAAGTGCAATCTTTTACCTTGCTCTTTATTTTTGCACAGAAGCCTTCACAATATTGTTAACTTCACTTTATGCCGCACAGTCTAAACAGAGCTTGCTAATCTTTCCTTTTTTGCTTCTAACAACTGAATATTAAGTAAACTCCAAGGAATTCCAAACCCAATGTTTCAGCTGTATGAGAATGATGTGCTACTTGCTAATATCAAAACAGAGCTTCCTTGTGGCTTCTCAAGCCTTGATTGTGCTGTGGAAACAAAGGAATGATTCAGCATCTCCTTTCATGTGGCTGCTGGAAACTAGAAATGACTGCTTCAGTCCACTGTCACTGGTCATTAATTTGCCGACATCAAATAAGGAAGCTGTTTTAATTGATTACAGCATTTTTGCAAAACATTCTTTAGTTTGGTAACAGGAATTTCATTCACATGTATTTTTATAGTTATTTAGTAACCTTTGTCATTTTTAAAGGAAGTGTGTGATCCCAATACTTTTGTGGTGTCTATTCAGAAGATGGTCAAGTACATAAAACAACATGTCCAGTGTTTACAAATGGAGACCTCTGCATCACCTTTGACCTTCAGCTTGCCAGCCTATACAAACTGCCGTATGTCCAATTTTTATTCAAAAATGACGATGTCAGCTGATAAAATGGAAACTTTAACACTTGAGTGGCTGAGCTCTTAATGCGGTAAGCTCTTTAAGATATACTATAATATTAATTTGGTACAACATGGATTATAGCCACATAGCTTAAATTTGCAAAATTAAAATACTTAATGGAACCAACAGCTTTAACTGCTCTTGAACTCCGTGTATTCATGAAATTGTTTCAAATACAAACAATATTATTGGATTTTGTGAAAGATGATTTTAATATAAAATAATTTGGTAATTTCTTTTGATCTTCAATACACAGTTTATTTCTGCATAAGTCACCCTGACAGAAGCTAAGCAACTCAATTTTCTGCTCGGTAGCTAGGCATATTGCCTTCTACATAGCACTAGCATGAAAAGGCCGTGGCTAAGCTTTGGTTACTAGTGTAATTGAAATGCTATCCACACTATAGGGTGCATTAAAGTCAGATAACAGCAGTTCCTGTGGCCAATTTAAGTAGCTTGACTTCCTTAGGAAAAAAAATTGCCTGACAGATAAAGCAGACAAACTGGCTAATTCTCCAGGCATGTCTTTCATTGTGATCCTAGAAAAATGAGAAAAAAAATGAATCACAGAACCACAAAATCAATTGACCCTCAGGTTGCTCATCAGGCACGGAGTCCGATAAACCTAAAAGCTTCGTTAATGTCTGCCTGCCTGTATCCCACAGATAGAGCACTTTGTAAATGAACCTGCTTTGATAAATATATTAAGGAAAGCTGCGAATAAAAGGAAAGTCTTCTCATTTGTAAATACAACTCCTGCTACATGGAATTATAATGATAAAATGGGGTTCCATGTAATTAAGTTTGTATAAGACCTGAAATCCGTGCAAATACCTTCCCTGAATTTTGAAAGGAAACTGTCAGTTCAATTAATCTGAACATCACCCGAGAATGTACTGAACAAAATTAAGCTGCAGATAAAGCTCGGGCCAGTATTTTGATAAGTAATTCCTATATCATTTCTTTGCTACTGTGATCATTTTATTTAATCCAACCTCCACATTCCCCTTGCTGCTACCCACTTCCCTCCTCCCTATGATCATTCAAAGTTATGTGCTAAGCCATCTACAAAGGGACAACCAGTATGACCGTAGAAGAGATAATCCATCATATCACATGTGCACGTTAGGAAAACAAAAATCAAAATAAAACAAAAAAGAATATCAATATCCTATTCTAAATAGTGCTACATTTTGAACTGAGACAATAGTAATGTGTCCATTACAGAGTTGAAGTTGCATGTTTGTGTGCGAAATGGTCTTGTATCTCAAAAGATGGGGTTAGTTACAAATCGAGGAGCACCGCCACAGTAATGACAGGCAGAGATAATTCACTCACCAGTTGTTTACTTGTAGGATTGTGAGTCCTGTGTCTTGAGCTAACTGTTTCTTCTGCTCCTCTGATGGGTACGGATGCTGCACATAAACATAAATATCAGTCAAGAGACATGTAGAGCCCTGAAACAAGAGCTGGCACTGATTACATTACATTCAGTCTAACTATAGAAGACTGCTGCCTCATTTAAACAACATTGTTGCAAAGGGGTAAAAAGTAATGCTCACCTAATATGGATTTTCTTTTGAGAAACAAAATAAGTTATTTTGATTACTGGGTGTTGACACTTTTTTGGAATGGCCTCTAGCCCTTTGAAAGCCATGTAACTGCAGGAGGCTTTCCTCATCTTACCTTGTCCATATTAGTAATGACCCCTTGCTACTACTAAACCACTAATTGTTTTCAGCAGATGCAAAAGAAATGAATAGGACGAGTCTAAATTCACAGTTGGTAATTTACATTGTATAAGGTTGCCTTAGCCACTTGGACTGCTCTTAGTCATCAATCGTCCTCTGTCAGGTGCTGCACTATGCCACTGTGATAAATACGCTTCCTAACACCAGAATTCATCCAAACAATGTAATTGTCCTTTATTTTCTACTCGGTAATGAAGATAATTAATGGTTTAGACAAACAAAAAGGATGTTTCATCAGGAAGAGCAGAGGGTGAAATCAAAAGGCTTAAATGATAATTTTGAATGGCTGAAATTTATGTTGTAGAATAATTTCTTAATATATCTCAAGTGACTCAGTGCTGTAGCACCAAACAAATTACTTACCTAAATCAAAATACATTAGTACTTCCCTTTCCTGTATTGTCCGCCAATATAATCTATTTCTGTACTGAAGCCAGTATTCCAGCACAGATGACAATAAGGTGTCAGTATAAAACTAAGGCTAATACTGTAGAAAAAAAGCAACACACCTTTGGGTGATGAAGTAATGCTATGTATATGGCCATTTGAAATCTCTAACTCATTCATTTTCTGGCACAGCCATCCTGTAGCAATTGAGGTCTCCCAGTGGAATACATGCTAGAATATAGTAACAATGATGATGGATCACTTCATCACTGTGGAACCAGACTGTGGTGAATTAAGGACACAGGTCATAGGTTTGGCTGTCCTGAAACCACTCTGCACTGATGAAGCTCTCAGAGGTGTGAAATGGTAGCTATGTATATTTTAACTAGATATTAATTTTCATCTTCCCTGTTACAAACTTAATGCTCTGCCTCTTAATATTATGGTCAATAATAACTCCCAATGATTTCACACTGGATATATTCTGCTGTACAAGCTTAATTATTTTAACTCTCATTTGGCATGGTCAATTTATGCTGCAATGTACGTAGCTAAGTGATACTACTTCCAGACAACAGCCAAAACAGGCAGGAATGCTGCATGACTCACTTGGCCTCACAGACTTATGCTACTAAACATGGAGAGTGTGTAAAGCACACACATTCAAATTGCAGCAAATGGCTTCACTTGCTTGCTGCCTCAACAGTGCTTTACAGGCTACCGAATAACAATTATGGAAGCTTCAGTGAATGGCTTTCGTAATTGTGTCTTGAGAAATAAAACAGTTATCATTTCATACACTTCAAAGGCCATGCTCAAAACCCAGTAGCTATGTAGTTCTATTGTGAACAGGGTTCCCCCACAGAATACAGTGCTGCCCCCTCAACAATAGCTGGCTTCTCTCCTGTTCGCGCCTGGCTTCAAGCCAGGCGTCTGTTTGCTACACCATTAATTTATGTTCACTGAGTTGGTGCAAGGTTCTAGAGCAATGTTTGTGATCAAGTTGCCTTCCAAGTTGAGCCGATAGCCTGCCATATTTTGAGACGATATGTCTGAGACCTCGTACTGAAATCTATCAGTACTGATGTGTGAGGTTAAGGTGAAGTTCTGTCATTTTCTAATGCGTTCATGCATGTATAATATGAGGAGGTTCAAGTGTCCATTTATTGTCCCAATATATAGCTTTAACGCAAGTGAAATTTTCACTGAATCTGGGTAACGTTCTATAAATTACCTGTACTACCCTGTCATAAATTTGTAGGAATTGCACAGTGCACTCAATCAGCAAGTCCTCTGAATAAACATCAACATCAATTTAATGGCTTGTGCACACATTGTAAACCAGAGAATTTCAACAGAGGGAAATCAGATAAATCAAACAGACCCAAGCTCACAAAGAAGAGCTTCTAACTAAGCCTTTACACTAAAGTTCCCTTATTTCACAAAATATCTGGAACTTTTTACGATAAGTATTTGAAAAGTAACTTTATGCAAAGCATGAAATAAATATTGGAAATTTCTGGTTTGGAGTACTGAATGCAGAAGCTTTGCAGTTAAAATTTTAACAGACAGTGTTTGAAATGTATTTTATTGTACATGAAAAAATGCTTTATTTTAGCACATACATTCAAGCATAGCCGTAGATGGAGAATATAATACCGTCTACATAATTGATTACAACGACATACTTTGTGCCCCATTTATTCTGCATGTTTGATGTTCATGTATTGCACCACACCAGTACCAAATGTGTGGTGGAACTCTGCCAATTTTGCAGAAACTGCCAATTCAGCATAAGTAGCAAATTCACCAGGGCAACGGCAGTACAAATGGAGGGTGTAACCGTAACTGTCCATTACAATCACAGTTAAAATGCTACACCACATTGTGCACTTTAACTGGGACACAATGTGGCTGCCCCCCCAAAAAAACCCGTTAAAACTGCCTCTCAGGGAACAAGAAAAAAAAGTTGCTACAGTTAATATTATCTACAGTGATCAAAACAAAAGTTTAAGCCAGCTATGCTCCTCACTTTAAACAATCCTGATAATACAAAACACTTAACAGAAAGAACCAGCATCATAGATTCCAAGTACTGACGACTAGAGATGACACTTCCATTCCTGTACCCTAAATTACTGGATCAGTGTAGCCAGAATTTATGAGAGTCAGACAGTGGACCTCACATAGCTCACATATTAGACCATTAGGCATCTAACTACCTCTGAACAATTTCAATGCATTATCTCTCCTTCTCCCTGGGGCACAAACTTCACTCTTCCATACTTTTAATATATTTTGTCTGCACGAAGCAGATCGAGTTATTACATGCCAACAGAACACAGCAAACACTAGTATCCTGGCTGTGAATGCAAAGAGATGTGATTTCAGCATGCCTACTGCACAGACAGTAAAACAGGATAAATACTGACACAGCAAACTTTATCTAGAGATGGCCATTTTACTCCCATGTTATAGCTTGATTTGTTTTCATACTGACTGTAGATCAAACCTATTCCTAGAAAGACTGTTCATTATTTTTGTTTACAAGTCATGCACACAAGGAATCCACTTATCTTAATTTCATAGAAAAGCCTGCAGTAACCACAAATAGAGGAGTGGTTTCCACATGAATTATCTCAAGTCAGTGGTTACAAGGCATTTCATAAGTAACCTCTGCTTAAAGCTCATCAAATAAAGGGCACAATCACAACAGAACAATAGATTGTTAACATAAAGGGTCAAATTCACTGTGCGTCATTATGACGGTGTCTGTGGGGAAAAATATCAGACTCAGAATAACAGAGAGTCTCTCAATATGGCTGTTCACAACTTTATTTCTTGAAAGAAAACAAAATGTTCCTTTAAAAAGCACGTACCGGATGCACGTGGAATTTTCCAGCTCGATAATAGCTTGACTAACGCTGGAAGTTAGTTAAAGAAGTAAATCTGACTTTGACACTAGATGACGGAGGGATTACATCCCAACATTTGACCGCAAACTGCATCGTTTGGATTGTTTTTTGAAATTAGGTCTTGGCCTGGGGCATTATTGGAGTAGTCAACTTCATAAAATCTGCACTCCTGCTGGTCTTTGTCCATTACAAGGATATGATACATGATGGCCTACCAGCACTTTATAAAGAAATCCATACTTCTGATTGACTGAATATATGAAATGTAAGTCATTGGTCCTTCATTAGATTTCTTACATTCACTAACAGTTCCGTCTGCAGAGATCTTAACATTGTATTGAAACTTCTCTTACTTGTACTTGTCTCACAATATTAACAGAACGCTGGTTTCTCTCAGTCACCCACTCTCTTTCTACCTCTTAACCCAGTTCTTCTCTTCTTCACTTGCTGTCAAATCCAAGAGTATCAACAATAATTTACTGCTCCACTATACTTTGGGTCAGTTTTCGATATGAAAGGTACTTTAATAAGGCAAATTGCTGATGGTCATAGCAACAACAATATAACAAGTGAAATATAAGCATTGGAATGGACCACCTGGGAAAAATGGTCAGCTTCTATTTTATTTGATTTAAAGTCTCATGGAATCTCTTGTTCATGAAATAAGTTGACTATACAGTATTTATACCACTGGACTGAATAACAGCAATAAAACACCACTTTGGTCCTACAGTACGTAGATAAATATATGGAAGCTAGTCAATGTGGATCAATTTGCTGAGAAAAAGCAATGAATCTGTAGCAAGTGGCCTTGTTTAAATACAGGATGGGGCACACTGGTCAATCTAATTTCAGCTACAAAAAAAAGAATTAACACAAATATAGTCCTCTTCAATTCTGAAATCCTTCTATTCCTTTGAAACAAGGAAAATCCAATATGTAATTTCAAATAAACTAATTACTTCTTGGCAGTTTGATTTGCAATCCATTAGTCTGAAACTCTGGAATGCAAAGTCTATAAATCCTGCAATACCAGGAGCAGCAAGTAGGTCTAAACGAAGTTTATCATAACATTAGGAAAGGTGCTGACTTGGTGTATTTATTAATTGGTTGGTGTGTTGCTGGATTAGACAGGGCCGAGAAGAGAGGCATCACTGAGCGCAAAAGGTGGAACTAAACAGCTGGTGATAAAGAGAAGAACTGGAAGAAGAAATAGATAGAGGGAGAAAGAACCAGAAACCACTACTAGAGCAGTACTGAGACCGGCACAAGTAGATGCAATTTTAAGACCTCTGCAGACAGAACTGTTGGAGAGTGTACAAAATCTAACTGAAGCAGCCAGAATTTGAAACCCATGTAGGTACTGTTCAGTGTAAGCTGGACCAAGGGCAGTACCATGCTCACAGTAAGCTTCAGGAATACACAAAGCACATTATTACAGCAACGGTTTTAAGTACTTGTCAGATTATATGGGCTTTATACCATGGAAACTGTGGCATATCTTCCTGGTAACGAATCGCACTGCCGATTGACATTAAAGTAGAAGTCGGAAAGCAGCATCTAAACAGTGATCAATAACAATTCTATTCATTATTAGGATCTGCAAAATTTGGTCTCAAATTCCTAGAATTACAAATATACATCTAGAATCGAAAATTACACATGATAGCATTATTTTACTGCAATCGTATTGTAGCAGCTTTGCAAACAGATGGAAGTGAATCCCATCCTCACTAGTGTGTGTTTTTACAAAACCTAAATTTGTAAAATCTGATACCAGTTGGTCTAATGGGAGGGCCATATTTATTCTTGTGGTTAGTGATTGCTTTTGTGTCAGTGGAGGGTGAGGGAGAGTTATGTGGTATTGCGGTATACCAAGCTATATTCTTACGCTGTATATATCTGATTCTTGGCAGAGTTGTGAAAGTAGTGCCTGTATGCCACAGTCCTTGAATACAGAAGGCTACTCCACGACTTAAATTTCAGAGGGTTAAATTCCTACTTGAGAATTCCAAAAGACTTAGGAACTTAGACTTAGACTCATCGTTACTACAGCAAAACCTTCCACCTCAATCCCAGCTCTTCTACCTGTACTAAACTTCACCTATTCCAGTTTATGTTGGAACTGAAAAGTCAGTGCACGTACACAAGACAAAATACTTAACACCCTTCTTACTGCTGTGAACTGATTTAGGGCAATGCTAAAATAAACTCTTGAGAAACGGATTTAGTTTGGATCTGGATGAACCAAAGTTACTGCAGTCTCTGTGGATCTATAAAGGTAAGTGGGGATTATGTGTAGCTAAAACAAATGCAATATTGTATAAAGCTCATTTCCATTTAATGGAATTTAACATTTAAAAACAAAAGCTCACACACTGTCATAAAAGCCACAATTAATATAGAACATTAACACAAACTACCAACATCAAAAAATCCTTTCACATAAACGCATAACATATATTTGACTTTGTCCCAATTACCTTTCGCCTGAACTACCAGCATTTGCTTGTTTTCTTTCATTAACTGTTTTCCCAGTCTGGTCTAACAGGAAGTCTAAAGTGATCCTGACTTCTCCCTGGAGGCTGCTCATCAACTAGTTCAGCTTACAGCAATGAAAAATTGGTAACACACAAGAGCTCTGACCCTTTGGTTTCTATCAAATTATCCTTTATTACAAAAGATAATAAAAGAGCAACTGTCCTACCATATCCTAGCTAAAGCTGCTGGTCTTTTATGTTTCTTTGTTATTAGCATGACAATACTGATGTTCAACCATTGTGATCATTACCAACTCCAGTAACGCTGACTAAATTGTTGAGCACACCAGCAGGTCATTAGCCTTTGAGCTGGTTATATAATAGGTCTGAAACAGATTTGATAAACCTCAAGTTCTTTCCTGTTGACAAGTGTCTCAATTCTTTTCAACAACTTTCAGAATCGTATGAGAAGAAAGGAACAAAACTGCCAACAGAAGTAGCCCAAATAGCTTAGACAACATATGCTGAATTGCAGTTGAGTAAAAGTAGAAGACAGCTGTTGGTTTTTTAACTTGACATCAGAATAATTAATGAAGTAATCAAACTATCAACTGCAGACTATGGCCAGCAGGCACTAGTTTAACTAATGCTTTCAAAACCGGCACCAATGGCCCCTTCAGATAATAACCCTTTTTTTGACGTAAGACAGTAGGTGTGCATAAAGGAAATGCAATTGTCTCAAACTGTTATTCCTGTTTCCTTTACTGTCTGCCTGCTGTGCTGAATGGCATTTATTGCTCTTATAACTGTGAACAGTTACTGTACAGAATAATACTCAGACTGCTCAACAGGATTTGCAGCATTTTGGTTCCTTCTCATCTTGGTCTAAGCTGTATCTGACTTGGATGTATTTAAAAGTCATGTCTAGTTCTCCCAGGAAGCTACATAGAGTCTTCTCTATCCCTAATTAACATAAAGGTGCTTGTTATTCAAATTTGCACATCCATCAAACACTATTTCAAAGTATAACGAATTGAAAACTTTCAGCAATAGGTATGTGTCATTCATTTTAAGGTTTTAAATCAGTAAGCAAAATATAACTTCTAAGGCATACTTTAACATCATTAAGAATGATTTCTAAGCATCTAATGTTAAAATCCAATGCTAATCTGATTTACAAGTCTTCACAAGTGATGGTGCAATGCAAGGGATACTGAGATTTTCTTTCTGCAAGGGCACTAATAATTGTTGTGGTCAGTAAATGCATTTTTGTCTACCAAAGCAAAAGCTGATCTGAGGGGACTGGCACATAGCAAAGAAAATCTTTGGCTCATCCACAAATGGGGCAACAAGGCACCTACCATGCCTCAAGACAGGAACGTCGAGTAAGAAATCTGCATTTGACCCTCGGTTTTTTTTTAAATATCTGAACCTGGGGCTTCCCTAAAGGGCAAATTTACCAAGTCTTAGCCAGTAGGGCTGTAAATGGAATGTCAAACCCTGCTTGGGCAAGGAATTACTTCTCAGATTGTTCACTACACCTCCTGGTAGACCAACAGTTCATTCACGAGACTGTATCTGTTGGATGTTTGGCAGTGCTGGAGGAGGGAGAAAAAAAACACACCTATTTCTTGTATTTTTAAACAACAAGTTGAGGAATTGCTTCCACAAATGAAAAAGCTACACTATCTGCACAATGACGTGTGTTACAGAGCAGGGGCAGATTCATATGAAGGAATTTCAGGCAGATAGGTTTCCTCAGGGTCTGCTAGAAAAAGCTGGTTGACACAAGTTGTCATATATAGACTGGAAAGAAAATAAGCACCTGGGCCTGATAAAACCCAGAGCTGTCTTTTCTTTTTCCCTTTTCTCTGTGATGCGTTCTTTTGCATGACCCTGGTCATTCACTGCTGTAATAGGATATCACAGAGATTCTCCCCTGGAATCCTCATTTACCACCTGAAAAGCAATTCTGTACACACTGTTCAATATCGCTGTAGTTGTGGGATGCTAAGTTAAGGGCACTCACACACACTGTTCAGTTAGCACGCCCATCAACCAAAGTATTCGGCGTGTCACAGCGAGCAAACCAGGATCTAAAAGGATAAATTACAACTGCTTAATGGGTTTACCTGGCATGTGAGCGATATCTGCAATTTCCAACCTCCTTGCCCCCTAAAACAAACTGAATAGGGCACACACTAGGATACTGGAGGATGGAGAATTGCTCAACCCTACCTTGCAGGCCATGGCTTTCTGTCTTCATGTAAATCAGTGCTTGTCACTGCATGCATGATTCACTGCTTAGAGTGTACTGTTCTGTGACGAATGAGTCCTGCTTAATTTGGCAGTGATTATGCAGGTTGCTAGCCTCCTAAACCCCTTTGAACTTGTAATTGCTGCTGGTTTAAATAATGAACATTAAGGGGGGGATTCAGAAAAGTGTGGATAATTACAGCCTTTTTTTTCCTCTTCACTGGTAAAGGGTTGCTGAGGTGGCTGCGAACGGTGTCATAACAGCCTGTGCAAGCTTGCTTTTGACATCAGGAAATCTCAACAGCCCCTAAGAAAGGAGGGGTTGGTATTCATGAATATTCATAAGGCAGCCACCTCTAGTTTTCGTGCTTTCCAGTTTTTTTGGTAAAACAAAACTGCTTACAATTACAGATGGACAAAGGAGTGATTCAGCAACTACACTGCATTACACACTTAAGCACCAAAATCACATCAATGTCAAAAATAAATCTGGTCAAAAGTCTGAGGCATCATTGTTTTAGATAGCTGGACTGACATGACGACAAGTGATGCACAGTGCATCCTAATCAAGAAGTGTTTCAATGCAACAGCGCAGGGTTTAATTTTGAAAGGTCAAACAGCAAAGATTTACAGCAGCACTGGCAAACCAAACTTTAAGAGTCCTTATGTCTGGTTTTGATTTTACTAGTTCCTCCCCTCCACAACTTACCACACCTCCCCCAGCTTAGTTTAACACCCCCCACCCCACCCTAACCTCCCCACTCTCCATGACCCTTCCAGTTCTTTGTCTATTTGCACTTTTGCTCTGGATTTTCTTTACCCTGGTGTGAGACGAATATCAAAGACCCGGGCTGTTTGTAGGCCTCCAGCACATAACAACATCTCAATGGTACATTTTTAGAACCTGCGTCACAACATGGCAGCCTATGATTAATGGCAACTACATTGAAAGCAGCAGCTCGTCAACAACGCCCTCCAGCAGCGCTTGCAAAAAAGTATGCAATCCTGCTTTGCGAAGGTTGCCGCTGCCACATTAGCTGGATTGTGTGGAATACTAACATAAATTATCATTAGAACACCATTCCTTATAGAGGTACATTTTATGATCACCTTTGGATTACATCACTTTTATCCGCGAATGATATTGCAAATCAGCACGTTTCATTGGAAGCACGTGACTAGGAAATGAGCATAGATTTAACAGTCTGGATTTTCAATGTTGATAAGCGGAAGGCCTTCTTGCTAAGGTAATTCCCTGGCTATTTATGTGAGGTCATGTGAATTCATTTTTTTTAAATCGATTAACTTTAAATTCTGAATGTAGGAATATTAACTGGTAGATACTAGGAAGAAGATGGTGAAAGTTTACAAAACAAAAATACATTTGGCCGCTGAATGAAGATCTGTTCTTGGAGAAATAGTTAAGATGTACCAAATTACTTGGGTTCAAGTTTATAAAGCGCTCCTCAAAATATTTTTAAGAACATTTTTAACTGGGACTAAAGCAGTACTTCCATGAACCTGACTAATTCAAAAGGTTTGTTGCAATTATTAAACAAGTGAAAAACTAGATGAAAACAATCTGTGCGCTATATTTCTAGACACTTGCTTGCTCATTTGAGGGATATAGAGTTCCAGCTCCAAAAGAACAGATTACTTTTTTTTCACTTTTTAAGCACTGCATAGTAGTGAAAGGGACTGCAAGCCTTAGTTTCAAAAATCTTCCCGAAGAAAAACCAATTGCATGCACTGTTCCAGTCACTCTTTGTATTTTACAGATAAAGTCGTCAATAAGCACTGGGTTTGACTTCTGCTAGTTCAAAAATATTTATACCCTTTGAAGTGCAGCTAAGCTGGATTTGGGATTTACCTACAGTAGCATTTTCTAAAGAAGGTGATCTGCAAGGCATGAAAACATCTTAACATCTTACTATTAGATGAGAAAGAAGTGCTCAACACATGCTAATATTGCCAGCAGTATTATAATTCAAACTTCTGCCAATCTTTTCTACGAGTCACTGTCCAAATGAATCATATATTCTGTGCATTCTAAACCAGGCTAAAGCTTTAGCTACTTCAAATGTGTTTCTAAATCTGTAATAAAGCAGCCTTTCCTCCAACAGTGCATATTTATACTTTTATTGTGGAGTACTGTTGAACACTAGGATTAGACTTAGAGGTAATACTGAGAACATAGATAAGTAAAGATCTGGCAAATAGAATATAATGTGGGAAAATGTGAAATTGTCTATTTTAGCAAAAAAGAGGAATATATTATCTAAGTTGTGTGATAATGCAGAGAATCAGAGGGATCTGGATGTGCTCATGCATGAATCACAGAAGGTTAGTACGTAGGTACATCAAAATAATTAGGAAAGCTAATAGAATGTTCTCATTTATCATGAGGTGTGGTTATGCTTCAGTTTTACAGAGCACTATGAAATTGCATCTGGTGTACTGTGCACAGTATTGGTCACCTGAGTTTAAAGGGATGCAAATGCATTTAGAAGTAATTCAGAGAACCTGGAATGGGGTGGGGAGGTTGTCTCATGAGCAGAGTTTGGACAGGCTAGCTTCCTATCTGCTGAAGTTTTGAATAATGAACAGTGACTTCATTAAAACATGTAAGGTCCTGAGGCCTCTTGACAGAGTAGATGTGAGGGGGTGTGGAAGGAGGGGGGTGATGTTGCATCTTATGGAAGAATCTAAAACTAGGGGTCAGCCATTTACAACAGAGATGAGGTGATTTTTTTTATGTCTCTGAGAGAGTGTGTCTTTGGAATTTTCTTCCTGAAAAGATGGTGGAAACAGAATATTTATATGTAAGGCAGAGGTATTGAGATACTTGTTAACTAAGGGGGTGAAAGGTTGTTAAGGATAGGCAGGAATGCAGATTTAAGGTTACAATCACATCAACCATGACCTTATTGAATGATGGATAGACTTGACAGGCTGAATGGCATACTGCTGCTACTAATTTGTATGCTCATAAAATAATGTTATGAAGTAATAAGCAACCCAGTGAAAAAAACAAAATTCTTTAATGCTTACGTCTTGAAAAAATTGCAGTAATGTTAGCTTTCTGTCACCATTTGCTTTAAGTTCCACTTGCTTGTTTTGAAGCAAGCTTAACTTGTTAGTTAAGCAGAAGATGGTGAGTAGGGGGCAAGGTTCTCTGGATTCAGGAATGCCTGGTATCACTCTCACTTGCTAACTCCATCGGTCAATCAGTCTTCCAAGAACCAATATGAAAGAAAATGATGCTGCCGTGACAATTTGGCAGAAATAGTCTTCTACCTTAACTTAAATATTCCCAGAGCACAAAGCCATTGAGAAAAATTGTTTTCAGCAATGAGGAGTGAAGTGGGTGTAAAAGTCTTATGAATGCAGGTCCTATAGCCTTAATTTCTTATACTATATAGGCTGAGCTGAAGGCTTTTAATAAATGTAACTGGATTTAAATCTGTATTTTAGAGACTAAATCTGCCACAAAGAAAAGTTTTGTTTTACATTGGATTTAGAAAAATAGTTAGTTATTGCAATCCTGGAAGGGTTAAAATCCCCATCTCATAGCTTCATTACTTCATGTGAGAAAACAGGACAAAGACAACAGATGGCAGACAGTGTTGACTTCTGTCCTTTCCATTGTACAAAAAAGGGCTGCAGAGAACCCTTGTTTGATAAAAGCAGAGGCTTTGGTGGCCTTCGCCATAATTATCTGATAGCTCTGTGACTGATGAGCTCTGGAACATTTAGTTTTCTATAGACACGGTCTGTGACAAGTGAACTGTCCCTGGGTTGCTATGGGTGACCAAAGTGCTGACATCAAGTCCCTACAGCAAACAAGCACATGACAAATGAGGCTAGGAGCCTCAATCGGTTTTGAATTTCGGTGAACCCCCCCACTTCCCCTCAAACACGAGCCCCATTAGATACAAAAACAGACTGTCTTGAGGACCAAAATGAGTTAAATCAAGACCAGGGAATTAAATGCAAAATTTCAAATAGTGGAATCTATACTGAAAACAAATATTAAGATTACTTAAAAATACTGCTGCTTTTAAAGATCTGGACCAGAAGATAACATCTAGTCAATACTGGTATTTTTATAAATTATTTTCCTTCACTGAAAACCTGATGACAGTGCAAGACACGACTTTGGCAATTATCAATGCAAACAATAAGCAGATGTTTTCAGGCTATAGAGGCCACAGAAACTCAGCTAGTTGAGCTGCATTGCATTCTACTGCAACAACACAGAATGTAAAGGATACCCTGCTAAACTACTGCTAGAAAAAGGGCAGCTTTTCGAGCAGGGTGCACGCTTATGCCTATGTCCATGCTTTAATGAGTGAACTAGCCCTTGTATCAAGCAAACATCCTCTTGTAAGCTAAGATTTCCTGTAGCCATATGTAACGTGGTTAACTGTTAGCCTAACAGCTCAGAGGCCATGTGTGTTCTATCAAACTTAATGATAATTTTCTTCACCAGAGTGTTGCCATGACGACAGAAATGAAATTGTGCCAATGACCAAAATTTGTCATCATTTAAGTTCAAAAACTGTCAGTATGTTTCTTCTTCAGAATTATATTTTGCATCCCAATGATCTTCTGATTTATCTCCATGCCTTTAATTTTCTTCTTGTTTTGCAGGTAAATGAAATGAGCAATTGTATTGTGACCTGCAATTTAATTTTTAACTTTGCAGATTCTACAAATAGTCTGATTGTGATTTTAATTCAAGGAGCATTCTTATTTTGAAAAAAAGAGTTGGAAATGGTAACAAATTTATTCCTTCAAAGTATGTCACCATCTAATGGAGGCCTGAAAGCCTCTACACTGAAATAAAAACTACCTCAATGTGTTTGTTGTAGCAAAGATAAGGACATCTCTCTGAAAATTGATGTGAGCAGTTATAGAGGGAGGTCTTTGTGTCTGAGCACTTCCTGTTTTCATTCTGTGATCAAATATGTTCTTTGCAGAGCATACAGGAGAGTCCTTGAGAGGAAAGGCAAAGGAAGCCGAGGGGCTAATTGAGTAGTCTGAGGGCTTCTCAATATATCTAGTTTAAAGATCCTTCCTTTCCAGTCAACGAAAATCATTGTCGGGTCAGGCTCAGCAAGATATCTTTACTGCTTGGCTTTGAGTATTTTTTTTAAACTAAGCGAAATCAATAGGAGTTTTTGTTAACTCAATGGTAATGTTGCTGGGCAAAATCAAAAAAGAATGCACCAGCTTCAATGATGTTTAATTCTGCTTTCATTTGCATAGAACAAAACTACAAGGGAATGTTAGTGTAAAATTCCAGCGTCTCCAAGTGCCTGGCATCCAGCAATAAGCATTGCTACACAATCCACTTTAATCACACAATAGGACAAAACACAAGTCTTATGTCTTTTAATGTTTAAAATTCAGAAACTTGAATAGTTAAATATTTGCAAATTTTTTATTAAAAAAAAGCACACCTATATATTATTATCCCTCCCCCATTATGAGCTGTAACACTGAAAAAAAACCTCCATGGGACAAAAAAAGACCCTGGTAAAATGAATACAAACCAATGATGAGTGGAAACTATTCCTTACTTTTTTGCCCCCATTGCTGCATTAAACTAACTGCTGGGAATTACTGTGGTCAGCCTTTGTTGTTTTTGTCCCTCAGAGTTGTTCAGAGGAGGTGACAATGGCTCAGAGTTGAGAACATATGTAGAAAGACCCCTGTGGTCGATGGAAAAGTTGCTTCATGCTGCTTGGTTGTTTGAAAAAAAACAACCAATGTTCCTTTCTTCCGACAAAGCTAATGAATGCATGAATGCTAGAATGCAGCAATGACCCATTCAGGAGGAAAGTCTTAGGACCCTCCCTGCAAGAGCACATCCTGCGATGGTGAAATACATTTGCTTAACAAATTAAATTAATGAGATAATTCAATTAGTCTTTTTCATGTGAAAAATAATGCTGGTTAAGGAAGGGATTACTGTAGTACAAGAACAGGTTGGCCTTCACAAAGAGGGAAGCAAAAAAACCCACTTAAAAACAATGTTATTAAAACATGGCAGGACAATGAAAAGAACTTGCATTGAATTCTACAGTGGTTTTAGTTATATACTTGTTTGCATTTGGATAGCCAGATGGGAAAATTCTCACATTACTGTGGTTGGAGGGAAATGTAATCGTTTGTCAACAAAACTGAGAAATGTCAAGGCTGAGCTGGAACCATGCAAAGTGAAACTTTTGCGTTGTGGAAGCAGTGTTCTCGGTGGGCGCTGCTGCCAAGGTTTTAGGCTAAAACACGGCCATGTCCTTCAGGACAGGGAACAGAAAACCTCCCAGCCTCTTCGCCTGCAGTATTCACTCGACTCCAAATTAAAAACATTTTACAGGTTACTAAATCTCCAGCTGAGGTGATGTAGCAAAGAACAGCTGTGAAGTAATTTTGATAATGATGAGAATAATAAGCACATGGCAAGGTTCAGGGCTTTGCTGTTGCAGCTTCAGTGCTCCTGAATAGATAAAAGTGATTAAATACTCCTGATTATCCCTGACCAATATGTAATGGATTTACAGCCCTTTCAATTAGTCAGTATTTGCTTAGGACTCATTATTTTGTCTTTGGTTAAGTAATCAGCCTACAGACGCATGTTCTGTCTAATTCCTCTGTGCAAACGGGCACAGGGCACCTGACCTCCAAAAAGGCCATAGCTGCAAGGCAGAATACCCACTGCTTCAACAGAGCAGTGACCATTCTGGTTAATCCTGACCCTGGAGCCACAATCAATATACCTTCATTTACTAATAATGTCTTTACATCAAAGTGACAGGTTAGAAATGGGGATCCAATATTCACTTTCTTTCACTATCTTTCTGGCTTGAGGTTGAGAACTCTCCAGCGTTGGTAAGACTTGTAAATGGGTCTGAATCATATTGTAACCGTCATTGAAACCGGAAAGCATTTTTACCCTTTTAAAAAGCAGTGGTTCAGCCTTGGTCACTATGTTCGTTGAAAGGATTGAACTCACAGCTGAAAAGGGGAAGAGGGTGGTAAACAAATCCTATGAGTTACTTATTCTCTCCTTTCAAAAGATCCCCTGAAAGAACAAACATTCATAAAAGGGAGGGTACTGTGCTGAGCTCTCACACAGTTCAGAGTTAATAAAGGAAATATCTATAGCTCCATAAGTGTCTCTGCATTACTCTATAGCCTCCTTTAGAATTGTTGATTAGAGACAACTCAGAAAGATGCATTTTAGTGTTTACCTGTGCTTCCTGTGTTGCCATGACTATTCGGTGACACTGTGAACAAATAATACTACAAATAATCTAATCTACTGAAATGAATGATGTTCCTGGCTTGTTTATTCACATCATGTGAGGGGAGAGTTCCACATTTCTGTTTCACTGTTTTTGATTAGCAGTGCTAAGGTATAAAACAGGACAACAAGAGATGAGTACAACACAGTTACAATCCTTTTGAACATTTAGGATTACAAGACTAGAAAATAAAATTGATTAAGATTTGCATGCAAAACAATCAGTAAGGAAATAAATGCATCGCAAGAAATTTAACAATGAATTCTGCAAGTTTGTCCATCAGTGTGTCTCTATGTTCAGCATATGGCTCTTTTGCATCGTGAAACCAGGATCTTCTTGATGTCATTGTGACAATAAAAATAGATAAAGTACACACTAAAGAGTCAGCAGCATGAGTATATACAGGTTTACAGAGGAGTGGTCAGGGTGCACAGAAAGGAAGTAAGTAGGAAGAGAAACATAATTAGGAAAGGAGAAAGCCTATCATCTGTGCCTGGGGTCAGGAGAGTTCAGAAGAGAGAGGCATTCGGGATAAGGGACTGCTGGGGATCTGAAGTAGCAAAGGAGGTGGAGGAGTGGAGAAAAGGAGAAGCAATCAGGAGGGGACAAGGCTGGAGCTTGTGGACAAGTGGTGGTGAAGTGGAGGGTGGTGGCATTATTCAGTCATGGCATGTGGACATCACTGGATGGATCAACATTTATGACCCATCCCTAATTGCCCTTGAGAAGGTGGTGGTGAGCTGCAGTTTTCAACAGCTGCAATCTTTGACATATAGAGATACCCGCAGTGTTCCTATGAATGGAGTTCCAGCATTTTGACCCAGTGACAGCAAAGAAACAGTGATATAGTTTCAAGTCAGGATGGTATATGACGTGGGAGATTTTTCATATATCTGCTGCCTTTGTCTTTCGAGGTGGTACAGATTGTGACTTTAAAAACTACAGGCGAAGAAGACTTCTTGAGTTACTGCAGTGCATCTTGTAGATGGCACACACTACTGCCATTGTGCCCTGCTGGTGAAAGGAGTGAATGCTGAAGGTGCTGGATAGGCTGCCAGTAAAGCAGGCTGTCTTACCCTGGAAGATGTCAAGCTTCTTGGGCTGTTGTTGGAACTGCGCCCATTCAGGCAAGTGGAGAGTATTCTATCACACTCCTGGCATGTGCCTTGTAGCAGGCATTGGCGACACAGGAGGTAAGCTACTTGCTGCAGAATTCCTAACCTCTGACTTGCTCTTATACCTACAGTGTTAACATGGCTGGTCCAATTCAGTTTTTGACTGGCAATCCTTAGGTTATTTATAGTGGAGTTTCAGTAATAGAATTGCCACTGAACATCAAGTTGCGATGTTAATATATTCCCTTGTTGAAATGGTTGCCACCTGGCAATTGTGTGATACAAATGGTACTTGCCATTTGTCAGCCCAAGCCTGGATGTTTTTTGCTGTACATGGACATGGACTGCTTCAGTACCTTAGGAGTCACAAATACTGCTCAACATTGCGTGCTCATCAGCAAACAACTCCACTTCTGACCTTATGATGGAGGGGAAAGAGGCATATAATCGGTCATTATTTCATTTTATGGGGAGACGGTGGCAATGTCACTGGACTAATAATGCAGAACCCCAGATTAAAGTTCTGAGTTCAAATTCCAACATGGTAGATGGAGAAATTTGAATTCAATAGAAAGAAAATCTGGAATAAAAAGATAGCATAATGGTGACCAATTAATTATAATCAATTGTTCTTTAAAAAAAATAAAGACTGCTTCACCAATGTCCTTTAGGGAAAAACATTTGCCATTCTGACCTTGTCTGGCCTACATTTGACTCCAGGCTCAGAGTCATGTGGCTAACTTTTAACTGCTCTCTCACAACTTTCTGACTCAGCAAACTGAGCAACTGATACCATGGAGCAGCCAGCTTTCCACTGTTTTCCACTGCCCCACCCGGGATTTATCGTAGGGCTGGTACTGGGAGGACCATCTGTAACAGGCTGACTGCATCAGGAACCACCAATAGCAGCAGCTCATCCAAATTGTAGAACGGCTCAACTTTCGGTCAGCTTCTGGATGGAATGTTTATCAATGCGTGTTTTGGGCTATGCACCACCAAATTATCCATGGCCTAATTTCTGTAACCACTTTACCTTTTTTTTTGTTAATTTTGGGGGAAGTAATTCATTTCTGCTTGTCTCTTCTAAATGATCTCGTTGACATTGTCAGATCATTTTATGATCAAGGCTGGTAGGGTTTAAAATTATGTTTTGACAGAGTAACTGAGTTGGAATTCAGATTTCTTTTCCTACGCAGATAATTTGGAGGTGGGGGGGTTAAATTTTGACTTTGTGTGAGAATATGAAACACATGATGCTAATTTATGTCTTCCTTCATTTTATTTTTGTTCCATTGGTCAGGACTTTTCCAGAATGATTCTATGAATGCTGGGCTGGGACGAAAGCCAGGAGCGGTGAACGTAGAGTGACTCCCAATGTAGTTGTACTGCCAACAGGGAATTTCCTTTGTGCTGGACCCAAATGTAGATCACTGTGCAATGAAAGGAGGTGGACAGCCAATTTGAATAATTAGAGTTCCAACGAACAGCAATCACCCCAGGCCAACAGCAGATCTGCTCCACTACCTTGTGGGGAGGCCAGAAACTGAATGAAGTAGTTTGCTGCAACTCTCTCAAGGACTACTAGATCTAGAGGGTGCTGTGGAATTCTCCAAGTAGTTGCAGCATGCTGAATCACCTGTCCTTCATGGAGAAACACCTATGACCATAAGTCCATCAGGAAGTGGTCAGCACATAGCATCCTCGAAACCCTGTGGGAAAAGGAGAGGGTGTACCCTGTCAGGTTGTTCTCTGAGCAGACTGTCAAAGTCATTTGTCAGAATGCCTCATCACCAGAACTTTCCAACAAGCACCAAGACATTGCTTGGCTGATGGTGAGAGGGGTACTGCCAGTGAAATACCTCACGTATATCCAGACACTCTGCGCTGCTGCATGCCACCCTCAGAGCGGCTGGGGGGGTTCGGGTAAATTCTGTCACACATCTCCTTTGGAACCTGCCTTTGCAAAGGAAGTCTGGAGAAAGATGCAGTGGTCTTTGTCGAGGTTCATCCCAAGCTGCTCTGTGATGCAGGACTCTGTGCTCTACGGTCTCTTCCCTGGGATGCACACCCAAACAAACATCGACTGAGCCTGGAGGGCCATCAACTCGGTGAAAGATGCTCTTTGTCTGTCCGAAACTTGGTGGTCTTCCAAGGAGTTCACCTTGACTGAGTGTTGCAGGACTATGTGCTGAAAGATGCACTAAAGCTCGGGCCAACTGCCGCCAAGGCGTAGTGGGGCAAGGACCACTGTCTAAGGTCCTTCTACCGAAGCTAAATGGGTGTCCATTCAGGTATCAGACCATTCCATTGCCTCAAATGTGTGTAAATATAGTCTTGTAAAAGTAAGAAATGCCTTGAGTTTGTTTGTTCTCCATATGTAAAGATGGCACAGAACCAAACTGCTCTTGTGACTATGTAGGTGACTATATAAAGATGTTTTGAATAAAGTATATTTCTGAACTACAAAGAAGACTAGAGCTGGAAGAACCCTGTCCCAAAGTGGGGGCTGTAGGCAGTGGAAGTCCTCCTCCTTCTACCCATAGCCCAGTTGGCCATCCAGATCAGTCTGCCTGCTTGACTCCTCTAATTTGGGATACGTTTATTTATGTCTCCAAACTGCCTCCATATCAAAGTGTCTTTTTGATCCTCTGCCTCAGCGGTACCCCCTCTCCTGGTTGGATTGCTGAAGCTATAGAACTGCCAGCCCACAGATTGGGTTGGCAGGATCTCCATCCCATCTGATGCCCCTTAATTGGATGGCAGGTCTTGTGGTGACCAATTAGGAAGTCATGTCTGGGGAATTTGCTGAGTCAGACCTGCTGGTTGGCAAGTACTCAAGGCCACCACTTGTTCTCATATAGGGGTCTTGAAGGCTGTAGTAGAAGTCTACCTATTGACTCCAATGTAGAAAAGACTGACTAACTCTGGCCCACTCATTCAAAGCTACTACAAAAAACATTGCTACAAATCTGTGAGTTCACCCTGCTTTCAGGATTGATCTGCCTTTCATTTGCAATCATGTAGTTTCTTATTATGAATCTATAAAACCTCCCATATAAAATGCCAACAAATCCCAGCTGGTAGTTAACACAAAAGGCTGCAAACTAAACTTTTTTATTTGCTAAACAAGTCTAAATTCTGCTGAGAAGGGGAAAATGTTCAGTGCTATGCCTACATGTTACCATCCTATACAAACCATTACTTGAGACCATTTCATTAAAAGTATTTTACTTCACACAGGTAAGACTGAAATCTTGTTGGTAAAGTTTAATGTGGAATTTTGTTGCAACAAAGGCACCATGTGACTGCATGGACTGTGTGCATGCCAATACTTCAAATACAGATTCAAAAATTTAGCTCAAATGTAATCCAGGCTGCTGATGCAGTAAAATGTTTCCTCTCTTTCTCTTTTCTTCCTCTGAAGCTGCGACTCATTGTGAAAGTTTGGCATCAATGTCACTGGCAGTTCACCCAAGTACCTCATCCAAACTGGCTGTTCTTCATGTGTGGGAAGTGACTATTCTACAAGGGGCTGGGGGAGGGGGGTTTGGGGAGGGAAATCGCAGCTGATTCTGTCCTTACTGAATGTCTCCACATGTGCACTTTGCAGCAGGGGTTACTGGATCAGTAATCAGGAGAGGAATCCCTGGCATGTTTCTCCCTCCCCACGAAAGCCCGAGAACGCTGAAGTCAATTGCAGTGCTCTGAACACCAGCCTGTCTCAGATAAAGCAAACGCCTTACAGCCCCTAGG
The DNA here is from genome assembly GCF_021869965.1 of Rhincodon typus. NCBI lineage: Eukaryota > Metazoa > Chordata > Chondrichthyes > Orectolobiformes > Rhincodontidae > Rhincodon > Rhincodon typus. Next base: position 61,085,811 of record NC_063339.1, read on the forward strand.
TTAAGTCTGGGACCTTCTTGGTCAATGCAGCTCAGTATCACAGCGTGTGGTGTATTAACCCATTGCATTGTTACGATTCTCATTCTTTAACAATCACACAGTTTAATTGTAAACTCATCATTAATTATTCTCTTTAAATTATTTGATGCAAAATTATGCCAAATATCCTTTATGGGAATTAATCACATTAAAGACTAGATAGGACGTTAGCTTTAAGAATTCACAAGTATGGCACATTCATGTCTGTTTCATGGAATGGGAGAAACAGTTTTTATTAATTCTTATACTGTTCATAATCAAAATCTGACTAATATTTATACTGGTTTACTAATTTTACTCAATAACAATAGCTTTGCATTAACATTTATCTACCAAACTATGACAAAGTATGTTTAATTTTACAGGTGGAAAACACAGTTGGCAAAGTTTGGTCACTGTAGGAATGAAATACTTCTTTTTGATTAAAGGTATTCAGGTGATGACAGGAGCTGCACACTTCAGTGCACATGCTGTTACAAAGGAAGCAGCTGCTTCCCAGCTGTAGTACTGAACTCACATACTGTACGAAGCATCCCCCAGTTTAAAGTGCACAAAGACACTGCAGCAGCTCAAAAACTCTCTCTTAGTTTGCATTAAAACCTACGTTTGTGGCTAAACAAAGAAGTTGAATCTTGGTGTTATCAGATGGAAGCAATTTTTAAAATACTCTGATTTCAGCAGGATTTCACCTCTTTATGGGTCAGTCATATATATTTACATTAAACATGCATTTAACAAAATGAATTTGCTGTTATCAAATCATGTCTTACAATTTTTTTTTTAGAAATCATCACTTTTTGAATGTATTCTCAACTTAAAACTGGACTGCAGAAATTGAAACATATTAACTTGAAGAATAAATGGAACGTAATCCTGGCTAATTGGGAGCAGCAGTTTTTTTTGCAGAAGACACAATCTTTCAATAAAGGTATCTGAACCCGAGTAAAAATATTTTGCAAATCACCCACTTATTTATAACAAATGATTCTTTCACGTACGGAACATTGTATGTTGCCCTTTGATTCGCAGTGTTTTAGTATTTACTCTATGATTGCCCCTTAAAGAAAGCACTGGCCTTGTTGTTCCTCCTCTAACTTGAGAACATCCCAAGGAAAATAATTGATGAAACTGACTTGACTGAGACAACTGCATCTCGGTTACAGGTGAAGCTTTAACTTGTAACAGGGGCTGAGCACTCTGATCTGCATTGAAGCTATGAAACTTAAGGCTGACTTTAAAGAAAACTACCCAAAAAGATCTAGCAGGATTTCACATTTCTCAACGTCAATCTGAATCAGCTGCCAAATCAAGGAAATTTCCGGCAATAGTGATATCACCAAGAAGGTAAGAAACCAATCATATTGAAAAATTCTCATAGACAGCAAACCAGGAAGTAAAAGGCATTGATTTTACAAATTTCACAGAAAGTGAATGAAACACTGAGTTGTACAGATTAAAAGCTGAACTATCAAACATACTTGTAAGAAAAAAATGCTTCTACATACTCATTATAATATTATGTGATATGGAAGCATTTCACATTACACAACTAGCATTTACAGTCTGGGGAGATTATTCGACCATAGTTATGACAGTAAAAAGCCAGTTACTTTTAATTAACAAAGCATAGCATTTAAGACAGATTCCACAGTGATGTTGCACATAAAAAGGCAGGTTCTTGTTAGTTCAGTGATTTCTAAAGTGTGCTGTCTTCAGGAACTGCAGGAACAGTGAACTCTGGATGAGTTGCCAATTCCTGACTACAACTTCTACATCTTTGTGTTTAACTGTGAATCCATAGATACCAGATGCAGTTATCAGTTTCACAGGGTACTGACAAACATCGCTGACAGTTTTGCCATCAATGGCAACTATAAAGATACTATACTGCAAGGGTCCTGAAAATGCAGGGGCTGATTCTTACCATGACAGAACGTACTTGCAAGGAACACTGGTGCTGATTACATCAGAGTATCTGGAGTTAGGTAGAGATCCTCAATTAAAATATCAACTGCTACTACCCGTGACACTGCATGTGGCACTCAACCACTGCATCCACTCTCTTACCCCTACCTTATCCCAGCCGCCTCCTCTAAAATTGATGGTTATTTCAGTCAGAAACTGAATGGCCAATATCTAGTGTATTGGCTGAACTCCTGCTGAAAAAGAACGTATGAAATAGAAGCCAAAGTAGTCTGCTCAGCCCCTCAAGCCTGATCAATAAGACCAAAGTTGATTTGATGTGGCCTTAACTCCATGATCTCACCTGACTTTCATAGTCTATGATTCCATTGTCAAATAAAATCTGTCAAACTCAGTCTTGAATATATTGAACTGCCTTCATTGCTCGTTGTGACAGAGAAGTCCAAACAGTAATGGCCCTCTAGGATAAGAAATTCCTCTCCATTTCTGTTTTAAATGGAAGACCCCAGGTGGAAGGTTCCCAAACAATAAATAATGTGGCACTGGCAAGAAATTTGGAAGAGTCATATGAGATCAGCAGGAAAGAGATTCCTGATGTTGAGAGCAAAGAAGTTCCAATTCCCAATGATGTAATGAACAGTGAGTGGTGAGTTGTTCATTTGCATGCACTAGCATCCTCTTTATTACATCATTTCACCTCATTGACACAGAGTCTTCCATTTTCCCACTCACCGGAGACAAACCAGAAGGTGTCTATTCCCGACATGGAAGTCGGAGCAGCAAATTGGCAACTTCAGCTTACCGCCTGCTCCTCCAGACCGCCATCAGTCCAACACCTCATTACATGCTTCATGGGTAGTGACCACATTCACCTCCATTTGACAGGACCTCCAGGTTCCTGTTGGCAAAGTGGACAGCCAATTTCCCTCTCCCCAACATATCCATGGTAAATGGCAGAAACCGTGCAGAGCAGCTGCAGATTGTCAGCGCTTGACCCAGTGCATGGCTGAGCTTTAAAGGTGACATTGGAACCAGGAATCCTGGCAGTTCCTGCTGTTGCCAATTTTCCCACCTACTGTGGGGTGCCATTGAAGGTGTGGTGCATAGGTAATGATACAAACTTTAGGAAATGAGAATACTCACTAGGCCTCACAGACAAACCCTTTGTGAAACTCACCAAAATTGACACTTGGGTGTTAAGTTGAGTTCTATCACTTGGGCAGCACGGTGGCTTGGTGGTTAGCACTGTTGCCTCACAGCGCTAGGGACCTGGGTTCAATTCCACCCTTGGGTGACTGTCCGTGTGGAGTTTGCACATTCTCCCCGTGTCTGCGTGGGTTTCCTCCCACAGTCCAAAGATGTGCAGGCTAGGTGGATTGGCCATGCTAAATCACCCATAGTGTGTAGCTTATGGGGGGATGGGTCTGGGTGGGGTGCTCCAAGTGTGGACTTGTTTGGCTGAAGGGCCTGTTTCCACACTGTAGGAATTCTTTTTATGGAAAAGTTCAGCCTTCCTCCTTATTTTGAAACTCTGTCCTCTAATTTTAGATTGTTCCCAAAAGAGGATTTAACAAAACTTTAGTGTCTTTATAATATTGCTGAAAAAGAGAAATGCAATCAAAGCTTTTCACCTTGCACTCATCAGGACATAATCACAAGAATATCAAGTCTCAAAGGGAACAGCAATTCATACAGCATGAAAGGAGGGTGCTGATTGCTTGGCAACTGGACTGTAATTGGTAGAGGTGTTGCCATGGAGAATGCATCAAGTAACAGTCAGGCTTTTGTTTAAGTTCAAACAATTCAACTCTAATTGGTCAAAGTACTGCCATATGGAATGCACCAAGGAATGGCTAACCCACGATCTTTTGTTTAGTTGAAAAGGCACAATAAGTGAAGATGTTCTTTTTCTTTTTAACGTGAACGTATGTTGCTTCTAGTATTAGCAATTCTTCTGCATTTTAAAAATTGGTGCAAGAATCTTAAATGGATTTTGCTTATGCTTAGAGTCTTCATACTTTAATATCAACATGAAACATAACCTAAGACACAGCCATGCATCATCTCAAATTTGGAATAAAAATTAAGACTGGCTGGTAGGGAATACCTCTACTTTTCCATTGGTTTTAATGAAAAAACTCAACTTAACATCAAAGATTCTCCTTACGCTATGGGTATAGTTAGTAACCTTGTAAATAGAGTCATAGAGATATACAGCATGGAAACAGGCCCTTCAGCCCAATTCTTCCATGCTGACCAAGTTTCCTAAACTGAAGTAGTCTCATTTTCCTGAGTTTGGCCTGTATCCCTCTAAACCTTTCCTATCCATGTACTTGACCAAATGTCTTTTGAATGTTGTAATTGTATGCATCTCTACCATTTCCTCTGACAGCTCGTTCCGTATACGCACCACACTCTGTGCAAAAAGGTTGCCTCTCAGGTCCCTTTTAAATCTTTCCCCTCTCACTTTAAACCTATGCCCTCTAGTTTTGGACTCTCCTAAGCTGAGGAAAAGACCTTGGCTATTCACCTTATCTACGCTCTTGTGATTTTATAAACCTCCACAATGTCACCTTAATAATAAAATTACCTGAAAGCTGTTTTTTAGGGGTTAATGAAACTGAATCAGAAATTAGTGCTGTTTGCAATATAACCAGCAATAAGACAAGAGCCCGTGATGTTAGGGGCAAGGTACTGGCATGGACAGAGGATTGGCTGACTGGCAGAACGCAGAGATAAGGATAAAGGCGTCTTTTCCAAGATGGCAGCCAGTGGTTAGTGGATTTCCGCAGGGTTCAGTGTTGGGACCACATTTATTCACATTATACGTTATGATTTGACAAAGGAACTGAGAGCATTGTTGCTATATTTGCAAATGACATAAAGATAGGTGGAAAGACAGGTAATGTTGAGGAGGCAGGGAGACTGCAGAAGGACTTGGACAGGCTAGGAGAGTAGACAAAGAAGTGGCAGATGGAATACAATGTGGGAAAGTGTGAGGTTATACACTTTGGCAGGAAGAATAAAGGCGGAAACTATTTTCTAAATGGGGGAAGGCTTTGGAAATCTGAAACACAAAAGGACTTACGAGTTCCAGTTCAAGATTCTCTTAAGGTTAGCATGCAGGTTCAGTTAGCAGTTAAGAAGTCAAATGCAATGTTAACATTCAGTTCAAGAGGGTTAGACTACAAGAGCAGAGATCTATTGCTGAGGCTGTAAAATGGCTGTGGTCAGACCACATTCGGAATATTGTCAGCAGTTTTGAACAGATATCCTGTATCTGAGGAAGATTATCCTGGCAGTGGAGGGGGTCGAGAGGAGGTTTACGTGAAAGGTCTCAGAGGTGAAGGACTTGTCATATGAGGAGCAGTTGAGGACTCTGGGTCTGTACTCAATGGAAAACGATGACGGGGTTCTGACTGCAACTTACAGAATACTGACAGTCCTGAGTATAGTGGGCGTGGAGAAGATGTTACCATCAGAAGGAGACAATGCCGGCCAGCAATACCCACATGCCAAGAATGAATAATAAAATAAAAAGAGAGATTAGGAACCAAGAGCACAGTCTCAGAGTGAAGGCTTGACCCTTTCAAACTGAGATGAGGCGGAATTTCTTCAGCCAGACAATAATTAATCTGTGGAACTTATTGTCGCTTTTGACACCAAATCATTGAGTCTATTCAAGACAGAGATAGATAGGTTCTTGACTGGTATGGGGATCAAGAGCTACAGGGAGAAGACAGGAGAATGAGGTTGAGAAATACATCAACCATGATTGGGCTGACTCAATGGGCTGAATGGCCATATTCTGCTCCAATATCTTATGGTCTTATGATCTAATCGTCAGAACAGACAGCATTGTTTTGAAGACCGTATACATATGGGCAGAGAGAGTAATTCTGTTGTTTTGTTTAGAAACATGGGGCAGGATTTCCACTTTGGTTCAGGTCGTCAAAGTCAGGGTCAAACGTGGGTCTTGACCTTACACTGTGTTGGGAGCTGTAAGCTGACAAGTAGTGGCCAGGGGGCACACTTGCTGTCCCATTAAAGATGGAGGAGCAGTCAGTTTTCTGGAACCACAGGGCCAATAGGTCACCATCCAGTGATGACTCCTCAACAGCCCTACTCTCTCAGATTGGAGCTGCCAAAAGGAATAGTGAAGAGAGACAGTGCCTCATAATGGAGCTGTCTTCAGAAGAGATGGTTAAAAAAGCTTTACAAGGTCACAGCTGCTTGGTCATGTTGGTGGTGGGACAACTTATTCAGTGGCCATACCTGTGGCTCAAACACCATGATGTTTATCAGGTAGTCCTGAGCAAAATGAAATATAGCCTCACCTCAAGGCTATCTTGTTTAGATGGCTGTGTTTCAGCTGCTGTGTGGGACCTGCCCACTGACAGGACAATTCCAGTCTGCAAGGCGAAAGAGACCTTAATTGATCCCTTAATCAGCTTAACTTGATATCCAATATTTACTTGTAAGCAGGTAGTCTTTCCAACCCAGACCCAGCCTTCCTGATAAGGTCTTGGGCATGGATGCTGACAGCAAACTGGTTGGCAGTGTGAGAGAGATAGTAGAAACTGCAGATGCTGGAGAATCTGAGATAACAAGGTGTAGAGCCGGATGAACACAGCAGGCCAAGCAGCATCAGAGGAGCAGGAAGGCTGACGTTTCGGGTCTAGACCCTTCTTCAGAAGTCTAGGCCCGAAACATCAGCCTTCCTGCTCTTCTGATGCTGCTTGCCCTGTTGTGTTCATCCAGCTCTACACCTTGTCATCTCTGGTTGGCAGTGTGAAATCACTTGCCTGCCTTCGTTAATTCCCACCCCTCTTAGCCTCCAAAATTCCTGTCATGTTCTCTCATGAAGTGATTTTTTAGAAAATATTTGAGAAAAACAAAACAAATTAAAATCTAAAATGTTGAGCAAGGCTTGATGTTTCATATTTATACTACCACACACCAAAATGAGTTGAAAATTGACACAAAGTGGAGTGTGATGTTCACAAAATAAAGAAACATTTTCTCTTTAACTTTAGACAGCATTTAAATCAACTTCGGTGTTAACCAACATAGAATTTCTTTACGTTGCACATACCGTGAGGTGCTGGAAGAGCCACGCTCTCATGATATTTGTTGCTACTTTGGGGAAAATGCCTCTTTTTTTCTGTCGCTTTTTGTCCTTGTCCGGATCATCATCGTCACCTGTGCCCGGTGAGGCCACACTGTTGTCTAACCCGTCACCTGAAATCACAGAACAAAGGAAAGCAAAAATTTACACATGGTGCGCATTCTGCAAATAACAAGCAAAAGCAATCAAATTTGATTCACGCTGATTTGTGGATAATGCAAGCTGATAACATTTCTCATTAAAATACTGGACTGTTATATTTAATGCAAGGCACTACATCTCCCAATCCTGTTTTGATAAACTTCACATGAACACACAAGTATCATTAATTCAATTATTGCCATGCTTTTGACAGAGAGAAGTCGTACTCTGTCAACTAAATTTATATTCCGTTTAAAAATGCAATGATAATTTTGTTTTGATTTCATTTTGCACTCTAAATATAGGGGATGGCTTCAGAGCAGATTTTCGAACGAAACATAGATGATTACTTAAAACAAGTCTGAACATTACAGGGATTTTGCATAAGGTGAGAGTAACTATGTCATGGCTCATTGCACAGAACAGACCACAGTTCATCAGCACACCCCTCCCCCAATGCATCTGTATGGGATGACACCCTCTGTCTCCCTGCATCAGTGCTTACGACTCTAATACTTATGAGGATTTGGTATATATCAAGGCAAGGTGCCTTCTTTAAATCAGGAGTTACCTCCATCCATTCTCACCACTGTTCTGCTTTTCCTTGCATTAATTGTGCATTAGCAAAAATCATTTACTTTTAACAGTCATAGTTATTTTTCTTTACCCTCAGGCAAAAATGCCTTGAAAGCCTGCCTAGAAGGCATCTAAATTATGTATCTAAAAAAACTCTGCACCAAGGCAATCCTGGACTCGTACTTTCTTAAAATTCATATGTGCTTGTCTTCCTGTTTTTGAGAGGCATCAATCAGAGCACCTATATATACCATATTTTCCCATTAATATTTGAACCAATAACATTAAAAAGAAAGAAGAAAGAAAGTATAATCAAATGCAAAATAAATGAAGGATACTGAAACAGCATCGGGCCTTTTTTTTATTCAATGGCTATGTTTCTCTCTTGCACATCATTAGCCTAAAGCCACACGAAAGAAGAAAACAGAGAAGTGTAGAGTTTATGCTCCCTGCTGATGTTTAAGAAGCTGAGGTCCTGGAAGGACATCTGGAAATTGCGCTGAGACTGTGGGTTTTGTAATTTAAGAATAGACATTCATTAGCAGTAAATGCCATAAATCCCATGCTAAGTAAAAACCTTGTTCAGAAAAGCCTAAAACAATAAACTTAGGACTCAACACTGCCAGAGCTGCATAGCTTCCTGAGGAATGTTACAAATGCAGAAGCTAATTCTACTACTGTCTTCTAGTAATATGATTATCAGAGGGTAGGTGGCACTGAACACTTAGGTTAAACAAAGGCCTTCTCCTTGGCAACTTTTACGTAAGTTAATTTTTTCTACCTCTCTGGCTGCAGACGCTAAAAAAAAACCCACAGCAAAGAGTTGGCAGATTAATTTTATTGACGTTTCCATTTTCACTGCAATGTGATACCCTCCATCACGTCGAAGAGGCGACCCCAGTATTTACAGACTGACAAGCCACTTCATTACAGCCACCCAGCCCCAAGGCAGCACAGCTCCCTCCATCTGCACAAATGTCAGTGCACAACCCTTCATCTACTACTAACTTTTGCTACCTCTCTGTGAATGTGAATCATGACGGGGAGCCAAAAAGGTGGAAATAATCATAAAAATGATGCTGGACCAGAAACATTCACACAGCCTCATTACAATTGCCGAGCACAGAGGGCTGGTGATTTACACCATGCTTCCACAATGCCAGGAAGGAATGCTGCAGGGCAAGTTTTCCCAAATGCTAATGGCTTATGACTGTTCCTTGGCAACTATGGCATTTTAACCTGTGTGGATGTACACTCCAAAACAGAAACTGGAAATGTCTCATCATCTGTCCATGTGACACAGATGGAGAATGGCTATTAGGAGCCAGGCACTGGGCCTTGGGGATCTGAGGTGCTGCGTTATAGCCTACGGCAGTTTTGGAAAGCTGTGCCTGGGGAGAGGAATATTCTATGCCTAAAAAAAGAGGTTGGCATCAGAAGTATGTGTGCATATTAGAAAATAAGATGAGGAAGAAGGGAAATGAACTAATAAAAATAAACGTGTTAGGATTTAGTATTTGTCAAAATTGTTAGCTGCATCAATCTTTATCTCAAATGAAACCTTTGTAATAGGCTATCAATTTAATAGAATTGAAAATATATCAAATCCTGTTATTAGTGAGGTCTTTTTAGCTGTGTGGTAAATATAACATGTTGACAATTTACTGAATTATTTTGTAACAAGATATTTTTGGCTATAAGATAATGTTATAGTCTTGGCATGGGTTAAAATTTATCAAAGTGGTGTTACATAAAATGCCTCTCAATTTGCCTTGAACAGCCAATACCTGAACCTCTAATTACTGGACTCTCTTTCTATCCTGCTGTGCTGCATGCCCTCTGTGCTAACATAGAATTTTTGAAAGATTTATTTTTAAGTGACCAGATATTCAGTAGGGCATGGCCTACTGGACTGGAGTCCTGTATAACAGCTGCACTTTCTTTTGTTGCATGCAACATTTACGAACTGCGTGGGTTTTCCTACGTTAAAGAGGAGACAGTGACCCATACCACCTTCTTTACACTCAAAGGAGCACTAAAAATCATTCCTTACAGGCTTACCTCAGGCTTCTCTGGCTAAAACAACCTCCCTCTCCGTGCAACCCAACACCCCCATCCCACCCCTCCCACCACCACCCCAGGCCAAAGCAAAGAGAGAGAGAGAGAGAGAGAGAAAAAAGGATTTTACGTTCCTTTCTCCTCAACTTTTCAGGCGGTATAAGCAGCATTTAGCACATTCAACCCCCAAATGGCTCCAAATGCTCTGAGCTGCAGGGGCTCATCTTTTGTTAGGCTCCCTCTATTTACTCAGGATTTACACAGGGCTCTCCAGTGAAGAGACCACATGTTACTGACAGAAAGCGGCTTCATTCACAACACATCAGACAACGGGGCTGCAGCCATTGCTGCTTCATGCTTAGGCAGGATTAAGACTCCAGTAACACTGAGCCTAAAGACTCTTGCTAAATGGTAAACAAAATGTGCTGGCTACTACTTAAACCAAATTAGGCAGGCATAGATCATAATACAAACATGTAAGGGCTAAAAAAATAGATTAATGTCTTACATCTGTCTTTAAGCCTCACCTTGAGTTTCCAATGAAGCAATGCAGCACATCTCACCTACTTATTTATGCAAATTTCTTTCTGACGGTCTTCTCACAGCTTATTTATATCTAGAGTCATAAATGTGGCCTCAATGACTCAAGAATGAGCTATATTAGAGCTGTCCTTGAAATACAGCAAATATTCTCACTTGTACGGCAAAGGAAATTAGACAAGTTCCAGATATGACTAACATTACAGTATAGTCGAAGCTTGTTGATTTCCATGGATACTTTTGGCTACACTTCCTCCCAACCCATTTGCTGTAAGAACTCCAGTCTCATACTTTCTCCATTTTGTCGCATTGTTGTGATGATGTCACCTTCCACATGAATACTACTAATATGTCCTCCCTTCTCTACAGCCAAGGGTATAGCTCCATGACAAGGTCATTAACTCTCAGGTAGACTCGAAACATTGTACACGCACGAAACATGGAGTCCTTAAAAATAATATCTCCCAAAGGCAAGTTATAAACACTAAATCCCTCTCCTTTCTAAAAGAAAGTTTAACTAATCAGAATAAAAACTGAATCTATGAGACTCTGTAACTTACAAGTAATTTCTAACAAGTCCAGATCTCATGATGGTGACCTTGTCTGGAGGTGCTGTGGATTTCCACAGATATGAGTGATGTTGCATGTCATTCCTTTTATGTTGTCATGTTATTTTCCCATGGACTGTTGTGCCATCCCAGAAGTTGCTAACGTACTTCAGCTAAGTTTCACTCCAGATTAGCCACTGACTCATTCTGTTCCTCAAGCTGTTTTGAGTTGTTTGAATCTTCATGCCATTTACTTGTCTTGTATCTTTAGCACTTGAAGCTCATTTTGAAGCTTCTGTGTTTATACCCTGGATTTAAAATTTTAGCCTTCAACTGGTCCAGTATATTTTCTCCTTCACAACGTGCTCTAATACCTGCCCCGTTTCTAAACTTCTGTTTCCTTTACATTTTCTTTTGCTGCTATAGTGATTGCTGATTCCACCTGCTGCTTCAGTACCATTTCGGGTACCCCTGTGTTCTGCTTGTCTTATTTCACCAGAGTAGCACAGAATCACTGAAATCTTTATGGCTGGCATTTATTTCTGAAAGTACTGTCTCATGAGTGATTTGTAGTTCCTTGTGTGTACTTTGCATCTCCACCTGTTTTTGCAGGTCTGTCATTTTCTCTGGAGTTATTTTGAGCTCAAGCCAAAGATTTAGTAGCAGCTCCTGCTGAGTCTGATCTGTTCTATATGTGAGTTGCTCTAGATCTTCCTGTAAACCGGGATTCCTTTCATTGGATTGATGATCTCTAACTTGTTCTCTCTACTTTTTTTCTTTGTCTTTCAGCTGTTCCTTCATCTTTGTGAGCGAAGCGCAGGTATCCCTTCAAGCGTTCATCTTCTGAGATGGCACTGGATTTATCCTGAGCTAGTAATTCAGCTTTTTCCTCTTGAACTTTCATTTTTCTCTTCACAGCAAAGAGCTAAGACCTTAGCTCCACTAATTCAGAATAAAGCAAAATACTCCATTCTTCTGTCATATGCAGTTTGGCGAGTGTTTCTTGAATAGTCTGCTGCACTTTCTTTTGTATCTCAGATATTTGACTGATTCCATGGGTAGTGACCAGTGCAAGGTCACAACATGCTGGTGTACTTGTAATTGTGGGTCTTGTAGTGACTATGATGTGCAATGTGAATCTGTGACATCCAGGTGATTTATTCTAACTGCATTCCGGCACTGTTGATCGTGTAAATGGAATTGAATCATAGAATGCCGCAAGTATTATATTCACATGGTTCGTCATGGCTTCCCACATTGGTACTTTTTAAAAAAAATAATTCGGGGGTTGTATATCGGCACTGGACCCTTCCACAATCTTTGACAAAAATAACGAATAAAGGTTGTCATGAGGTCAGGAACTAAGAGGCCCTGACGGGACCCAATAATCTGCTCATTAATAGATAACAAGGTGTACAGCTGGATGAACACAGCAGGCCAAGCAGCATCAGAAGAGCAGGAAAGCTGACGTTTTGTGGCTAGACCCTTCTTCAGAAAAGACTGCTCATTAATGCCCACTTTGGGTTCCGCCAGGGCCACTCAGCTCCAGACTTTATTACAACCTTGGTTCAAACATGGACAAAAGAGCCGATTTCCAGAAGTGAGATGAGAGTGACATCCCTTTATGTCAAGACGGCATTTCACCAAGTGTGGCATCAAGAGAACCTCACAAAACAGGAATCAATGGGCATATCAGGCACATAGGAAGATGGTCAGAGTAGTTGCAGGTCAGTCATCTCAGCACCAGGACATCTCTGCAGGAGTTCCTCAGGGTAGTGTCTAGGCCCAACCATCTTCAGCTGCTTCATCAAAGACCTTTCCTCCACCATAAGGTCAGAAGTGGGGATGTTCGCCGATGACTGTACAATGTTCAGCACCATTCATGACTCCTCAGATACTGAAGCAGTCCACGTTCAAATGCAACAAGATCTAGACAACATCCAGGTTTGGGCTGGCAAATGGGAAGCCATGTTGGCGCCACACAAATGCCAGGCAATGACCATCTCCAATAAGAGACAATCTAACCACCACCCCTTGACATTCAATGGAGGTACCATCACCAAATTGCCCATGATCAACATTGTGGGAGGTAGCCATTGATCAAAAGCTCAACTGGATTGACCACATAAACACAGTCGTTCCAAGAGCAGATCATAGGCCAGGAATACTGCTGTGAGTAACTCAACTCCTAACTCCCCAAAGCCTGTCCACCATCTACAAAGCACAAGTTAGGAATGTGATTAAATATTCTCCACTTGCCTGGATGGTACAGCTCCAACAACACTCAAGAATCTGATATCATTCAGGACAAAGCAGTCTGCTTGATTGGCACTACACCCACAAGCATCCACTCCCTCCACCACATATGCTCAGGAGCAACGTGTGTACTGTCTACAAGAAGCATTGCATAAACTCACCAAAGATCCTTAGACAGCACCTTCCAAAATTACAAGCAACCCCATCTGAAAGGACACGGGCAGCAAATCCATGGGAACACCACCAGTTGCAAGTTCCCCTCCAAGCCACTCACTGCCCTGACTTCAAAATATATCACCATTCCTTCACTGTCACTGGGTCAAAATACTGGAATTCCCTCTCTAAGGGTATTGTGGGTCAGCCTACAGCATGTAGGTTGTAGCGGTTCAAGAAGGCAGCTCATCACCAACTACATGGGTAACTAGGGATGGGCAATAAATGCTGGTCCTGCCAGTGATGCCCATGAGTTAATAAAAAGTGTCCCCAGTTTTCTAATTTTAATTTTGCAAATACTTAGGATGTTGTAATGACACTGATGTGTTTCATAAGATTGACACTGTGAAATGTGTTCATTACTGCCATGTACATTGTCAGTTTATAGTTTATTGATCACTTCTTGTAGAATCCACTGGCAGAATATCAGATTGTTCTTATTGTTGCATGCAGATGCTCCTTGTGTTTGGTTGTGTGGGTCAGTATGCGGTTCTTTGTAACTATGATTAACATCCATTCTGTCTGTACTTGGGACCTCTAAGCTTTTGTTGAATTGTGAGGATTGCTTCACACTTGCATCAACCCTTCACTTGGTTTTTCTAATATTTCTTGCTTGTCTCACAAGTAATTTTGGAAAGCATCCATGGGATGGATGTGATCACAACTCAACAATTCTGTTTGCCAGCTCCCCATTTTGAAAATCACAGACTGAGCTCTTTTATCTGAATTAGCTCACCAAGTAGTCTATGAATTCTTTATGCTTCTGTCTAAATTAAATTAATTCTTGTTGATGAATTATAGACATTTAAAATGACTCTCAATTGGTCTTCTAATATGATCCATCTCTTTTGGGGATATTTTAGCTCTTCAGCTTTTAACCTAGACATGTTAAGTCTGTGTAGACCTGCATTCCTCATTGCTAAATCAATGTTAGTGGCTGCATCAGACACAGCCAAATCTAGAACCCATAGCTCTGAACACTGTAAATATTTTGAATTCTGTTGGGAGGTCTGCTGTGTCCCAAACTATACAAGGGAATTTTGTGGGCATTCTGACAATATGCTTTTGCCCTTTCCTTGTTGCTATTGATTTGACACTTGCCTTTCTCAACTCAGTTGAACTGACCTCTCAACAGGGATGTGTTTGCTTATCAACAGGTTTATTTTCAACACGCTCTGATGCTATAAAGATCAAAGATCCCAAAGGTTCTCTCATGCACTTAAGCATGGTTTAAGACTGCTGACCATTTGTTTCACCTGTAGATTAATTTGCTTGCTCACTATTCAAGCATAATAGGCCACATAAATAGTGTGTTTTCTACCACTGTTTACCAAGACATGTTAATAATAATGACCTAATAATCAGTTGCTGGTCTGGGATTAATTAATTCTTTGGGTTAGTTTATTTAAAATAGTAAAACATATTACAAGTTATGAAACCAAATGATTTCTGTGTATGCTGCTTACAGACATAACACAGACTAACTGCCAGGCAGTGTCACAACACTGTAGACACAACGGAGACATTAAAGGTGAAATCTCTTAGAGGCAAGGTACACATACAACAAGTGAAACAGAGATATACATATATCAATTGAGTATACTTTACTTCCTGCCCATAATATGATGTCCTTTGCAGGAGAGACCAAATACAGACTGGGTGACCACTTTGCAAAACTCTTTTGTTCAGTCTGCAAATATGACCCTGACCACTTGTTATTTTAATTCTGTGCCCCACTCCCATTCTGACCTCTCTGTTAATGGTCTCTTACACCATTCCAATGCAGCTCAACACAAGCTTGAGAAACAGCGCCACATTCTTTTTAATCAACAGAGTTTTTTAAACTCTTTGAGACTCAATGTTAAGTTCAACAATTTCAGATCATTATCTCTAGACCTATTTTTTCCTGACAGGAGCTGACAGTGATGATTCTGTTCTTTCCACGTACACCTCTTTCGATCCTTTTTTAAAAATTCCCACATTTGTCCCATTGTCATCCCCTTTTGTCACTTTATCTCTGGTGCCACTGACCTTATCATATCCTTCCTTTTTTGTTCTCCCTTCCTCCTTCTTTCTCAGCTTCTGTACCTACTTTAAATCTGTTCATCACTAACATTTTGCAGATCATTAACCTGAAACATTAAGCTTTCTTTCTTCTCCATACATACTGCCTGGTCTATTGGTTATTTTCATTGTTTTCTGTTAATGTCTCCAGTGTTTACAGTATTTTGGTTTTCTATCATGTTTGCCTGTTCAGTGGCTAATCATTTTTCCATACTCAATGCTTTCCCACACATTTGTATTTAGGTTATGAATACAGACACTTTAACATTGCTTTTTCCATTCAATTTTATAATGTAATTGTGTTAATGCTAGTCTGCACAAAAGTAGGTAAGTGCTCAACAGTACGAAGTTAAATACCGAACATTTGCTAAATGCCATTGTTATCATTATAAGAAAGAAGACATGCTTTTTAATGGAAAGAATATTTTCATTTGTAAAACCCAAAGATAAAATAATTTTCTATCTTCAAGTATAAAATGATAACTAGCACTCAATGGGATCATGGTCATTTTATTTACATATGCTGACAACATTTGGCTCACTTGTTGTACTATCTCACATGACCAACTCTGCAATGTCAGTATGCCATCAAGTCAGAAATGTGATGGAATACTCTCCATTTTCTTTGGTGACTAGCATTTCAGAAGCTCAAATCATCCAAGACAAAGCAGCCCATGTAACACCTTTAACATTCACTCCCTCCACCACCATGCAGAATGGCAGCAATATGTGCCATCCACTAGATGAACTGCATAACTCACCAAGTCTCCTTCGATGACAGCTTCCAAACCTATGACCTCCAACTCCTGGAAGAACAAGGGCAGCAGATACATGAGAATATTGCCACCTGCAAGCTCCATTCCAAGCCACACACCAACCTGTCTTGGAACTATATCCCCATTCATTCATTATCACTGGGTCAAAATCCTGGATTTCCTCTCCATTGGAACTGTGATAGCACCTACACTGGACGTCAATGATTTAAGAAGATAGCTCATCATGACAGAAATTACTCTTGCCAGTGACGCTCACATTCCTTGAATGAACAGATACAACATTTACAAATGAAAATCAGAAAAATCAAAGTCATTATTTTCAGTCTTGTCACTATCTCCGTCGTACTTCCTGGCCACTTCATTCTGAACCTGAGCACACATCTTGTCCTGTTTGACTTTGAACTATGCTTCAATCTCCAGAATGTTACCTCTGCAACACTGACCATGTCCGCCTGTGACTTGAAGAAGCTGGTGTCAAGCTTTAGTTGGTTGCAATATTTAACCTTAAGCTTTAGACTTCTTGACAAAAACATTTAAAATATTCACAAGGTATTTATTTAATTGTCTGTTTATTTCTATTAGAAAATGCACCTGTAATTTTGGGACATAGGAAGAGGAGTAGGTTATTCAGTCCCTTAAGTCTGTTCCATAACCAATAATTCATGGCTGACTTGTATCTTCACTCCATTTTGTCTTGAATCCATACCCCTTAATAAATATTCTTCCCCAACCAAACAAATCTATCAAGTGCGGTTTCAAAACTTTCAACTGACCTCACCTCACCAATGTTTTGGGAGCAGTAGTTTCAGTTTTCCCTTGCCCTTTATTAAATGTTTCCTGATATTGTCTCTGCAGTCTGGCTTTAATTTTAAGTCCCCTTGTTCTAGACTCTCCAGTTTATTAGCCTGTGCTGACTTGTCTGTAAATGACAGGACATTGTCCAGCTGCGATGTCATATTTGTTGACTTACAAAAAAACTTGTTGGTTCTTACGATGTATTCTTAGAAAGTTAAACTTAAGTAGTTAACATTACTACGTGGACAGTTTAATTCAGAATCCCAGTTTTATTTGAGAACCAACTTTAACTCAGGATGGGCAATGTCTGATGCAGGAGGAAATCGCCAGTAAGGAATTCAGCCCGAATTTTTATTGAGCACCAAATAAAAACAAAAAGAACTGCAGATGCTGTAATCAGAAACAAAAAACAGAAATTACTGCAAATGCTCAGCAGGTCTGGCAGCATCTGTGAAGAGAAATCAGAGTTAACGTTTTGGGCCCCATTCTGATATATTTCTGGTAGAACCACATCCCATAACCGCCTTAACCTGCCCTGCTCACACCAAGTGGTGGAATCATTCGAGTTGGGACTCCGGATTTCTGTCATACTTTGGTTGCGATGATCATAAACATTGTACCAAACTCTCAGTATAAGCATTGTGTCAGTTCTTCTGAAGCATAAGATGGAATGGTTCCAGAAGTTATTTTATAATGTTGTGACATACTTCAATGTTACTATCAGAGTTTGTTGTCTGACTAACCAGATTGACTTGGAGGGTGAGTCCTTCAACTTTGACACTGTCTGAAATGGAATATTGCAACTATCCATTTGTACAGTCCACACAAATATACAACGCCTGATATCAGGACATTCAATGTGTATGCATGGATGGATAGCTGTGGTTCTCTGAGATATGGAGTTGGTGGCATTAGTAAAGCACTTCATTAATTTTGGAATTGCAATTAAAGTCAACTAGAAATGAAAACATTTAATTATGTCTAATCGTCAGTCACAGGAGTTTAAAGACAAATCTACATTGCTACATATATAAGTGGCTTGACGCCCTTGCATTGGTTTCTGTGTTTACTGTAGATTTCTTTGTGATCACAAAATAACTGGTCTGATAATACTGCATGCACATTGTGTCATCTCAAAATTACAGGGGAGGGGTTTCTCCACAACAATAGTTCCTGATGTTTAAAATTCTCTTTACTCTTTTTGACATAGATCAGTACCTAATAAAGGCCTTAGTCCAAAACAGGGAATTTTCCAGTTTGTGATTCTTTAACAACTCCACCCCATTCCATTCCGAAAAGAGGATGAACAATCCTGCCAATTCTACAGAAATTACACTAATTGGCCCCAGAGGTTATCTAGGTGCTGTGTCTCAAAGACACCATTGTTTCTTTAGCCTTCAGCTGGAACTTCAATATTCCAAATCTGGCCAACGGCCTTTAAAAGCAGGTACACTCTCCTGAGTAGATACTTGTGGCATGAAGCACTTTCATCTAATATTGGTTTTGTCATTTGATACCCTGCTTTAGTTCATAACCCACTTAGATCTACACTTCTCCAGTGTTTTCTTTAAATATGGCTGATTCTAGGTGTTACTCCCCTAATTAGTCAGAGCAAGCCTGAGGAAGGAAATCTGGGTCATGTTAAATTAATTGAAATGAGCATGAAAATTAGCAAAGCAAAATGCATCGATTTTCTGGGAAGCACTCTTGGTTTCTGCAAGCCACAAAAAAAGGAGCATTCTAAGAAATATTATAAAGAAACACATTGTCAGCTCAAATTGGTCTCTATCTACTGGGCCAGTGATGAATCAGCATACAGTTTTAACCGTAACAGGCCTGTTAAATGCCAATCAGTTCTGCAAATTATGAAGTACAGTTTTGTTTTTAAAATGGTTAATAATCGGTCCTCTCCCAGGCTTCTGCGAACAAGTTATCACTTCCAAACGACTGAAATCACTCTAGAGTAGATTTATAGGGCACTGGTGTAAGTAGATATGAAGGCTTATTAATTGTGTAATTTCCTTGAAGAAATAAGGGATTAAAGTGGAGAAATAATGAATTAAGGGTTTACAAATCAACAAGTCAACCATCAGATTCCAGATTCCAGCCTCTCTCAGCATATTCTCATCAGTCCCTGCCATGAAGTTTTCAAAAATGTCCTGAAGGCAGGGAACAAAGCGAGCAGAACTGATTACAGCTATGTTCACTGCCTTGCTGTCTAAACTCTGTTTGGCTTCCTAATGAGCTCACTAAAAACCTAATTCATCTCCCATAACCCCCTCAACCCGCCTTGAAATTCACCATTATGGAAATTACAGATGAAACGTTTACAGACTGTGTTCAAATTACTGTTTCTTTAACAGGCAGGTCCCTGACCCTAGAAATGTACAATAGAGGTTTGTCCGGCTTGAAACCAATCAGTCCTAAGCCAAGTGAAAAGGGAGTGGAAGAAGGTTAAGACTTTTTCTCATGGCCGTGATGATTGTAGCATTCAATCTTTCCCCTGCATGGAATGCTGGAATTTTGTGGAAGTCATACAGATTTGATAATTTATCAGATAAAACTGGTGAATGCAAAAAGGTTAAAACTACTCACGGTGATGACAAACAGATTGAAACAGACTAATGCAAATTCCCAATGTATTCATGAGGAGACTCCCTCAGTTCCTCATTACTCGAAGCCAAAATGATCCTCGCAGTACCTAAGCTGTAACTGAAAGATTACAGAATTGATGGCTCCTTGGTTTAAAATGCAGCTGTTTTATTCTGCTTTAGTAATTAATTCTTTTTCCAATACAGTATTGATTAAGCGTAGACCCTGATAAAGTTCAAACTGCGAAGTATCTCCAGCGGCCTCCCCAGTTGCTCGAGAGAGTCAATGAAAACTTCCTCCCATTCCACCTGCCTCCTTAGAGTGCTGATCGAGTGAACAGCGCAGTTTTTTTCTCATAAATTAGTCAGACTGTGTGGAGCTGTGTTAGCTGATCACTGCTTTTGTCTCTTTGCTTTGCCTCCTTGCTTTTCTGTATCACTGTCCTTTGTACTATCAGATACAAAGTCAATGTGCAGCTGCTCCTGCAAGTCAGAACCAACATGAAGAATGCTTCATACAAACTACATTTTATTTCTTTTACAGCTGCATTCTCCCCTCTCCTGCCAACCCCCGCTCAACTCATAGCTCAACAGCCCTGCTCTGGAATTGGTGCTCAAGCATGTAACGCCAGGAAAGAGGTGCCTTTTTAAGGTCCTTGATCCATCAGCAACATCCCCCCTACCCCTGCCACACCCATCCTAGGAACGAACACTTGATGCCCTATTTCTTATGTGTCTTGCTTTTAACTTTTTTTTAGGAAGAATGGCTTTATGCTTTCTACATCCCATATCACCATTTCAAGACAAAATTAAACAGCATGGCAAGTATGCAACACTGATTGACAGCCAACTATTTTCTCTTAATGTTCCCAGTCTGTGTCAAAGGACATTGCCCATAAGGGTTCACAAAAGTATTACTCCCAGCAGCTACAAGAAAATAACCTTGAACATGGTTGGTAATGACTTAAGTAATGTTTGGTAGGAATGTAAATTCCCTAAAGAACAGGAACTATTTAGTCCAAATGTGTGCATGTTTTAACTTGTATATAGTTTTATAACAATAACCATGAAAGCACTGCGCATTTGGCTGAAAGGGAAGAACATTTCAGACCAAAAAGCAGGTGCCCAAATTTGCAGTAATCCTTATCACGTGGTTCACCTTTCACCCTAGCCATCTTCCGAACTTTAACCTTTCAGTTAAAGAACACTTTCAATTTATACAGAGAAGACTAACTTGGAAATAATAACCTCAGAACTAGGTACAGAGACATCATATCTTGCATTTCTTTGTAAGAATTGTGCTTGACTTATCTAACATGTAGTTGTTTGAGAATTTTAGTAGTTTCCTCCTATATATTTTTCAATCTCCTCTAGGCCATAAAGAGCAGTTAAATTCCCCCACCTCCAGAACATTCTTTACAGGTCAAAAGGTCAACATTCACAGATGTCTCCAGCAGGCACCCAATTGTCTACAGACTGTACCCCAGGATACAAGCAACTACTTTTTATCATTGGAATATACTCCCCACAGACGTTGCTTCAAATATTCTGATCTAAACATGTAAAATCATAAAACGTTTTTTACAATTAACATTCAACAATGCTTACTGCATTTCTAACAGGACAGTTGAACTTATTCTAATTATTGTAATCATCTAAACTTAACCAGGTGTAAGTGTTTAAGAGCTTAATCTGTACATTTTGCTGTCAGTTAATTATTTAGTCATAGAGACAAGTATTTCCATTTTTGATTCCCAGTTTGATTTTCTTTTAGGAATTTCTATGCGTTAAGCTTTTGAAAAAGTTAAGCTCTGACCTTTGTAAAAGTAAACCAAACTCGACAGGATTTGTGATTCTTTTGTACCTTTTCAACATCAAATGGTTAACCACAAAGACTGAATAACTGGAATTTTGCCTCAATGCATCATGAATAAAGAGAAAATTCCAGTCATAGTTCTTCTGTGTGTATTGTAGAGTAGAATATTTCATAGTTTCTATTACCAAAAGGCAAGCATTCGGTACTCATAAATGTAGTACAGTCATTAATTATGTCTTTCAAACATCTTTTGTTAGAATTTGCAGAGATTAGCATGTCACTGTTTTTGTGGTTGAAATAAGATAGTGTGGGTGTTTTTTAAGATATATAATAAGATTAATACATCAATTGAACCTCAATAATCTGAAATGTAACACTAAGAAACAATAACCTTTTATTATCTATTTTGTTAGCTATTAAACTTTTGCTAAACCTGAATCTCATTAACATCACAAGTTTTCTGAACATGCAAAAATATTATTTGCTATAGAGATGAATTCATTGTTTCAAAAACACTATTACCAAATTGTTATAAAAATGTTTAATTCAAATTACTTAAATATTATGAGGTACTGATTTATTGACAGAGTTTGTTAACGTGCAGCTTATACTGGAGGTTATTTCACATTGGTAATAGATGATTTTCAGTAAATCAGAATCAAAAAGTTTGCATTTTTACTTACTGGCTGTTATTAACAAACATGTTTATGCCAATAAAAGATAATTTTTGTAATTAGGCTTTAAAAGACTGTCCATATCAAAGGCATTTCAACTTCTGGCTTAACTGGTGTAAACAGAGAATAGGAATTTGCAGCAAGTAGTGGTTACCCCACTATTTTACTAAATTATTTTTTAAAAAATAATTTTCAACTGAAGTGTTTTATAGGCACCAAGTAGGTAGTCTTATTTTCCTTTCACTGCAGTCGTAGTACTTTTCACTTTTCATACAAAGAAATATAAAACCAATTGCTTCACTTGTTAAAACAAGGAGCGCACATTTTTCCAGACATCATAAACTGTGCTAAAATAATTACAGAATCATAGAATTATGCAGTGCAGAAGAAAGCCACTGTGCCACCTGTACTTGTTATGCTGATTTTTTGCATACAGCTACCACTCAGTCCCACAATGCTGCTCTTCCATGCAGCAATGAAAAGTTTCCCCTTCAAGAATTTATCTAATTCTCTTTTCAAAATAACTAATGAATTTCCTTCAACACTCATTCAGATCACAACTTGATCTGAAAACAAATGTCATTTTTGGTTCTCTTGATAATCATGTAAATGTGTGTTCCCTGGTTACCAAACCTTTTGTCACTGGAAACAATTTATTTTTATTTACTCTATCAAGTCTTTCAAGATTTTGAGTACCGCTAACAATTCAAGAATGCATACAGTGCCAATTTATGGAACATTTCTGCAGCAAGCACAGAACTTCTTTCTATTTTATTCACGTTAACACCACCAACAGCTATACTGAATAATAAAACTTGTAGCATGTGACTTCTTGAAAGTTGTTCTTGTCTTATCACACATGGAAGTTTGGGTTCATTTTCTTCACATTAAATATGTTTTGCTTAATGAACAATAAGCAATTCTTGAGGAACAGATTCCTTGGTTGTGACACTACCATTTGTTTACAAATGATTAAAAAGGTGGCAATTATGCAAAAAAGGAGGGTGAATCAGTGCTGTCGGCGCACACACACATTTTTGTTACAGTAAACTTAACTGTCCTACATATATCACCAATCCAAATTACATTTGGCAAAACTTTCTAGACTTTCTGCAGTGACAAAGCAGAAGTTCTAAATTTGCAACAACACCAAACTGTATCAGACCCCTGTAATTTAGTTTTGTATTCTTTACAGAATGCCAATTATACTCAAATTGATCTGAATAAATAGCCACCAAACATATCAGTCTTATTTTCGTTTAAAGTAATCTACCAGTGAATATATTAATATTTTCTTTCAGATGAAAGCAATATTTTACCCAGTACAGATCATGCTGTTACACTACCATTACTCTGGCTGGTCATTATAACAAAGTAAATTCAGAATTCTTTCATACACTCAAGAAGAAAGTCTTTCCTTTGAATACTTGGATGTCAGACAGATGAAATGGTGGGTGTGTAATTTGGTTCCATTCAGTCTGTTGAAATACTTGCAACATATAGTCATAAAAATTACTGAACCAGAAATTGTTTGGGCATATTAACTGGACTGAAGTCAAATGTGTTTATGTTTGGCGGTGCCAGAGGATGGATCCACATCAGCTCAGCAGCGTGTTCTCTGTGAGGTGGGGGGAAGGCAACAGCAGCTGGGTAAAATAAGCATTTAGGCTGCCTTACTTTAGGTTTGTTTTCAAACAACTTGCGCTAGCTGGGAACCAGAAAATGCTACCTCCCAGGTGAGAATTGAGTTCTAGTAACTATAATCTTTAGCAGGAAAATCATGCTTTCACGTCATTCTTCGGGTTACAGTGAAATGGAGTCCAGGAAAAAAGATAACTTGGAAGTGACAAGAAAATATACAATTTATATTTTAAATGAGATTATAAAGATTACATAAGAGATTATAAAGGTTTGAAGGAAAAAAAGACTAATTTTAAGAAAGAATCAAGACAGGCATGAGAAAATAAAACAATTCATATCTAAAGTTCTTTTCCGTTTAAAACATTGTCACTCATTTTGCCCACCTGTGATGCATCACAATTCAAAACTGTAGCCAAGATTAACGTTTATCTCCACAGAATTAAAAGCAGTCCAGACATTATAAAGTTTTAGACTGGTAAATATGAGGTCATTAATTGCTTTTATTATAGTCCTGATTCACTCCTCTGGTTGATGCATGCAATTGCTTCACTATGAACACATGCAAACACATTTCTACACAAGACTAAGCACATTTTGAAATCAATATGTTATTATTTAGACTTTTGAAGAAACGTACATCTAAAAGTCAAATGAAAAGGATCATTAGGAAGAGCATGCAACAGATATTTGTTTTACTTAATAGCAATCAACTTTTTTCACAGATATATATACCTTTAATAACTAGAAATACGCTACACATTTATGTTTGATTTTTACATGCATTATTATCACACCGTTGTGTATAAAACAACTGACCTAGTAGAAGATGACAAAGATGGCTTTTCCTTTGCAGAAGGCCGAATTTATCTATCAAGCAACCAAAAAAAAACATTGTATTGGAACTCATCCTATTTGTTAATTTTCTGTCAATATAAGTAATTAGTCTGATCATTTTTGTTGTTCAATCACCTCAGTTTATTTTCTGAAAAAAAAAGTGCTGATTTACTGCCACTTTCATTGTTCTGTACAATAAGTCTAAAAAGCACAGTGGACTTTGCTACCAGTGATAATTCCCAATAACACACTCCACAAAGACTTGTGGAATGGGCAGGCTAGGCTTAATGTCAGCCTGCAGGTGTTTCCTTCAATGAATTGGCCGTCTCATTCCCAAAAAGGGCTGATGGTGCCTCATCAAGATATTATAAGGCAGGATGCCCAAGCTTCAAGTGTTAGGAAAGTTGAAGTATGAAGTTGGTTCCGTTTGCTCAACTGCTATGTTATTGCATGTTGTCTTAATTTTACTTGTAGCACAAAGTATTATAAACCCTACTTCTTAACTACTGGCTCTACTGAAAAATATTTGTTTTTCCAATCAGTCAAAAAGCATTTTTTCACTTTACCTTCAACAGTCCACATGCTCAGCTAAAGACTTCTAAAAATACAGATTTGAATATATTATCAAATGTTTCCATTCAGCAATCATTCTATAAAACTGAGTTTTACATATAATTTAGCTATCTCCCACACTCGTTAGCTTCTAGAACATATTTTTGCCACACCTTCACCAGTCTAGATTCCTCAGCCCAGTGATAATTTCCCCCTCTGTCTAACACAGCACAATGCTGACCTAGTTAATATGAACTGCACAGGTCTCTGGGAACAGACACTGCTACTGAGAGGCCATTTACACAACCTGTTCATGATTACAGACCATACGGTTACAAAGATGGCACAGTCGCTTATAGGCCATCTGAATACTGCAAAAAGGATGACGTTAGCATTTTGGCCCCAAGTCAGATGTATTTTTCTTTTAATCCAGAGTTTTGGACATGTGACATGGCAACTAATGCTGATCAATTTGTTTAATCACCTTTTGGAACTCATCCAGATGGTCTGTTGAGAGCGGCACTCGTGAGATGAATCTCCGTGTTCACAGCACCACTGGTTTCTAACATGCCACTGGAGCTTTCAGTAAACGGCTGAGTACTGAATGCAGCAGGAGTTCATTCTCACAGCAGAGAGGAAGAGAGTTAAAAACTATATGCATTAACTTTACTTCTCCCCATAGGATCACGTCATGAATAATTTAACTTCTCTTATGCTAATGGGATCATGAAAGTATCCTTCTCTTCAGAGTCACCACTCTCAGCATTCACCGGAACACTCCTGCCCCACTCCCCCAAACCACTCTTCTTACTAGAAAGGCCAGTTCCTTGACACCAAGTCGAACTTTTTTTTTAAGTGAAACATTTTTTTAAGGTACTGCTAGTATAATAGGAAACACAGTCTGATTGATTAGAGATGCTTGTAATATATTTCAACTGTTGGACCTCAGCAGTCTCACAGCTTGTTTATTCCGAAGATGGACTCACTTCTTGGTACATTCCCAGCACAATTAGAGTGACTGAGGAAGTATGAATATTGAACAGTTATTTAGTCTGATCAAATTTGAAGAAGGCCAGCTTGGGTCCTTTTCTTTTGGACTACAAGCCAGCTCACCTGGATCAGGCAAGCAGTAGGCGTGCTTAATGCAGAGCTCCTTTGAATGTAATTTTGGAAATGGAAAATGAAAAGTGGTAAAGAACTTGCATTCATATGGCACCTTGCGTGATTTCAGGTTGTTCCAACGCTGTTTTAAGGATTGTCACTGCTATGAGGGAAGAAGCACATCAGTCAATTTGCACACAGCATAGCTTTATCACAAATAGCAATGTGATAAAGACCAGCTCATCTGATATTGTTCGAGTGATGTTGGTTGAGCTACAAAGATATTGGTGGACAGTGAGCTTTGAGTGAGGGCAGCATTAGGCTTGGTCATCATACCATCCATCATAGAACTGCTGGTTGTAAGTGACAGCATTATTTTACATATAAAGGACATTCACTTGAGTGAGAGACAGAGGGTTGCCATGCCAACAACATTTTGTTTTCTTATACAGTCATGGGATATGCACATTGCAGGCTGGGCTAACATTTATTGGCCATCCCTTGAGAAGGTAGTGGTGAGCTGCCATCTTGAACTGCTGCAGTTCTGTTGCTGTGGGTAAGCCCATAATGCTGTTTGGGAAGAAGTTCTAGGATTTTGAATCAGTGACACTAAAGGAAAAGTGATCTATTACCAAGTCAGAGTTCCAAGTCAAATTCATGCCTGTCTAAGGGAGAAGAAGGGTCAGGATAAAATCTGCAAAGAGACATGCTGCAATACTGAGCAGGAGATTTGACAATCAATTTTGTTGCATTATTCATAAGTAGCTAGGAGCTAATTGTTGTATGGATATATATCCTGGGTGTTATATTCACTGTTGCACTGCTGTCATGTGCCAGGTAACAACGTATCAGTGCTTCAGCCTTGTGGAAAGCAACAAGAAATACAATGGCTGAAGGTCCAACACTTTCAGTTTAAAGTCTCATTATTTCTAACGTGTGAGAATCAGGAGATTTAATAGGGTGGCAGTGATAAAAAATTTATTGTTTAATTAGGTTGAAAAATGAGCCCAAATAGGGCCATGGAGAAGGAGAAAAACTGAGTGAATTGTGTGAAAAATGTTCACTGTTGCAGCGACAGGCACCCGGCTTCAGTCCATGCTCTATTGGAGGCTGATGATGTACAGGCATTTGAGAGGTGTTTACAAAAGTTTCAACAGCTTTCCAGGCACCAGTGAAGAGGAAAGGAATAGTTTCTATCAAAGGTCAGAATGAGAGACAGGGCTAAATTTGTTTAAAGCTGTGAACTAAGTGAGCATGGTAGCCGGAAGCCAGACAACGTTTAAAAAAAATCACAGTTCCATCTTAAGTCATCAGATCTACTGATATGAATTTCAAGGCCTGGAACATGAATCAGGTGAGACTGTTAACAATTTCATGACAAGATTGACAATTAAAGGCAGGAAATGTAAATTTAAGGACACAGATGAAATTCTGCTGGATCACCTCTTCATATCATGAATTACTTAAATTTTAAGTGCAAAGATGCAACCAAATCACAGCCATGAATAGACAGATGAAGACGCTGACTATCCAAATGGCTAACTTTCAAAGAGTGACAAGAAAAGTTCAAAAGAGATGGAAGAAAAAACAAAAATCACCAGAGCCTACAAACTGAGTAAATATTATTGTGGTAAGAGAGGTTACTTGAATCTCAATGATCTTAACCAAGCAGTAAGGAGGAATCATTACACTATTTCAGCTCCAGAAGAGAACACAACCACAAAGGCAGGGTAAAGTTTTCACCAATCCTGATGTCTGAAAAGGCTCCTGTAACATCAAGCCTGATGAGGAATCTTTCCTGATGGCAACATTCAACACACCTTTCAGCCGATATAAATTTCTTTGTCTATCTTTTGCCTTAAAGTAAATCAGAATGTGTTTCCAGCAGAAAATAGATGAGACAAGCAGAGGAGTGGAATGAAAGAGAAGAGGTGGAGCAGTAATGACATTGGGAAAGTAATTCAGAACCTCAAGCTGATGTTCTCGGGAACGAACAAAGAACGTGCTAGGGAAACACAGCAGGTCCAACAGCATCTATGGACAGAAAAACAAGGTTATGACTTATCCACCAGTTCTGACCACTGTCAATTGTCACAGAAACCCATCTAGTTCCTAATGTCCTTCAGGAAGGACATTTGCCATCCTTACCTGGTCCGGCCTAGATGTGATTCCAGACCCACGGCAGTGTTTGAGGGAGGCCCATCCTGAAGAAGGGTTGCTCTCTCAACAATGTGGCTGTCTCTTAACTGCCCTCTGGGTGATTAGGGATAATGCTGTTTTAGCCAATGAAGCCCACATTCCAAGGGAATAAAAGGAAATTCCAGATCAATAGTGTAGATGGGTAAAATCGTGACAACCATTTAAATAAAGCCTTCAAGAGAACCAGCTGAGACCAGGCTAAATACAGATACAGGGTTCTTGTCATACTGTGGTAGTGTCCCTACCTCTGGACCAGGAAACCTAGGTTCAAGTTCTACCTGCTGCAGAGTTGTGTAATATCTCTGCACAGATTGATTAGAAAATCCTAAATACAGATGCATTATGAATGTGACAGATTGCCAAGTTTTCAAAATGGTTGATACATCTGTCAGAGTCAAGCTCAGTCCTTAAAAAGGCACAGGTATCTCTGAAAGGGAGGCTCCAAAAGAAACGAAAGAGTTGTGTAGTTTCCTTTGCATGATCCAGTGCATGAGATGCTTTCCTCACATGTGCCTGTGACCAGCGGTGTTCCACAGGGATCAGTGCTGGGTCCACTTTTGTTTGTAATTTATATGAATGATTTAGATAAGGATATAGAAAGCCTGGTTAGTAAGTTTGCGGATGACACCAAAATTGGTGTTATAGTGGATAGTGAATGAAGCATATTATCTAAGATTAAAAAGAAATCATGATCGACTGGGTCAACGGGCTGAGGAGTGGCAGTTAGAACTTTAATTTGGATAAATGCAAGGTGTTGCATTTTGGTAAAACAAGACAAGTGCAAGACTTATACAATTAAAAGTAGGGCCTTGGGTAGTGTTGAAGAACAGAGAGACTTAGGAGTTCAGATACATAATTCTTTGAAGTTTGCATCACATGTAGACAGAGTGGTTAAGAAGGTGTTTAGCGCACTTGCCTTCATTGCTCAGACCTTTGAATATAGGAGTTGGGAACTCATGTTGAAGTCGTACAGGATGTTGGTGAGGCCTCTTCTGGAGTACTCTATCCAGTGCTAGTTGCACTGTTACAGGAAGGATATTATCAAGCTGGAGAGGGTTCAGAAAAGATTTACCGGGATGTTGCCAGGAATGGAAGGTTTGAGTTATAGGAAGAAGCTGGAAAGGCTGGGACTTTTTCCACTGGCCCATAGGAAGTTGAGGGATGACCTGATAGATTATAAAATCATGACGGGTATAGTTAAGATGAATGGCAGGTGTCTTTTCCCTACAGTGGGGGATTTCACTATCGGGGACATATTTTTAAGGTGAGGGGAGAAAGATTGAAAAAGGACATTAAGGGCAACATTTTTACACAGCGAGTGATTTGTGTGTGGAATGGACTTCCAGAGGAAGTGGTACATGCATTTACAATTACAACGTTTGAAAGTCATTTGGATAACTACATGAATAAGGAGGGATAAAGACCATGCACAGGCAGGTAGGACTCATTTAGGTTGGGATTATGGTTGGACCGAAAGGTCTGTTTCCGTACTCTATGACTCTATAACAGACCTTTGAGAGCTGGTGAAAGAAGGTGATGAGTTCAGTGGTCAGATTCACAGGAAAGAAGTTTTAACAAACTCAGAGCCGAGGAGACAAGTCGAGAATACTATGACAGAAAAATAAAACTGTCATCAGCTAAGATCAGATGCACCAACATAGAGAAAGAGCTTTTGGCAGTCATGTGAGGATGTGAGAAATTCCGTACATATCTCCATGGGAGAAAGAGCATAAAGACTAATTATCATCCATTGGAGCAGTTCTAAAAAATAATCTGTGTTGAGCCCTGCAGACTGTAAAAGTTACTCTTGAGGCTTCAGATCTATGTTTTCACTCAGAAATATAAGCCAGGAAGGGAAATAGTACCAGCTGATGCCTTATCTCAGTGTCGCCACAAAAGAAACATGAGTTTTTTTCAAGAAACTAGGTACAAAGATCCATCACCTCGTGAACATAACATCATCAATACTGAATCAAGTTAGAGATGAGATCAAACAAAGAAATGCAGATGCTCTTTCTACGAGTGATTCAGTCATAGCCTTATAGCATACAGCAAACACAGCCAGCAATATGGCAGGCCTATCAGAGATGGCACCTCACCAGAAGATGATTTTCAGTTAGCAACATGGGAAAAACTTCTTCAAAAGATACACGAAGGCCACATGGGAGTGAAGAGAGGTAAACTCAGGGCCAAATCAGTCATATACTGGACAAACATCTAGACAGGCATTAAAAGAATTGTCTAATTGCAATGCAAACCACACTCTAAATGTGGAAAGACTGGATGCATTTCACTGTTGTGGTGTAAAGTGAATGTGTAGCATTCAAGCCAGAGGTACGGAAATTCACAATAGAAAAAAGGAATGAAAGCCACTAAGCACCACCCAGACCCTGGCAAAATGCGAAATCTGATTTTCACACGTACTGGTACAACTACTCAAAGTTACTTTTTATCTTAAAGGGGAAAGATACCAGAGCAGTACAAGCTCTGTTCACCGAGAATGGATTTCTGAAATGGATTCCTGAAAGACAATATGTAATTATGGAACTCTGTTCACCACCAGAGAACTTAAAGAATTGGCTGAACAATGTGGCTTCAACATCATAATTGCCACATTAATAAGGGGTCAGGCGTTTATACAAAGACATGTCCAGACAGTCAAGAGAACCATTAGAAATGTAGGCAGACGAAGAACAACTCAAACCTAGCCATATTGAACTGAGATCTATACCTCTCACTGCTGACATGAAATCACTAGTAGAGCTATTGAATTGAAGTCAACATAAGACTACTCTGCCAAGCAAGATACATCCTCCAAGTGACCAAGAAGAAGTAAGACAACGACCAATCACAGGTGGGAGGTCAACATGCATTATAAATCCTGGCTGAATTGTTGGAAGGACAAACTGCACATACATAGGATTTAATCA
>NC_063339.1:61117705-61142705 GCF_021869965.1 Rhincodon typus
CGTTAATGATTATAGCTTTCTGGACTGACCGGAAGCTGCAAGTTTTTTTTTGCACTGTTTCTGTTCTGTTAAGTTATGTTTTACTTCAAAATGGCTGCTGCCTTGTTGCTTAACTTAGTGGGGTGAATAACTATGTAGTATTGTTAAAATACAAATCCCAATTTTAGTCGGTACCTGGGAAATTGTAAGGAGCAATCCGGTTCTTCAGTTGTAAATTGCCAATTGCTGAGTGAATTGCAAGAATGAAGTGGTCTGTTCTAGACGGAGAGAGAGAGAAAGAGGGGGCAGACTGTCTTCATTGCCACTAGAAATCATACATAGTTTTAAGGGTTTCGTGTGCTTCAGAACTGAAAGGAATTGACCGAACTCCTCCTTGTCTTGCAGGCATCCTTTATTTCCTCTGTTAGCGCTGGTTTTTGAGAAATGTGAGTTAGCGACCTGCACTCCACGAGAACCCGGCGTAGCAGGCGGTGACGTCTGCTCGTCTGACTCCTTTAACGAGGACATAGCAGTATTCGCAAAGCAGGTCTACAATTCATCTTTTTTACAAACTGAGATACAATATGATGAGGGGAAAAAAAGACATACTAGCACTTATGATAACAGTCTTGCAGCAGTTTTTTTCCCTTAAATGTAACCTGTAAAATCGTCTTTAGGTGTACATCTGTGCAACACACAAGCATTTTAATAAATGTGTCAAATTACAAGTAATTACATATCATTTATGTACTAATTGTGTTCTACATGCTGTTTATTTAGCAAGCACACCTTGCCTTCTGAGACGCTTAAGACTTTTACAAACTCTTAGTACATTGCATTGAGCTCATTTATTTCACTTATTGTTTAGGTCCGCGCAGAAAAACCACTGTTCTCTTCTAATCCCGAACTGGATAACTTGGTAAGGCGTTCAACACTTTGTGATCTTTCTAACACATTTTCGATTTGATGTATATTACACGTGGCTTCGCTGCATGCACAGAAATCACTGCCCATTGTGACTGTTCGAACTGAGATGACCTTCTGGGGTTGGATTTTAATTAGTGCTGCCCTAAAATAAATGACCTTTTTAAAATATATTTCTGAAGCGCTCATTCGAGTTTAAACATTGCTTGCTGAATGACTTATTACAAACCCGCTCGTCAGCCGCAGGAGGCTTAAAGGGAGATGGTGGGTTGGGGGTGATTCAGGAAATAACTGCTTAGCAAGAGGGAGCCACTTAAGAAATCCCCGCACTTTCGACCCGACCGATTTTGCAAATTCTCCGTGAGGTGGCAAATAACAGACCGGAAAGCTGCCTCGACCGCGGCTTGAGATTTGTGATCCCGACTGAAGCCCCCCATTCGACTTAGAGTCTATCTTTAAAAAATCCGGTTAGTGTTTGTTTTAAAATCCCCAATGGATGTTTGAACACGAAAACACTCCACAAAGCCTGAATATTATTACGTGATTATTTCAAAATAACCCTCGAAGTTTGCCTAATTGTAAGCGTTCTGCTCTGTTTAAAGTTATTTTTAAATTCATCATGTTATCTGATATGAGTTTCGACTGAAAGATTGGGATTTCTATTTTGCATGTCTAACATATATGATACATTTGCAGATGATTCAAGCTATACAAGTGTTAAGGTTCCACCTCTTGGAGTTAGAAAAGGTAAAAAAAAGTTTTGTTGCCCTTTTCAATCTCGCTCAATTCCAAATCCATGTGTGGTTTAAAATATTAGTCAGACTATGGTTAACTGTAAATCAAACTTATAAGCCTGAAATCTATTTCTTGAATTGTTAGGAGATATATTGATGGCATCAAAGTGCCAGTGTTGTTAAAATAGGGAGCGTTCCTGTCGCTTGCCGGCCGCGCCTCAGTTTTCACCCTTGTATTAAAACCGAAAGAGACTATTCCGACAGGTTCATAGATTAAGATTTCTGCCTGTACACGCTTGCCCTTTTCATATACACAAGGCGTTTGGGTTTATAAGTGTCTGGCTTCAAGTTGTAGACCGCTGTGTTTCTTTGATGTGGCTTTGGGTTTGAATGTAACATTCATTTTACAGTGTTGCAAAGTCGCAGCTCAAACCCTGAACTCACTGGGTCATACAGAATACTCAGGTCTGAGCGCAAAAGACGGTGCAGTTGTTTTTTTTGCAGTTCAGAGAATGAATCTGTTATCAAGGAAATGTGAATTATTTTTAAAAGCAATCAGATCAAACAATATGAACAAGTACACCGCGTGTTAGACCGTTACAGTAGCTGCGATAGGTACCACATTTTAATGCAACACTGTATATATGTATGTATGTATAAGATTATATTTTTGTAGAATGAAAGTATGGTCCTGTAGTAAGGTGATACAGAGCCTTTCATCCGGAGAGTTATTTGCTAATGTTAACTGCGTATTTTCCCCTTGTTCAAATACTTGTTGCTTCAGTCTCTAGAGAATAATAAGTGCATGAACAATTTCACTATTGTTTCCTTGTTTTTAAATAATGCCTGTAACCACAGCCTCCCCACACGTACATAACCCGTGTTACTAGTTTCGGAAACCTTGCCATCTGATGTGTGTGTATTTTGTTTTGTTATTTCTCGGATTCAGGTTCATGAACTGTGTGATAACTTCTGCCACCGGTACATTAGTTGTTTAAAAGGGAAAATGCCCATAGACTTAGTCATCGACGAGCGAGATGGAAGTTCCAAATCTGACCACGAAGAACTGTCCGGATCATCGACAAATCTTGCAGAACATGTGAGTGAAGTTTTCATGTGTTCATAGCGCTGGGTTGCTGAGCTATGTTGGTTTCTTTTTCTCGCGGCTGTTTACCTGTGTTGGATCTTTTCTTTCTGGGTTGGATCTAGCCCCGTTTTGTTTTGCAGTAAATACTTAGGCAAATGTTTCGGCTTGTGGTTAACATTTTAGACACATTTAAGGCCTACTGAAGTGAGCCCTTCTTAACTTTTGCACTCCCGAGTCTTTCACATGCCGTGATTTCAGTGTTCATCACCGTAGCGGGGCCACAGCCTAAAAACTCTGATGGGGCTGATTTTGGGGACTTGATTTTTTTGTGCGCTTCTGAACACAAGGGGTTACGAAGGGGAGAGAGGGTGAAATCTGCAGTTTGGCACAGGCGGTATGGAACAATATCTGTTATTATGTAGGCGTTGGCAGGCGGTAAATCACTCGCAGTGTTCCTGGTTAAGGTTGTGTTCGGCTGTGGTTAGAACGAGTTGTGTTTTGGAAGCGTTCACACATGCATTGAAATGCTTCTTGTGTTCATTTATCCAAACCGATCGATAACTCGCCAATGTGTTTAGGACCTTGTGATTAAATTGACACAGGCACCGTATATAAGGCTTTGCAGTGGTTCGCTTTAACGATGCTGTGAAGTTTAACTGTAGCAAGATAGTTGGTTTGACGTTTGTTTTGTTGCGCGGACAAGACGCGGGCTGATGGGCCTGTTGTGCCCCAGTTTAGTGTCCCAATGAGGAGTTAGTAGCTTCACAACTGTGGGTTGAGAGCACAAAACCGCCAGCGTTTATTTTGGAGCAGTTCTGGAGTCAGATTACAGTGCGCGTTAGGAAGCAAATACTACAGAGGTGTAAGCAAATATTTATGGCGAATATCTCGCGTGAGACTGACAACTGGACGCACTCAGGGACATCACTGATAGGTACATCCAGTGCTCTAAAGCACTCTCCCC
The DNA here is from genome assembly GCF_021869965.1 of Rhincodon typus. NCBI lineage: Eukaryota > Metazoa > Chordata > Chondrichthyes > Orectolobiformes > Rhincodontidae > Rhincodon > Rhincodon typus. The sequence continues at coordinate 61,121,394 of NC_063339.1, forward strand.
AGAGTCGAACGTGCAGCAGTTTTCAAAAATCTCACTGTCTCCAAGCTGCGTCTAAAGGGCTACCTGGGGAAAGGCTATAGGTGTAGAAGTCGCATTATTGTACTTAGAAAATCTACTTGGTCACAGTGGAGATCGCAGTATTAGCTTCTGCTTCTCAAGCTCACCAGTATCTTGTAACTGAGCAAAGCATTATGGTGATATTTTAAATAACCACAGCAGGTATTTTTCAGTGTTATAGCAACAATAGATTTCTGAATGCGTCTTGGCAGGAAAAAACAAAATCTAGTAAGGGAGTCTGAAAAACAACTGGACGAAATTTTAAAGCAATTTATATTCTTTTCTCAGGATTCATTTTTGCCAACCATGATCAGAACATTTTAGTTTTGCACTTCAATCACAATTGCGATTTTATGACAATGGAATATGTTACTCTTTATTCCAGAATACTTTAGGAGGAGGTCATATTTGACTTTCCAGAATTGAATTTTCCATGTCTTAAATGGGAATGTACTTCGTCTCATGTTGATGTGTGGAAATGAAGTACACTAGTGTTTATACTGAAGAGATTAGATAAACTAGCCTGTTTAAGTTACTGGCAGATGGCAGATGCTATAGCCAATTTACTGTGTTCCATTAAAAAATTCTAATTTACACACTATAATGGGATGAGGTTGGGAGGTTAACATTTTGATAATATGATAACTGTAGTTTTAGTTACAGTAGTGCAACATTCCGAACGCAAAACAGACCAAATATAACAACCCATTTATCTTGCACCCGTTAGGGTTTACCACTTCATTAAGTATTATAATTTAGAGCCTTTATTTCCTGGTGATTTCAACTATGAACATTTTTACATCAAACCCCCTGCCATTTGTTTTCAAAGGGGCACTAATTTGAGCAACCAGAACACCAGCAGGGAGATGAAGAGCTTTATGAAAAATTATTCACAATGAGCTTTGGTTTCTTGTAAAATGTATTTGTTCTGCGCTGCTCATTTCACTCTATATCATTACAATTCTATTAATGCATTCCTATATATTTAAGACTTTAGGTTTAGATCTTTAACCTAGTGTCAGAGTGATGATCATACCATTTGGCCATAAGTTGTTTTTACCTTGCTGCAAATTGCATACTGTAACTACTTACTTTCTGATCACTTCTTGAAAGATTGGGGAGATGAGAGTAGAAAAAAACAGAGAAAGTGATAAAGGAGATAGTGATAAAGGCAAATAAGAATGGAAATCTCTCTGCATCTTTTAATTCTTACATGTTCTAAGTCACAGGAAGGGGCACTGCATGTTTCAAGCTATAGTTGAAAATGCTAATTTATTTAGTTTGACTCCTTTTTTTTACTTTGATATGGATTTTCACTACATAACCCAAGGCTAAATCTCAATTGGTGAAAGTTGGTGCATTGATGGTGATGAAGTATTTCAAAGGATTTGAGGCAGCTTGTTGTCTTCCCTGTTTACCTGGTGTGTCGCCATTCTTATCCATGCATGTACCAAATTGTTTTATTTGCACATGAAATGGCTAGAGTGTTTGAACTGATTTAGGTCTTGAATAGCACCGATTGAAAGGAAATGTGCTTTAATTTGTTGTGAGCCAGGATTGCCTTCATTATAGAAGTGACAGATCTGTGACAGCTGCTTGACACCCCAAAAGCACACACCTCTCCTTGCCTATTCAGTGGTGTCAATCTGCCACATGGGGAGAAAGATACAACTGCTTGATGACTGCTAAATCCTCATGAAGATATTTTGTGGGGGATAGGGATAGCTACAAGTGAGCATATACAGGCAGTTTTATTGCACAGCTGTAAAGTGGTGTGTTGTGTGAGCAGATCCTCTAGAATCTGTAAATTGTACTTAGCATTCATTTAAAGTTTCAAGTGTAAAGATTCTTATATAATTTTCTCTTACTTTTTACTAGGTCTGAAAGTATAAACTTTTAAATTTACTATTCACTAATTTCAATTTAAATATCATTGTCTACCTTTCCTGCACTTCAGATAATAAAATATTTTCTAAGATATTTGCAAAACCTAGACAAACTTTTAATGTCACATTTTGTTTTTTTTGTTTTGTTCTATTTGATTTGATTTTAATTAAATTAAGTTTTGATTTTCACATTTTCCGTGAAAGTATTGACCTATAACCACAAAACTGTAGTATGTTTACAGATTGATTTAAATCAGTTCATAATCAATTCATTCCTGAAATGCTGGCTCAAATATATTATTGACAAATTATCATTATTCACAAACTCCTTAATTACCATGTTTTTGTCTTTTACAATCAAGAGTAAAGTGTACATACAGACTAAAACTGGCAGAAGGTATTACACTCAGCACAGATGTGTACAAGTATGCTTCTGTGCACTGTGGGTAAGACCTGATCAACCTAGTATTTTGGAAATGCATTCCTAAAGTGACTGCTTGTAATTCTAATTCCCTGGTCCCGCATTGCACATACATTCATTCATGAACTCCCTGATAAAAGGCGTAAAACTTTCTAAGCTGGAACAGTCAGACTGTCTTCAAAGTTTCCTTTCAAGATTTACCCACCAACATAATATGCAGTTAAATTCAAAATACATTTTAGCGGTACTTCTTTCATTCCAAAAATCGTTTTTGCTTACTGTTCACTTAAACTGAAAGTGGCTTTGTTTTTTTGGATCACCATTTACATTTAACCAGCCCTTATTTTATATGCGGGAAATACAACTGGAATTCAATTGAATAGAAAATGGTGAAAGCACACAAAAGTATTGGTGCCAACATAGATCACAAAAAATGTTTTATAACTATGCACATTGATATTGTGTACTAGTAAGTTCATTTTACTTACCTGTAAATATCAGTGTGCTTGCATGTAATGACACAATCTTATGTGTATTGAATAATCAAGTTATTTCGTAAACTTAAAATCTCAACTTTTTAGTTTGAAACGACAGAATGCCAACTACTCATCAGTGTGATTCCTTAATATTGCACTCATCTGCATTTTAAACCCCGCATGGATATATTTTACAACTGAGTACAAATACATTACTCAGGCAATATCTGCACATTTGTTTCTCTTTTTCTGTCAATTATCTCTGACCCCTTCTCTACTGAAGACATTGAATCCTTGCAGGGTTATGGTTCCATCGATAGTAGAAACCCTCTGGCACCTCAGCTAAACCATAGTTATTATTAAGCATGTCCAGATATTGAGTAAAGGTAAGCTATCCAGCTAGCCTAGACATCATGACTGAGAGCAATCTTGACATCCTCAAAGCATTTCCAACCAAGATTGCTGGCTAGAGACAAGGCACTGGAACCTTAGTTGGTCCTTCCTCTTTTCTTAGCTGATATGTAGATTTTTTTTTAAGATTGCCTAATTATCTGTGATAAAAAAAAAAATCTGGGACCTTCCAGAGCCATGTACCTCAGCTCCAGAACATTTTACTCCACTAAACAATTGGAGAAGCAAAAACTTCAAGTTATTTTTCATTTGTTCACGGGATGTGGGTAGCCTTGGTGGGCCAATATTTATTGCCTATCTCTAATTGTTTAGAGTTAACCTATGTTGTTATGGGTATGGAGTCACATGTAGACCAGACCACGTAAGGTTGCCAGTTTCTTTCCCTAAAGGACATTAATGAACCTGATAGGTTTTTCTCAACAATCAATAATGGTGTCATAATCTCCATTAGACTCTTAATTCCAGATTTTTGTTTTAATTCAAACTTCACCATCTGCCATGGTGGGATTCAAACCCAGGTCCCCAGAATGTTACTTGAGTCCCTGGATTAATAGTCCAGCGATAGTACCAACATCTTTACATATTGAGTGAAGTGTTATTTAGGCTACTGTTCTGCCCTAAAACATTGTATTTTTAAATTAATTGTAGAATTTTTGTACTTGCTTTCCTGATAAATGCAAGCTATTCAGCCACAAACATTGTAAGTTGGGAAAGTGAAATGTTTTGTGGGGTATACCAACTCATGCCTTGAACCATTATCAGTGTTACACTATGAATAGCCGACAGGTTCTGTTGTTCAGGTGGACTTCACCCTGAAGCTAGCAAGTTTTCCTTTTGATTAAATAAATTTCTGAATTATGTAGCGCCCCATCTAGTGGTCTTGCTAAAGACTAACAAACAAATCACCTAACGGCGAGTTCAAATGGTATGCAGCCTTGATCCTTGAACTTATAACCTTTTCATTGGGCATCAAATGCTTGCTGGGCAGTGCTTTTGTTGAAATATCAACTTATGTTTAGCTGAATAAGGTCATTAACCAGTTTAAAACAGTATGGTTAACCTAGATATCATAACATATTTTAGAACTGAAGAATTACAAAATAAAATTACTACTCAATTATTCTTAGAACTACAACGTCTACCTATGGATGCAATTATAAATCTTCATCCAACTTGGATAATTTATCAAAGCAAAGGAAATAGGTAGACAAACTGCAATTCATTTTCACCTTGTATGTGCATACCCAAATGGCATGAAATCTTTATATAAAAATGAGAAATTTGCTTTCCATGATAAGTAAAGAGTTTTGAAAAATCAGTAACATTATAATTCATCCCTCTGGTGAAATTGCTAATTGTTATTATAAGAGAATTTCTTAAACACTGAAATGTTGACGGAAATCTCTGTTTGATATATGATGATCATACATATGTTGACACATTTAATTTGTTTTGCATGGAATCATCTGTTGCATGGCAGCATTCCTTTGAAAGTTCGCCAGCACATATTCTTCCCAAGTTACTTACACTCTTGACAAATACCATTGGTAGAGATAGAAATAGCAAACTTGCCTGGCTGTTTGGTCACTTGTGAAATGACAGAATGGAAGAAAAACAGTTGTGGAGCCACGTTTACGGAAACCATGTTGCTTTAGCTATTAGAGTCCTATGGCAGCAGTAGCCTGCATTGGGTTGGAATTAGAGCTAGCTCTAGCTTTAAGTATTGGGAGTTCAGTTTAGACTATGCTTAAGCCATAGTTTCTGCTTCATGCTGTACACAGAAGAGAAGCAAATGGTTTTTCCCTGGGCTATTTAATTGTGAAAGTAATAGTTTCCTCTGCCTAGCCTAATCATGAGTTCCACACTGTTCACCTCATGAGTACATATTAACATAATACTGGTAAATAGTAGACACCTAATCAATCATCTGTATAGGAAAGTTGATTACACAGTCACAGATAGTGTTACTTGTTATGAAATGTAAAAGACAGATGCAAATAAATAATTTTGTATCTGTATTTCAATTACTGACCCTGTTAAAGTATGCTAATATCAAATACTTCATAATGAATGTAATGCAGTGGAATGAATAGTCCCAAAATACAATTTGTAATAATGAATTTTAAATATTCCATGGCCACAAAGTCCAAATCATCAGGTTGAGTTCAGTTTTGAGTAAGGTAGTAAAACACGTTTGTTTTCAAGAGTTGAAGGCAAAAAGTATTTAGTAGTCAGGAAATAAAGCACTTTAGGAGGGGCAGCTGCCTGTCTTTGAGACCATTGCTGCATACAGCTGTGGGATGTACCTATTTCTCAAAAAATCTTCATTTTATCCTTTATTAGGGCATGAATTATGATATAAAAGATATAACAAAAAGGGTAATAATTTTATGATTTTTTAAAAATTCATAATGCTAAAAGTTAGATCACAATCATTGTTACATTTTTACTTTTTTAAACCTGTGTTACTATGAAATGCAGAAGTAAAGTATTAACGCAAAGAAATTGTTGATATTTATTCTACATATTGTTTAAATCAAAAATTTTATCCGCTTTGCTCCTGAACTGTTAGAAGTGATAGTTGGTTAAATTGGGATAAAGCAGTTGAACAATTTGTAAAGGAATATAGATTAGTAGTTTAGAATTTCAAACACTGTTGATTTTTGTCACTATTTGATCATATTTTAGATAATGAAAGCAGCTGAGAAGAAAGGATTTTTATTTACTAATAAGTGTTCAACCTATTTCTCCCCTCCTCCCCATAAAATAAAGGCAGAATAATACATGGCTGATGTGGCAATATAAGGCAGTAATTCTATCACACAACGCCAGAGCAAAGCTTGAGCAGCCTATGAGTATTAGGAGAAACCCAAGATTGAATTATTGTCTTCAAGTCATTGCTGGATAATCATTCTTTCTAATATATTGTGCATACCCAAGTTCACTTTTAACTTCTCTTAGCATTATTAATGAGTTTATTAAGTGTTGCAGAGGTATTGCATTTTAAATGCAATTGTCACGAAGCTAATACTTACAAGCTTTGAAATATATGACATATGTGATTGTGCTGTAGTAGCATGCTACCAATATTTTATTAGTGGAAGATTACTGTTACATATACAAAACATAAAATAATTTATGACAAATCACTAATAAGTGTGATGTATATTTTGATAACTTAAATGATATTGAAAATTATTTAAAGTCAGGTGTGTTTTTCTTTTGTTAGTTTCTATATATCTACTGTTGCTCTACAGTCAAACATTTAATGGAAAATACAATGCACTAGTTCTGCTTTATGGATTAGGAACTAATTACATTTATTTTACATTTTGATATCGATGTACTTTGGAAGAATTGCTAGCAGTAAGTAAAATTAGTCACTTGATGTTTTATATAGAATATAAAAAAAACTTACAAGGTACAGTTAAATATGAGATTAATAATTTTCTCATACAGTCTATTACTTTGAATTGTGCAATCATTTGATAAAAAAGTGTGTTTTCCAAAATTCATATCAAATACCAAATATGTACTTCTTTTTGTCAGACAGAATTCCTGGTTATACTGTAGTTGTCTTAGAAAGTAAAGATATATTGGATAGACTCAATACTGCAGCAAAGGTAACACAGTCTGATAAAATGTTGATGAGTCTGATTCTATCCAGTTAGAAAAATTGACACATCATGTGTTGACAGAAATTGTTTTCTTCATGAAAGTGCAGCAGGTACAAGTCATTATGCTTCTCACTGAGATAGATGTTCTATGTTGACAAAAGTCCCAACAGAAGAGTTTGTATTTAGTATGGTTGAGACTTTGTCCCCATCTCCCTTTCTCTGTCACAAATATTTCTGCCCTCCCTCGCATTCTCACTTCTGCCCTATTTCTTTCTCTGGATCTTTTCCCCTGATCTAGTTTCAGTAGAATTCAGTGACAGTGCAAAATCAATTTTTGGTTTTGAAAAAAAACAGTGACAATGTTGTGTTTGCTATGGAAGATAGTGTGTGTAAATGAGAGAGACTGTATAGTGGCAAAGTGTTCTCCTGTGGCCCAGCTCATACAAGCTTTGCCCATATTGTCTCCTGCTTTTATATTAATTACAACTTGCATTATCAGCTGTGAGTCTGTAGACCAGCAAATAGAAAATACTGCCCCTGGAGACCTAGCTTCTTGTATCTATTTTTGTGCTGCTATTATTGTACTGCACTCACTATTCAGCAATCCTTTCGCTCTTTAACTCTGCTTTTTAACTCAATTAGGAATGAGTTGGGAGCGCCATTTTTATCTGCTATTTGTTAATGCAGGGAATTACTACATGTGAACTATACACCTTAAGATTGTATCTTGTGCATAGTACCAAGGCAACTATTACTACCATGTACAGTAGCAAAAGGGAGTGGGATGCTTATCGATGAGAAGACTGCAGCTGGAACTGATGTATGGAGTTATCTATTCTGAAATGTGTATTTACAATTATAAGAGGAATTAGAACTCTTTTTCTTCCATTTGCATCCAGTAACCTAATCAAGGAGAAAAAGAACAATCTTAATGACAAAAAATTCTGATAGGCTTTTGCTGACATTTGCCATGAAACAAAGAAGATGTTACTGAGTAATGAGTATAATTTTTGTACCTGCAGTAATGAGCGATAGTAATGGACAACTTAAAAGAGCTTGTAGTGCATAAATTTAACCACACTTTGCATGTCCTTCAAACAATCATTTACACGAACGTGTTGCATTTATCTTGTTTCTATAGGAAGGTTCTAGCTCTGTGTTGTTCCTGGACAAAATTCATGCAGAGCTATTGTTTCTCGTCTTTTTCATTTAATTCTTTTAGCTCTTTATCTGATTGCCATCCGGCAAACAGCTGACGCTAAGAGGCTGCAGTGGGCTGAAGAGCCTCTGCCTACTGTTTGTCTTCAGCTTGAAGCTATTTGAGTGGTTTCCTTGCTTAGAGATAAAAAGGGACACTCGTAGACACCAACTCAGAACCCAGACAGAGGTTGCTGCATCTTTGAATTCCACGGTGGCTCTGGTTTAATTTTAAAGTCTGTACGAATTTGTTGTTGCGGTGGAGGTGTTCTGCATCTTGTCTATAGTTATCCTCTGCAAGTTCATCTGGTTTATATTTCTTCAGTTGATTGCACAATGGTAAAGCTGTTATTTTGTAGGGATGAGACTCCTTGTGCTGTACTTGGTTTGATGCTCTTAATACTGTAATAGTGTCATTCGCATGTTTCTAAAATGTTGAAACTGGCTTTTTAATTGGGATTTTTATTGCAGGTTTGTTATAATTTTCCAATGCAATTTTGTTAATAGCTAACATGGTTCTGCACACTGGGGTACCTCACAAGCCAAACTATCTGTTTGCCAGCAAAGAGAGTGTGCAAGTGTCAAATATTACAAAACTAGCCCAAAGGCTGATCTCTTTCACGTGCCCCTTCTCTTTTTTTTGCTCTGTGAGAGGAAATTCCATCTCTTCCCTGCCTTCATGTGGTGCTGATAAAGCCTTTCCTGTACAGTAGAAATCCTGTTTTCCTTTAAGTAATGGCAGGGTATTGGGAACCATCAGGAAAGGGGAGGGGAACCAGGAGGAGAATACATTCTGCATTGCAGCAATGAGCTGTAACTTTCGGTCTTGAACATTTATCCATTTGACAAAAAACTTTATAACTTCCTTTCTCAAATGAGTAAAGTATACTGCAGTGAAGCAAGGAAAAGTAAGTGTGTACGTACCTTCACTATAGATCCAAACCACTCATGCCTTTTAACGCAGCAGCACTGTGTAATGTGTGGTTAATTTTCATAACAAAAGATTGTCATTTGAAGCAGTTTCTTCCAAAGACTAGACCTAAGCTTCAGCGCAGGACTCTTTTCAGTATTGTTTAAACATTTTTTGCTGAGCGTCTAAGAAGACATTGAGAAAGCAAATAACATTTGGAAATTATCAGCTTCCCTAAAGTTTTGTGTTGTTAATTTATTTCATTTCTTTTGTTTTCTGTGCTCTTCACTCGGTTTGGGAATGCTAACTGGAACAAAAACAAAATCCTTTGGGCTTAATCTTCATAATAGAATCCATCATCTTGGAACAGGGACCATGATGACGCAACATCAACGCACTCGGCTGGTACACCAGGACCCTCCAGCGGGGGCCATGCTTCCCAAAGTGGGGACAACAGCAGTGAGCAAGGTAAGAGGTTAATTCTCTTCAACTCAAAAATCAGCATGACTAAACAAACCCCACCTTGCCCTGATCAAGCAGCATGCGTCATAAAGTAAACATCAGTATCAGAGGGTGGGTGTGTAATCACGAAAAGCTGTCAGTGAAAACATAATTTTTTTTTAAAAAAAGCGAATGGGTAGAAATTGCATGAAGAAAGTTTTACAGTAGTTAATATGAATGCAGAAGTAATTGATTAAATAACAAGTGGTATTACAGACTTTTAATATGAATGATTTGTTTTCTGAGTTATAAGTAAACCCAATATTTTCAGAAGACCCAAAGTCACAGCATTATAAATTTTGTGATGTTTAGCAATATTTCAGAGCAGACTCACTTGCTATTTTTCTGAGTATTGACTGTAATTTGTTACACATATTATTGTGGTATTAGAGTAATATCATTGCGATGTTAAAACTACCGTTGTGCCACTGTTATGAAGTACATATATAGTTTTAATTGAATTCAGGTTGAAAGCTGGGACAAAAAAAAATCCTGTCTTGTTCGTATTGATGGTTGCTATACATTTGTTTTCTCTGCCATTTCTGAAAATCCTGAAAACCTAATCTTTGAAAAGTATTGATTATTTTACATGCATAAGTTCAAGTGACCTGCAATCTGCTGAGCACTTATTGACTGTCTTCTGGGCTGAGTGCAGTGTTTTGCATAGATGCCACTGATCATATTTTAACATGGAAAGCTAGTGAATGTCACTTTTCGAAGACAGAGTGTATTTTTTTTCAAGTTAATTGCAGTTTTTTTAATAGGTTAAAAAAATATGGAGACAACAGAGAGTGAGGCTGATTAAATGGTGAAATGAGGCCACCTTCCACAGAGCTGGTTTGTGAGAGGCTCGGGTTTGACCTTCTGCTTTGCTCAGGAGCCTGATGCTTCATTTTTCACATTCTTGCAATTACGTTAACGCTTGAAGCATTTTGACTCCAAGTCCGCTTGCAACACCAGGCATAACTCAACACTGTGAGTTTTACCCTTATGCCGTTTCATTAACAGGTCGCTTGGGTCCCAGCTGAAATTCAAAACTGTCTGGCTGTAGTGGCTTTGTTGAGTTATGGTAGCAAGATAAAGACGGGACCATAGTGGAGATAGCCCATGGCGGAGTGGGTTGTTGGGGGGGCGGGGGTTGGGGGTGGGGGGTGGGGGTGGTGGGGGTGTTGCTTTACTATATGCATGTGTCTATGTCTGTGTGCTTGTGCTGTGTAATCAATTGTTCAAGTTTAGAGGCGTTCAGCTTTAAAGATCATTACATTTCCTCAGAACTCTCTTCTTAAATGAGATTGTTTTTTACAAAGTTTATTTTATGAGGCAAAGCTGACATTAGAGTTTTGTGCATATTTGAAGAATACTTTAGACATGGACTACTATTGTCAGTGGTTTTCAGACGTGAAGTAATTTATGTCAGCTTAAAGCAGGAATAGATTTCCAAAGTATGACGTGTATTTTGTTTGAGAGTCAAAGCAAAAACAAAAGTTTTGGACCAATGTTCGTTCAAATGTTGCAAATTTATCATGAATTACTTTAACCATACTGGATTGAAATGTAAACAGGTTTGATAAAAGCTTGTCAAATTCTGTAGTTATCATTTGGATTCCCATGGCTTTTGTTTCACAAAATACAGTTTGCATATTATGGAGCTTGAGGGCAAACAATGGCACACAGATTGAGTGATATACAGTTATCAATTTCAAGATGGACTTAAAAAGGAGTCAAAAGAAGCAATCTTAAATTCAAAAATGATATAGATTTAGTGCTGGCTTTATACTTCTCTCCACATATTGTGGGGGGTGGTGGGGGGGTAAGATTTCTGTAGACAGATGTGTGGAATAATACATGTGCTACTGTTTCATATTTATTTCAAAACAGTTTTTTTAATACAAGACATAAATCACATTATTCCCAGAAGGCGTTTGCAGTATCACGGGACTCCAGCATGGAGCACCCTCATTTAAAGTTAGATACGGTGTGAAATTCATGAAACCCACAAAAATATTGAACCTGCATAACAATGTGGCATTATAGAACAACGATATAGCTTCTGTGAACATAATTCGCATCTATTTGTTCTATAATTTCTCTTGCTGAGACAAAAAATCGTCTCAATGTGAAGTTTAGTGTAAAAGGTAATAATGGAAAGGGGTGCTAGTCTAATATCAAGGATATGGGCAAAAGAAATGAGAATTGTGCATGCTGTTTTTACATGTTATCCCCTCCGACTCCTGCGCCCATCAGGTAAAGCTTGACGATAACAAAACGTCTGCATCCAGTTAGTTTAGGTACATTTTTCATTTCCTAATTCATAAATTTTTAATTGAATAATGTCAGAGAGAAAAGAATGATCCTTGGTACTAAAGATTTTCAACAGATTACTTTATTCATGGAGCTACTGTCTTCCAGCTAACCTTCCCTAACCAAGTTAACAAATGCATTCTTTCACTCTAACTTGTTTTCCCTCAATTCAGATACATTTCCACTTTCAAATGGGCATTGGCACTCTCTTCTTCCCTCCATCACCAAGTTCGTCTCGCTGTCATTTTGAGTGCCTAGTTCTATGTAACACTATTTCTGTTCCTTCGTGACGTGAATCTTTGGAAATGCCTGATCAGCTGCAGAATGAGCAGAAAATGATTGCTAATGTCAAAATTTTTTGTCTATATCTTGTGGCGCAAAGTTTGCTCCAGGCACAAAACCAATTGCAAGTTGGGAAGAGGGCTAGCAGTAAGAGGAATGGTGGAGAGCTGTGCTGTAGCAGTCACTGAGATAAAGAGCTTACAGACTTGCATTCAGTGTCCATGCTACCAACTTGAAATCAATTCCAAGAGTTACCTATGTATAGCTCTACTTTGTGTCTTCGGTCAACTAAAAGGCATTTTGTACACATTAGTAAAAATGTTTGCTTAAATGTTCATTAAAGGCCAGTTGTGAGAAATAAATAGAAGTGCACGCTGCTGAGAGGGGAAAAAAGAAGCAGAAATAAATTGGATTTTTTTCTCATTGCTACCTTGTTTCCAGCGTCACCATTGTGACTTCTTTTTTGAATGAAGTTGCCCAAGTACCATTGGAGATCCACCTGACCAAATTTTCAGTGGTCCTTGATTAAGGCATTCAGTGTTCCTACCCAGAATACAAATGTTTGTAATGGTGCCATAAGCTTATATTCAGATACATGGGGTTAGCCTCAAGTTTTTTATTCATTGAAGTTTTGATGCCATTGCAACAGTACCCCATACAAAATGGCATTTCACTATGCTTTCCATCGTACTGCAGAAAATCCCTGGCATGGGGTCCAAAGGGCATTGGGCAAATGGTGGTGCACAGAAAGCATCTGGTCTTGTAAACTTTACATCCCTGAACTTTGCATCTGTGCCCATATCAGCAGGGCTGTGGTGCATCTTCCAGTGATCTGCTCCTGGGTTACTATTTCCATTTGTGCTTGCTTCTGCTCACTGGTCCTGAGTAAATCACCCATTGCAACTCCCTCTAACTCAGTATCTATGGAATATAGGGCAGTGATTTGTATGCTGGTGTTTCAAAGAGTGAGAGCAAGTGACAGCAGCTTCTCAGGAGAATTCTCCACCCCATCTGCTGCAGGAAGGTCTACGATGTCTAACGACCTTTAAAAAACAGAACAAGAATTAGTAAGTAGTGATAAATGGAAACAGTAAAGGATGGGTAACAATGCACGACAGGATTTTCATGATGACTGACTGAGTGAGAAAGTCAAGTATAAAGAGAGAAGAAAGGAAATACACCTTCTTAAAGTTTTAAAGCTTTGCTATTTCCAATGCTGCATGCTCTGTCTTTCTGCAAATTACTAGAATATTGGAATTAATTACTTTGAAAAATTGTTAACTATATAAAACAATACTTCATTTTCCACCTTGCATAACCTCCTCCCTAAAATTATCAACTATCCCATTGCTAGTAGTTCGATATACTTTAATAACTGCAGTTCCTTATTCAAAGGAACATTGATAATAACATTGTGCAACCACCAATGACATACAGATGACCAATAAATATTAATCTGAAAATGTCTGATTGAACACAGCTAAAGTCTTTAACATAATGGTGATGTCAGGTGCAATAGGACAACACACCAGTTTCTGTTTTAGCATCTTCTAATGGACTGTCTGTGTCATTCATGATCTAATAGAGAATTCATGCTAAAGCGGTAAATTTAACTCCAAAAAAAACATGTTCTGTTGGATGGTTGGTGCACTGATAGTGAAAGATTTTCGAAATGTGTTTAAGATTCATTGTGTGAGAGGTTAGTTGTACTTTGCATTGCGGTGATTAATGATCTTTGCAGATAAGTGGCTTGCTATTGTTACAGTGATGATGACCTGTCTCATTCAATCCCTTGCTTTCAATTCAAGGCCAAAATTATTTGTACTAGGTTGGTTGCAACTGGGGGAAAAAAAACATAGCTTTGCATAAAATGTCAAATTCTCTGTAGATAAAGAAATTTTAGTCAGAGATTAAGAAGTATTTCCTGGTCTTATTGTGTTATATTTTCCCTTTTCGAGATATGAGCAACTGTAGCTTATCAGAGATCCATGAAATCTGAATCTGTACAATTCTTCAATAAAAAAAATTTTATGTAATTATTATCTCTAATGTAAAGTTATATCCTGCTAACTAGAAGAATACACTTTTTTAGTTATTGGGTGATATACTGAGGACAAAAAAGTTATTTAGGCAGGATATTTCAACATAATAAAAACATTACTTGACCCCACAAACAAATATTACGTCTCATTACAGATTCAAAACAATCCTAAAATTCTGGATGCTTTGGAATTTCAATCAGAAACTGACAAACACAACCTACAAACTTTTCTGATCAATTAAAGCTAAACTGTGAATAAGTTGTATTTATTTAGTACAGGCTACCTTCAATACAGATCAATTTTAGTAGCAGAATACTGCATTCTGAATTTCACAGTATAATGGCCCTGAGCGTTAAAACACTGATATTGAAATTAGTTCAAACAATGCTCCAGGTGAAAATTTGGCCCTTTAAAAAAATAACTGGCATGATTATTTACCTACTAATAATATCCAAATAAATAACTACCACATATAATTGCATATTTCAGACATCAGTTTTACTTGTTATTTTAGCATAATGAGGACTTTTCACATACATTACATCCAGTTGATTCATTGTACTCAGCACAAGAAAATGTGCTTAGTACGAATAGAGCACCTCAGTATAACTGTAGAGTTATATGGTACCATTTATGGTTCTAGTGTTGATACTTGCTCAGTTATAAAAAAAAGTTCATGAAAATGTAGAAAGTGCTGATTATTCCACGAGGCTCAGAGCTATAAAAATTTCTGATTTTCACAATTAGAAGAGAAATTTTTCCTTGGGTAGCACTAGTCAATCTCAAAATTTGGTGACCAGGTGACACATGTAAGATTTGTTTAATAACTTCAAATGTACAATTGCAAAGGTCATGAATTTACTAATATCTGGTCAATGGTGTTGGGATCCTTAAGCTTTTAAGGAGAATGTAATCTCAGGAGACTGGTGCTGCAAGTAATAACTTTTTTTTATAAGTATATAGAATTACAGTTAAATATGTTTGCAACTATGATAATGACATAAGTCATTTAAGATATCGCTTGATCTGATTAATTTTGAATTTTAAAAATGAACATCTCTCTATATGTAATCTTACCCTTCTAAATCAGTCTCCTGAGATTACCTTCTCCTTAAAAGTATAAGGGTCCCAACACCATTGATCAGATAATAGTAAACTCTTGACCTTTGCAATTGTATGTTTGAAGTTATTAAACAAATCTAACGTGCGTCACCGGCCCATCAAATTTTCTGATTGACTAGTGCTGCCCAAGGAAAAGCTTCTCTTCTAACTGTGAAAATCAGAAATTGTTATAGCTCTGAGCCTCGTGGAACAATCAGCATTTTCTACATTTTCATGAAGTTTTTTTTGTGAAAGTTTTGTGCACTGCACAATCCAGCAAACAAAATACTTGTAACTTATACGAATCAAAATTCCAGTTTCAATTGTTGATAAATTTTAAAAAGGACTATTAAAAATTCATTTTGACAGCCTTATCGGGATTTTTAGCCCTATAAAGGCTTCACTACTGTGTTGCCCATTATTTGGATGTGGATCTACAAACGACGTTTAAATAAATTAACATTTAAGCCATAACATGAAGAAATCTGGCTATTAAAATTAAAGTTAGTTTCAATATTTTACTTTTGCTTTGGACAACTGCCCAAAACTAGGTACTTTAAAACAAAGAGAATGACGAATTATTCCCTTTGTAAGTTCAGTATTTATGAGCAATAGTGCTTTATATTGACTCAAATCCTATTGTGTTTATATATATTTATATAAAACGCTAAGACTTAAATGGAACCCTTGAAATAGAAATACACAACACAGATATTGTGTATAAATGCAATCTGGTTTAGTAAAATTCAATCATGTTTATTTTAGTGGGTGAACACACTACATCAACATGAACAAGTTAAATAGTTATATTGGAGTCTGGTTTGATATTCTCTTTACACCCCTAATTCAGTACACCAAATCAAAGTCAAGATGCTTAGCCAAAACGTAAAATAAAGAGAGCTAGTTATTCATTAGATATGCATGGGAGAACAATTGATGTTGACAGAAATGGTGTAGGATTATTGTAAAGGAACATTTCCTACAATTCAGTTTTGTTAGACTATTTTGTACTCCTTGCAGCAACTGAGTAATCCTTGTACTGAGATTTGGCAGAAATTGGTGTATAACAGAGTCTGTCATGCAAAAGACCAATAATCCAGTTTATCAACTATCACATATAAAAATGACCTGTTCTATTCAAGGTTTATTGTAGATGCACTCATTAATATCAGGCCATAAGATTTTCCATAGTTCTAGCAGAACTGTAATTAATCCTAAATGCCATCTCTCAAGGGCAACAAAAACCATTTTACATTTGCTACTATTTTATAAGTTTCTTTCTCATTCATATTTTATTAATCAAGCTTACAAGTGAATATGGTCATGTTTCTCTGATGATATCAAGAGTTCTACCAGGATAATAAATTAGATTGAGATCATTCCCATAGCTTCCTTTCACACTGTATCCTTTTCCACTCCTGCACTCATGCACCCCCATTTCCTAATCTCTCCTCACTCTTCAACCCACTCTATCTCCAAATCCCATCACTGTGCTCTCTTCTGATGCATTTTCTTTATTCATGTTACCAATGAGATGCTCTGTCTCCTTGTTCCTCTCCCAAACGCTCTCTGATTCCCACAAGGCGCTGCAGAAAGGAAGTATCATTTTAAGACAATTGTCATTAACCCCAGTCTCAAAAAGTACCCTGTAGCCCCTCAATTTTCCCTAATGTTCGGCCTGTCTCAAACTTCTCTTCCCATTCTGTGGTTCTCAAATGCAACATTGCCTCTCAACTCTCTTTAAGTTCTGTATTTGAACTCCTCCAGTCCTGCTTGCAATAAGATGGCAGCACCAGGCTGGCCTTGGCGCCAAAGTTTCCAATGATCTCCTCTCTTACTGTAACCATGGTGTTCCTTGTGCCCTCTTCTGGAGAGCTATAATAGACCATCCCATCCTCCATTGCCTCTGTGTTGTCAGGCTGTGTGAAACTGCTATTACAGAATTCTGTTCCATTTGGACAGAAGCACTTAGCTCATCTGCCTTAATAATTTCTCCTCCTAACGCACATTGTCACCTTTTATTGCCACTAGTGCACAGCCGAATGCCCACCTTACCTTTGTGCTCATGGAAGACATATTTTGCCTTTATCATCTCTAGACTCAATTATTCCAATGTCTTCCTTTCTTGCCTGTCATCCTCCTCAGATCCATTCTGTCAGGAGAGGTTGAATCAGTTAGGATTATATTCATTGTAGTTTAGAAGAATGAGGAACTATTTCAGAGAAACCTATAAAATTCTAACAGGACTAGACAGAGTAGATGCAGGAACTCAGAACCAGGGGTTACAGTCTATGTATATGGGGTAAACCATTGAGGACTGAAATAAAGAGAAATTGTTTTTTCACCCAGAGTGGTGAGTCAGTTGAATTTTCTGCGACAGAAAGCAATTGAGGCCAAAACAGTGTATGATTTCAAGAAAGAGTTAGATAGAAAGAGTGGGGGAAAAGCAGGAACAGGCTATTGAATTGGATGATCAGCCATGATCATAACGAATGGCGAAGCAGGCTTGAAGGGACGAATGGCCTACCCCTGTACCTACTTTCTATGTTTCTATTTCAACTTCCTAAATTATAGAAAAACTTAAAACAATAGTGCAACCAACAAGTACTGGGGTGTTGTAGATAGGAAGCATATGCAGACATAAGATTTTAGTTCTGGCAATCAATCAATCTCTGGTAACTTTAGTGATTAACATGCTGATTTTATTAGCAATTAACTTTTGAATGTGTATTAACAGTGGAAATTACACAAAGAATTTCCGTCTGCAAGACAAAAGCTCTGTTTTCCAAAATCCTTTATCCTCTGATCATTTGCCCTGGTGCTAACACCATCTAATCAGGCTGAAAGTGATCTGCGATCAAGTTCAGCCAAAACCATGCTGAGGTGTATGACAGCAATTCTGTTGATGAAATAAAACAAAAAGAAAATGCTGGAAATACTCAGCAGGTCAAGCCGTGTCTGTGGAGAGAGAAACAAAATTAACATTTCAGGACGGTGACCAGCTCTAAGTATTTTTTTAGTCAACCTGCTATTCCGTTCCTGGAGTCCACACTGACCTTCTGAAGAGCATCCCACCCAGACCCACCGCCCTACCCTGCCCCTGTAACCCTGCATTTCCCATGGCTAATCCATCACCTTGCACATCCCCGGACATTATGGGCAATTTAGCGTGGCCAATCCAACCAGTCTGCACATCTCTGGACTGTGAAAGGAAACTGGAGCACCTGGAGGAAATCCACGCAGACACAGGGAAAATGTGCAAACTCCACACAGACAGTCACCTGAGGCTGGCATCGAACCCAGGTCCTAGGCAGCAGCGCCAACCACTGAGCCACAGTGCCACCTGAGTATCTGGAGCAGTTGGGAATTGAACCCAGGCCTTCAGCCCAGAGGTAGAGATACTAAACTGCACCTCAAGATTGTGTGTGACCAACAGTAATGAAATGTGATCACTCTGAAACATCTGTTTCTCTTTCTACAGATGCTGTCTGACCTATTGAAGTATTTCCAGCATTTTTACTTCAGATTTCCAATAACCACAGTGCTTTGCTTTTCTGTTTGGACTCTCAATGACTTCCTTTTACATTTTCCCCTCTCTATGAGGACTAACTTGGCCTTAGCAAGGCCCTTCTTTACATTCATAACTTAAGATTGGGAGGTGAACTTTGGGGGGATTCCCAACTCTGAGCCTACAAAATGCTCCCATATTCTGGGGGAATCCTCAGGCAGGCCAGTTTCAAACCTGTCCAGGCTGTTGTCAGTGGATTCAGGGTAAATAATGCTGATGGTCAGAATGAAGCAATCCTGGCTGGTCTGTGCCAATTACCACTTCCCCTGTCTACATGTGAAGCCTACAAGTTCATGACTTTCAGTATGTGGCATGGAATTCACTTCCCAGCAATTGGCATGGTTCTTCATGCCACTTAGTGAGACAGCATGCCCTTAAAAGTGGATGGCATGTTAAACATTCAGACCATGGTATGTGTTACTGATTTGCACCACCATATTTACAAAGAGTAAATAATAAAGGGATCAGTAAAATTACTGTTTAATTCATTATTTGCTATTAAGTTGTACCTTTATTGCCAATTTGTAGGAAGTGAATTCCATGCCATGTACTGAAACTCATGAACTCACAGTCTCCACATATAGTCAAAGGAAGTGATAATTGGCATGGACCAGCCAGCATTGTTTCATTCTGACCATCAGCATTATTTACCCAGTATCCACTGACAACAACCTGCACAGGTTTGAAACTTTCGCCACTGGCCTGCCTGAGGATTCCCCTAGATATGGGAGAACAGCATTTTGTGTCCATATTCTAAAGCTGAACATAGTCATGTCTATATGTTCAGGTGGCTCTGACGAGCAACTATACATGAAGCACCCAACATTTTAAGTAATTCACTTTCCTATGTTAAAATTACTAAATATTCGCTTAAATCCGCAAATGGGAAACAGAGTCCTTAAATGTAAACAGAAAGTGCTGGACAAACTCAGCAGGCCTGGCAGCATCTGTGGAGAGAGAAACAGGGTTAACATATCGAGTCCAAAGATTTCCAATGAAGAGTCATATTGGACGTGAAGCATTAACATTGTTTCTCTCTCCAAGGATGCTACCAGGCCTGCTGAGTTTATCCATTACTTTTTGATCTTCAGTATCCAAAGTCTTTTGCTTTTATAGCAGACTTCTTAATGCTGATTTGCACTGAAACATTTTTCACGTTGGTAATAATAACTCTTCTGTAATTGTTCTAATTATTGAACACCACACATATCTTGAAATGCTTAGGCCACATTCACTTTACACCATGATAATGAAATACATCCGGTCTTTTCAGATTAGGAGTGTTATTAGAACATAGAACAGTACAGCACAGTACAGGCCCTTCGGCCCTCGATGTTGTGCCGAACTTTTACCCTAAACCTAAGGTCTATCTAACCTCACCCCCACCTTATACTATCATCCATATGCCTATCCAATAGTCGCTTAAATGCCCTTAATGAGGCCGACTGCACTACCCGTTCCGGCAATGCATTCCACGCCCCTACCACTCTCTGAGTAAAGAACCTAACTGTGACGTCTCCCCTGTATCTACCTCCACTCACTTTAAAACTATTCCCCCTCGTAATAGCTACCTCCACCCTAGGAAAAAGTCTCTGGCTGTCCATACCTCTGATCATTTTGTACACCTCTATCAAGTCACCTCTCATCCTTCGTCATTCTAAAGAGAAAAGCCCTAGCTCTCTCAACCTTTCCTCGTAAGACCTTCCCACCATTCCAGGCAACATCCTGGTAAATCTCCTCTGCACCTTTTCCAACACTTCCATATCCCTGTATGAGACAACCAGAACTGGACACAATACTCCAGATGTGGCCGAACCAGGCTTTTGTATAGCTGAATTTTTTTTGGTTCCTATATATTAGAAATAATCATACTTTCGACTTAAGATGCTGGAGTGTTATCAAGTGTGTTTCTGGCTGCTCTCTACATAGCTGGTAGACTGATAGATTCTTACTTGGCACATGACTGCAGTGTTACAGTGTATGTGACACACCAGAACATATATTCACATAATGACAAGCTCATAGCTCTTTATAAATAAGGCAATAATACAATATGCCTCTTTCTTTAAAAAGATATGGAATGCCTTAATATCAATATACATGTTCCAATCATTATTTATTTCTTAAAGAAATAAAGATTATCAGCAAACATTATAAATGAATTGAACTCCTGAAGCATCTGTTACAGCTTGTTTTCTTTCCACAAAGTAGTATTCATAGTACCCCTTAGGTGGGAATTTTGTATCTCCATCTGTAGATTTGGATTCATCACTGCGTTAACTAGCTGCACAGACCATGAAGTAGGGGATGTGCTTGATATTGCTAATGTTGTATCACTTGCTGGTGGCATTGTTGATATTGTACTTCTTGTTAGTAATGTTGATGTGGTGTCACTGGTCAGTGATCTTACTACTGCAAGATGATGAGCTTTTCAGATGTAGGTTGAATATCTGCCTCATTTACTTATCAGTTTCGATGTCAATTATTTATGCCCTCAGAATCTCAGCTCCTCCAATAATATTTGCCGGCTTCCAGGTTTTTA
>NC_063339.1:61143205-61168205 GCF_021869965.1 Rhincodon typus
GTGATCTGATCTCACAACTGTTAAGTGCTAAAGTCAGAATGGATTTTGAAGGTCACAAGTTAAATATTTTGAATATTCAACTGATCCCCAAGGGATTTTATACTTCTTTAATCATACTTCTGAAGCTTTCTTTGAATTTGTTTCAGGTATTTATTGGCACAGTTGGTAGAATTACAGCCAATGAGTTTCAAAGATGTAAAAGGAGTCAGGGACGTTTTCAGAAATTCAATCAGTTGGGTCACTGCTTCAGGATGTAAATCACAGAAATAAACTAATATTAACAGCAAGGGACCGTGGAGAAACATATATAAAGGAGCAGCCCTGACAGAGGAACTTGAACCATGTGAAATCTGAACTCGGATCGACAATCACAAATAACTTTAGGGAGTGGCTACTGGAAGTGTAATCCCACCAGAGTTTTACTCAGTGGATGATTTTGAATCAGGGTTGATCTGTTTCTACATAGAACAAAGATGAAGTGTGGCAGCGCAGAAACTGACAAGGCCTGCGTGCAATGAAGTGTGAATGTGAACTTGGAAGTTTGGTGCAGGTAGGAATTTGATGTGTGATGTATACAGGAGATGGTGAGGAGTTGCTTTTTTTGCATATTTGTATATTTAGCCTCCAGAAGTTGGTGAATGCACAATAGGTGAGTGTGTGGGGAGTTTTTCTTTCATCCCTCTAAACCCAGGCAGTAGTTTAAACATGTACTATATAAGTTCTGCATTAAATGTATACCTCGACTTGTTAAATTACTAGTTTACTACAGACAGATATTTCTAAGCATGAACTATAATTAGTTCAATTAAACACAATAAAGGTGTCAGTAATGTGGTGAATGGCAGCTGAAACATGTGGGAGCTAGTAGATATCTATCTCATGATTTCAAGTTCGAAGCCGACTGATCCATGGAGTTTTACACTTGATGATTGTTGGATAAGGCTGAAGATGAATTTGTCTCAACTATGGTTTACCATTGGAATAAAACCACAACTCCTGCTCAAGTATCCATTTACATGTTCAATGTCCATTGACTGACCTTTCTGCAATCCAACAACTTCCACTTGAATCGTGGTCTGGAGCAGCACTTCTGTATTATTAACATTGTCAATCCCTTGAATTTTGCTAACCTTTGTAGGTTTCCCTTTCATTTCTTAAATATAAGCTTCTTGTCACAACACAATGCTTTAAAATGACTTATCGTTTTACAAAAATGGCACTCTGCAATTCTGGCAGAACAATTGTCATGCAATGCTGTCTTTTCCCACCACACCAAAAACACTTGGTTATGACTCTTTTCCCTGTTTCAATGCAGTCACATTTTTACTCCAGCGCCCAGCAAACAATGCAGAGTCAGTCATTTTTTATCTCAGGAAGTTTCTTTGTCACCTCAAGTTACTGCCTGGCCCAACTTTCCAACTTACACTGACCTGATCAATTGAATGGCTTTCAACAACATTGAGTTATCTTTTGACTATAAAGAATCCAACAACATGATGACTTATTCTTGTATTAATTCTTTCTTTAAATTTGCAAGTTTGCAATTTTCTACCTACCAGTATAAATCATTAATGAATGAATCAATGCTTTTTCCCAGTCACTGTGTATACTTACTAAATTTTGCCCACTCAACAAGGGTGCTTGCTCTAAGACTGAATTGGGCATCAAATGATTTAGTGACTTCATCATATGAAGTTGGTTTCCTTATCTTAGTAGGATACCACATGCACAATCTCCCTTTGCTTGCAAGAAGTTTTTGATCTGCTCCTTGCTGAGCTTTGTAGCCAGTCCCGATTGGCTGTGATCCCTTGTGAACCTCCAGCTCCAGCTCAACCTGGCCTGGGCTTGCAACATGCTTGAAGCACTTTGGTAAAGGCACTGACATCTCAATTCTTTTCTTCTTTTTGTCGCTGCTCCCCACATGCTGTTTCTTCACTAACTGCCATTCTTTCCCACTGCCATCATAATGGTTGTGTCCAGGAGAGATGTTGGAACTAAATGGTAGGAAACTCAGGCCTTGAAATTTTCCAATATGTTTGAGGTTCTTGAAACTTATGTAGACAAGAGCAGGGACTGCAGGAAGGTAGGCAAACTGACTATGGCATTATGATGGAGGTAGCTATTCAAGTGACAGGGGTACAAAAGAATAGCATTGTGTTAGGAGTCAGTAAGTTTAGAGGGATAGATCCTATCTTGTGCAGCCAAGACAAATTCCGTGATAACAAGGTGTGGAGCTGGATGAACACAGCAGGCCAAGCAGCATCAGAGGAGCAGGAAAGCTGACGTTTTGGGTCTAGACCCTTCTCTTCTCGAATTCTGTGCTGGCTGCCCAGTGTGAGGATTAAGGCCATTTCCTCATGCTGGAAAGGAACTTGGAGTGAAAAGAGAAAGGTCCAATTGTTAATGTCCATATGGGCACCAATAATATTAGTAGGACTAAAAAAGATGTTCTGCTGAGGGATATGTGTAGTTAGGGACACAAAGGTAATTAACTCTGTTGGGACAACCTTTACCTGACCCATCATCACTTTGTGTGGAGCTATAAAAACAGCAATAGAATGAAACTGCTGGTGGGTGTGTTTTATAAGCCTCTGATAGTTACGACACTGCAGGAAAGAATATAAATGCTAAAGGAAGATCCTTTAGTGGGTTGAGGCTAGGGATTTAATAATAGAAAGCCAGGAAATGACAGGGACTTTGCAGAAGAATTTTGTTTTTGTCTTCACAGTAAAATACACAGAAAACATTCCAAGCTTTCTAGTAAATCAAGAAGTGAAAGGTAGAGAGGAACTGAAAATGATCACAATCGCTAAAATCACTAGGAAAATTAATGGAACTAATAGCTGATAAGTTCCCTGGATTTGATGGCTTGCATTCTGGACTTTTAAAGGAAGTGGTTGCACAACAACAAATGCTTTGGTTAGAATGATCCAAAATTCCCTGGATTCCAGAAAATTAGAAAACTGCAAATGTAACATACTATTTAAAAATGGAGGCAGACAGAAAGTAGGAAACTACAGGCCAATTAGGCTAAAGTCTATAATTGGGAAAGAAAATCATAAAACAATCAGGCAGAATCAAGACAATTTTGTGAAAAAGAAATCTTGTTTGGCAAATTTATTGGAACAACAAGCAAAGTGGCAAAAGGAGAAACTGGAGATGTAGTGTATTTTGATTTACAAAAGGCATTTGATAAGGTGCCACATAAAAGGTTAATTCACAAAACAAGAGTTCATGGTATCGAGCATGCTGTACTTGAATGGACCAAGGGTTACGTAACTAACAGTTCACAGAGAATCAGGGAAATGAGTCCTCCTCGAATTGATAAACACTAACTACAGAATACCACAAGGATTAGTGCTGGAGCCTTAATTACTTACGATCAATATTAATGATGGATGAAGGACAGTATTGTAGTCAAGTGTACTGATACAAAGACAGGCAGAAAAGGAAATAAATGGAGGAAGCAAAACATCTACTAGTTGAGATAGACAGGTTAAGTAAGTAGACAAGAATATGGAATATAATGTGAGAAACTGTGAGGTTGTCCATCTAGAAGAATATAAAGAATGAGATTATTTAAACGAAGGGAAACTGTAGAATGATGCAGTACAGAGGTGTCCTAATCATGTGCTACAGAGCTGGGGTTTTAATATAGCACCAACAGTTTTAATGCTACAAAGTCCCAGCAGTAGCAAGCACTTCCACCTCTCCTTGCACCATCGCATGAGGCAAGTGCCAAAGGCCAGCTGAATACTGAATGAGTTGAACAGTGGAGGATTGCATGAGAAAAGCTCACATGGGTCAAGGCTGATTGTTCCCCAAGACCCTCCCTAAAAACAACACCTTTCCAATAACAATGAGAAAGTTTAACCCTAAATTCTCCATGCTTCACCAAAACTATATTTCTTCAATTTTAAGGACACCTATAAACAAACTGTTGCCCTATACCATGTGATTGCTTTTACATTAACAGTTTCCAAAGCATCAGGAATATTTGAAAGAATATTGAATATGTGATCATAAGCGCATGTTGATTGAATGTTAGGTGAAGCCAAATATTTTCTCCAGTGACCACAGAGAGCTGTCTTCTCAGCCCATTGTAAGATTGCCACTTATTCCTCCCTCTAACTTTAAATTTCATTTAAAGGTTTTTTTTTACTCCAGTATCAAACTCAAACTTGGAACTCCCTCCCTGCAGCAATTGAAGAAGGCACCTCACCAGGACCTTCACAAACTCTTGTGAGTCTGAGGTTGGTATGAAAGCAAATTCGAATACAATTTCCAGCTGAATGGATCAGTTGCAAATGAGGCAGGATATCAGTGGAGATCCTTAACATTGGATCACTGTCCACAAGATTACAATAGGGACAAGGAGGTTCTAAAAAGCAACATGCCTATGGTGTGGGCAATTGTATAATCCCAACTCTCAAATTAATCTTTAAGGTTACACTTAATTCCCTGGGGACTGCTAATCTTGCCCTTCTGAAACTGATGATGAATGCCAGGCACAAGGAAAATACCTTTGAACACTTTGTTACTTAACAGATTGAAATGACTATTTTGGCTAGACATCATCTTGTTTTTCTTTAGTATTTTTCCATTGATTCAATTTTGAATGATGGATACCTATTTACTAGATCTTGTTTGCAGGATTGTTTCTGACAAAAGGTAGAACGTGACAATTCTCATCCTTTTCGGGGCGGAGAAAGAGTGTGAGATATAGAATGAAGAGAGAAGTGTGAGGCAGATTGTAGTGGGTACTCAAATTAATACAAGGAACTTGCTTTCAGTGTTGTATTGGAATCATTAGCTAGTTCTTCAGGATGCCTAAACAAACAGAAGATAAACCTGCATTAAATGCAGCTGAAAAACACCCAGATGAGTTCTGTGGTTACATGTAATGTTGAATAGGGTTGTAGTTGGCATGCATACAAGTGTGAGAGAGAATAGAAAGAAAGACAATTATATTATGTGATAAACTCAGGTTTCATTATGTAACATTCTCACCAGTTCAAGATTTTCAGAGTTGGATAAAAATATTCGAAAGATCAAGTGAGGGCGCCCATTATGTGCTGGCTTGTCCTGCAGTCTGAGGAAGAAATGTTAAGAAACTGGGTGTTTGAAGAGCACATGCACTGAAACACAATTCAGTGACATATACATACCCCATCCTGTACTCCACGGTTTGGATGAATGAACATGTGTCCTGCAGCTAAGTTTTGTTTCAAGCTTGAGTTGTGGACTCATCTTTAAAAGTGCTAATAATGTTACTTTGGTTCATTTCTAGCATACACATTTCTGAGGTTTTGGTACATACCCCATAATGTTCACTGACACTTTAGTGCCTCATTTTCAAATATGTCAACTTTTAAAGACAAGACACTGAATCAGACGGACATAAATGATCCCAAGATACTGGTCCAAACGAATATGTGAATTTTCTCTGTGTCCTGGTTCATATTCTCCTTCAGCTAATGAATTATGATCAGACCACTTATTCATTTGCTGTATATGAGATCTTATAGTATACAGTTTGGCTGCACTATTTGCCGATAAGACAGTAGCTACAATTTAAAAGGAATTAATTGATTGTAAATGACTTAATTAATTAAGGAATTAATTGATTGTAAATGATTTGGTCCTGTTCAGAAGGCAAAAAGCATTTTGGTGGACA
This sequence comes from Rhincodon typus, assembly GCF_021869965.1. NCBI lineage: Eukaryota > Metazoa > Chordata > Chondrichthyes > Orectolobiformes > Rhincodontidae > Rhincodon > Rhincodon typus. The sequence continues at coordinate 61,148,883 of NC_063339.1, forward strand.
AAGGTATGTTCAATCTGCCACAATATGTCTACTTTAAAAGTTAGCCTTGCTGCAGAACAGGCGTGCACATGAGACTGAAAGAGCAGCTAGCCTGCATTTTCATCAATGGCTTTAAAAAAGGTGCCCACAAGGACCAGAGATTCTTATGGTATGGATTTCACCTTTTCCAATGTTAAGTTGCATCTGGTGCCAAATTCAGGTGAAATTTCAATTTCCGACAACGGTCATATCATCAAGAAGAGAAAGTAATCAATCGCAGTGCAGCATTCTCTCAGACAGCAAACCTGATGGTTACAAGCACTAATTATCTTTCACTTTTTAAAATCATTTTACAGAGGACAAAGTAAAGATTGAGACAAACAAGTAGAATTAAGATAGAAACTAAGCTATTATAATAGAGAAATCTGACATTCTGCAAGATTACAATTAATTCTCTAGGGCCAGAAGGTTTATTCTGGAATAATTGTGAACATAGTACATTGTTGAAAACTGAATTAGTCCTCCTAAAAATAAGGTGCAATTTTTTTCCAAGGGGTTTTAAAGCAAGGCTAATAATGAAAGGGGCATGCTGTTGTCAGTTCAATGATTTCTAATTGATTACTGTTGATGGGGATTTTAATAGCACACCCTATGGAGAACTGTAGAATCACTGATAGTAACTTCGGAAATTGTGAGTTTAATTGCAAATTTCGTAAGTCAGCTCAAGGACCTCACCCTGCTGCTGTCAGTACTTCACCCACAGCAAGGAGAGGCCAGCCACCTATGGTTAGCCTGTCAGATTCATGGAGCTCCACAGTCCTCGCACATCCTCCTCACCCAACTGACTAAACAGTCAGAGGGAATCCTGCCCACAGTCCCAATCGTTGTTTCATTGCAATTTAATGCTTGGAGCAGTGTTAATTGCTTTAAGATGAGTCTTGTCCCCTATCTCAGGAGGAAATCTTGTCCTAAAGAGTTGCCAACAAATTAGATGGCTGATAGTCTGTAGTCCCAATAGCAGCAGACAGGAGTGCTGATTACAGCTGGGACAGGCAATTCCACAAACCAAGAAGATCAGTTAAGTGTGCAATCAGGGGTCTCAGCAAGGGTATGATATGGGTGGATAGACTATATTGTGTAAGTGTCCTGGAGAAGCTTAAAGGCAGAATGATTTTAAGGAGGTAATGCCACTGATATGATCAGGAAAGCTGCAAAGGCGGCCTTCTCCTTTCCCTGACACTAACCAATTCACCTATAAAGGCTGCCAGACTGACCATGTGGTGGCTCAGTGGTAGCACTGCTGCATCACAGTGCCAAAGACTTGGCTTCAATTCCAGTCCATGTTTTTCTAAATATGAGAAAATCTTATACCTCAGAACTTCTCCAAAATCTTCCCCAAAAATTTCCCTACCACTGACTTAAGGTTCACAGGCCTGTAACCTCCCATATTATCCCTGTTGCCCTTTTCGAACAAAGGAACAATGTTGGCTATTCTCCACCCCTCCTGTGACAAAAGAGTATTCAAAGCTTTCAGACTAGACTTCAGCAATTTCCTTACCTGTCTCTCTCAGCATTCTCTGATGGATCCCACCAGGTCTTGGAGACTTGTCTACCTTAATGCTTTTTAAAACACCCAAAGCCGCCTCCTTTTTTATATGGATAGGCCCCAGATTATCCCCCTCCCGACATTTATTGTCCACCATGTCCTTTCCTTTGTGAGGAATGCAAGTTATTCATTAAGCACTTCACCCACTTCCTCCAGCTCCACAAATAAATTTCCTCCTTTGTCCTTGAGTAGACTAACCCTTTCCCTAGCTACCTGTTGCTTTCACATTTTCCCATGATCTTCCCTCATATCTGTTACTCTATCTCCCACTGGCTGTTGGGAGGTGTGTAGTATAATCTTATCAAAGTGATAGAAGTGTCCCTATTCCTGAACTCTACTCATATTGTGTGGCTGGATAAGCCCTTCAAGGTGACCTCCCTCAGTACAGCTGTGATATTCTCCATTTTTAGTAATGCAACTTCCCCTCCTCTTTTACATCCCTCTCTGTCTCATCTGAAACATCTAAATCCTGGAAAGCTGCCAGTCTTGTCCCTCCCTCAACTAAGTCTCTCTAACAGTTACAACATCATAGCTATATGTATTAATTCAAGTTCTAATTTCATCTACCTTATCTGTCATTCTCATTGCATTAAAAGAAATACACCTCAGACCACCAATTCCACCATGTTCAGTAACCTCTCTTTGTCTGCTCATCCACTTAGTCTTATTGACCTTCGTATCAGTCTCCTGATACAGTGGCTCAGTGGTTAGCACTGCTGCCTCACAGCGTCAGGGACCTGGGTTTGATTCCACCTTTGGGCGACTGTCTGTGTGGAGTTTGCACCTTCTCCCAGTGTCTGCGTGGGTTTCCTCCAGGGGCTCCAGTTTCCTCCCACAGTCCAAAGATGTGCAGGCTAGGTGGATTGGACATGATAATTGCCCGTAGTGTTCAGGGATGTGTAGATTAGGTGGGTTATAGGGGAAATGGGTCTGGGTGGGATGCTCTGATGGTTGGTCTGGGCTTGTTGGGCTGAAGGGCCTGTTTCCACACTGTAGGGATTCTACAATTCCTCCTCAGTCATTTTACTTGCTGACCTACTGCTCTGACTCCCACCCATCTGCCACAAGTTCAAACCCTACTGAGTGGCACTAGTAAACCTCCCTGCCATGGTATTGGTGCCCCTCCAATTTAGATGCAACCCATCCTTCTTATACAGGTTCCACCTGTCCCAGAAGACATCTCCATGATCCACATAACTGAAGCCCTCCCTCCAGCTCTTTAGCCACATATTTAACTGTACTATCTTCCTATTCCTAGCCTCACTGGCACATGGTACAGAAAGTAATCTCAAGATTATGACCCCACAGGGTCCTGTTTTCAACTTCCTACCCATCTCCCCTGAACTCCCTTTGCAGGACCTCCCCTCTCTTTCTGCCTATGTCATCAGTATCAATATGGACCACAACCTCTGGCTGCTCACCCTCCCCCTTCAGAATACCCTGTACCTGTTCTGAAACATTCTTCACCCTGGCACCAGCAAGGCAACACATCATCCTTGAATCTCACTTGCAGCCAAAGAAATGACAATCTGTGCCCCTGACTATAGAGTCCCCTATAATTACGACATGCCTACACTTTGACCTTTCCTGCTGTACAATAGTGCCACTGATCTGGATGCTGCAGCTGCTTTCCCCTCAGAGGTCATCCCCCAAACAGTGTCCAAAACAATTCTATCTTTTTGAGAGGGGAATAGCTACAAAGGACTCCTGAATTGCCTTCCCATGTTTACTCATTTTCCTGATGGTCACCCAACTGGTGTAGCCCTCACTGATGGTGTGACCATCTCACTAAATGTGCTATCCAGGACATTCTCAGCCTCATGGATGTTTCATAAGGAGTCCATCCACACTCCATGCGGAAAATCAGGAGCTGCAGCTGAACACACTTTCTGTATACATAGTCACCATGGACACTGGAAGTATCCCTGATTTCCCACATATTCCAGGAGAAGCATTCTCACAGAGCCAAATTCTCCTGCCACTTTGACCTTTATTAACTAAAACAACCTTATCAACTACAGACAACAATCTAGGAATTGATTACACAATAGAATCCACTAGACACCAAACTCAGGTCTCTCACTCCTGTGCCATGGTTATCTCTACTAAATTGTATCATGTACATTTCTGGGATTTGAGTACAAAAACAGAACTTGACTAACATATTTTAGATAGATGAGCAAAATTAGATAGTACCTCCCACTCAATGAAACAATAATAAAACCAAAATACTACGAAAGTCTTAAATTAAGAAGAGTTCATGATTAATATAATTTCACTTCCCAATGCTATTCAAAAGACGTGAACAATCTCACTTTGGTGTGACAGTTGCCAGTTAATAAACATTTTCTTTTGTCAATGAAATACACATCTTAACAAACTATCGTCTCTATAAAATATAATTCATAATTCTGAACATTACAAAGGTAAATTGAAATCTAAAATGACACATTAATTATTTGCCTTAAATATCAATTCTGCCTTTAGGGCCTATAATTCTTTCACTGCGTTTCAGATGTTAAAAATAAAGTGAGTGCATATTCTATTTCTTTAGCTCTTCAGGAGTTGAACTGGCATAAAAGAAGTGTAGTTAGTTTATGCCCTGATTTTCCTTTTGATAACAGCCTACCATGTGAAGAGTCATGGAAGCAAATTCATGATCACCCATTTTGAAAACACGTAATAGATTAAGTGATGGTAAATAGATTTTCCACTTGAACCAGCAAACTCATGTGCTGATGATGTAGACCTCCTCAAAACTCTGCTTACTGTATACATTCACAAAAACATCAGAAGCATTACTAGCATGGCATGTTAACATTTGTCTTTTAAGTAGTTCTAATAGTCAGTGCATTTGATTTGCATCACAAGGAGATTTGCGCTGTGGACACACGCCCAACAAAAATGTTTTTGTCAGTCTAACGTTATTATACTTAGAACCCTCCATTCAGCAAAAGGAGGAAATGTCAATATTGGCTCCTTTCCAATTTAGATCTTATGAGAGGACACCTTTTCCTCAACTAATATCCCTTTATATAGCGTTTGATTTCCACGCATGGATGCTCGTCACGAGGATCAAAGAGTTAACATACCACCAAAAAGAATGGTGCACTTAAAGTCTTCTACTTATTTAACTGACAACACCCAGAATATAATTTTAGTAGGAAATAGCATTTATATTTGGCTATTATGTTCGTAAAAACATATTTATGTTACTCAATATCGTTGATGTCCTCTCAGCAACTGCATTTTTATTATATTTTTTCTGTATTACGCACGGCCTCTTTACTATTTTGCTTTTGGATGTATTAACATATTCTGAATGTTATTTTAGAAATATTATAAGTATTTCCAGAAAGTAGGTAGGGATTGTGCAAATTCAGAAATCTCAAAAATGCACCAAGAGATGTTGGCTGCTGTGTAGGTTACCACACAGCCTGTGTCTTCTGAAAATGAATATTCAGCCTTTTGTCAGGTTTTAATAGCATCACATAATTAAACTTTGATGAAAGAGTAATTATTTTGGTGTGTGCTCATGGACAGAAGAGTCCACAGAGAAGACAATTTCATTTTATAAAATAATCCTGTACAGTAGGGACCAGACTGCACTCATCAGAGAAAGTGAAAACCTGGGGAGCTTTAGAAATGAGACAATGGCAAATGTGGCTTGTAAATTGAATAACAGTATTCCTTTCATCTGTTTACATCCAATTATGTCTCTTGATACCCTTCAGTGCGTTGGTTTGTTTTGATCTGCAGTAAAGCTCAAAAGATTTCTGAATTAGATTCTCATACCAATGTCACATGCATGTTCTGTGCGATGTCAAGTAGGTGCATGGGGGCCCCCATGGAATTGTCTGTTTCAACGTTATGTCTCGAGAGAGATATCACTATATTCAGCCACTATCACGCTCACTGTAAGTTATATTGTATTATAAACCTTGCCAAGTATTTTTGTTAAATTTTCTAAAGTAAGCAAAGATTCAGACATTACTTGTCAAGTGACAGTTTATAACTCCTAGGCATTGTATGTCTCTCTGGTATTTTTATGCATATTGCTATACAATTATCAAGTACAAACGTGGAGTTGGCAAACTATAGTTAAATAGAACTAATTAAAACAACATGAAATTAGATTTGTGTGTTTTACTGTCATCTCTGTCTTTAACAAAAAACAAACAGGAAAATATTTGAAATGGATATTGATAGTGCCAAAGTGACCAAATAAAATGAACCTTTTCTCTCAACCTAAGAGTAGAATCACAAACTGGCCATTCCTGCAAGAATTAGCATTAATTCGGCAGTTTTTCTTTGCAAGTTTATAGGGTACTGAAAGTATCAAGCTGATCTAATGAGTGGGTCCCATTCTGGAGCTTTGGCTAAGTCACATTGTTGGAGCTGAAGGGATGGAGTTTTTTTTTTAATTTGGCTGTCCTGTGCCTTGTTGGATTCCTTAGTGTTACACTCAATAGCAAAAGCAAAAGTCCAAAATGAACTGAGCATAATGTATGTTCTACATAAAAAGCTGCTAGAGTTGGCACCATTATCTTCATATTAGGCAATAGAAAAGTAGACTAGAGCTATATCCAGACTGATACCCAATGGCTCATAATTTAGGTAAGAATATGTGTGAAATAGAGGGAGGAATAAAGAGAGTAAGAAAAGCTGAGGAGATGATCTGGATCACTCATGATGCCTTTTTCAGTTGGTTGGAATGCCAAGAATCACATTTGAACCACATATACAAATATGCCTTGCTTGGGCAACATTCCAGAGTTTAATGATGCCATAACACGGAAACAATGCTGTCAGAAAAGGACTGAGGGGAAACTGGCTGAAGAAGGATAAAGACCAATGCATGGTTTAATCTCACAGGCACAGGCACATATCTGCCTCATACCAGAGCTTTGTTGTTTGCAAGTCCCACGGTTGCCAAACACATGGGTTCCATCTTCAGCTTTAAACCATTAAAGCTGACTCCAAGATGGCTTTTTCTCCCAGAAGAGCTCCATCTTATAGCAATAAAAACTGTCACAGATCCATTTAAAATAAACCAATCTTCTGCACTTGCGAGTGATTGAATTTCTTTTCTTTTGCAGAACTTTTCTCCATAACATAGATTCAACCAAAACACTCTTTAAAAGCTTTGTGGCTTGGTTGCATTTTGATGATCTCCAATCAGTCAATCTTGGAAGTTTAAAAACTGCTCACTTTTTTCTGTTAAAAAGCCACATTACTTTGAAAGCGAAATTTGAAAAGGCAAATATTCACAGAATAATATGGTCAAAATTTTCCATCATATAAATACCTGGTTTCATAATTCATAATTCATTTGGTTTAGACATTAACTTTCATTGAATTAAATTTAAATGTGGATAAATGGAAAAACCTGATGAGTAAAACGTATAAACAACCGTGAAGTAATTGCATTCAATCAGTTCTGGTTATAACAGGTCCAAGGGTAACCTGTACACATTTAATAAGGTAGAGTTAAAACTGAGAAAACCTAAACAATGCATGATCCATTTTTGAGTATATGGTAGGGACAAGAGGCCGACAGTTATTTTAACAATGGATGTGAATTCCTTATACAATTCTGAGATCAAAGAAGCTAAAATCAGCTTTTGGACAAGGAATTTCTTGGTGGAACAGTTCTAGAAAGACACATGATTAAGGCTGTAGATTTGCTCACCGAGCCGGTATGTTTGATTGCAAACGTTTCGTCGCCCTGCTAGGAAACATTGTCAGTGTGCCTCCAGTGAATGCGACTGGGGCAACACATCCATAATAGCGCAAGCCAAACAGAGACATGCCAGAGAATTCTTGGAGGCCTGGCATTCCAACTCCATCAACAAACACATTGAACTGGATCCGATATACAAACGACTGAAAAACAGAACCAGAAGTGATGCCAATCACCCCAGCAAACCGAGGCATATAAATAACAAGCAGGACAGAACACCAACGCTTCACTGGAGGCAAACTGACGATGATGTTACCGAGCAGGGTGATGAAACGTCTGCAATCAAACACACCGGCTCAGCGAGCAAGTCTACAACCTCATCCACAACCTAGCTACAATTCTTTTCAAAAGCTTTAGACAGATGGTTAACTTGAGTAGAGATACAATGGTAAAGTCACCATAGTCTTACCAGACCACAGGGCTGCTCTTTCATGAGAGAGAGAGAGACGACTGGTGGTGGTTAACATGATGATCACCATGCCTCAGACAAGGGGAGAGGTTGAGAAGGCAGGGACTTCATGGTAACCTCAGCTGATGCAGGAACTGAACACAAGCTATTGGCATTACTCTGCATCATTAATCTATTGTCCAGCCAACTGAGCTAACCGACTCTCGACTTTGTATAGGTCACAGAATCAAAGGGTTGTTTTGAAAGTAAATTTACATTTCCTTTTGAGAACATCCTCAGTATTTCACACGGCTATGAAGATAGGTCATACAAGAGAGAAGCCTTTTTGTGTTTGGTTTTTTTGTGTGTTACTTCACTGAATACAAGTTGAACACTTAAGAGCAGGCAGGCAGCAAGATGAAGCCTCTCAGGAGCTGCAAAGCAGCTGTGCAAACAAGAGTTGTACAGATACTGTGGAAAAGTTATGGAGGAAAGCAAATTATGTCCTTCCAAAATCGAGACAAGGAGTAGAAGCCATTAGAAACAGGGTATACTGTATCTGGATTTTCGAATCACTAAGTACAAAAGTTGTATAGAGGTTGAAACTTGAACTGACAAGACTCCAATTATGTGCTTTCAGAATGAAAGTTGGAAGACTGATTAGGCAAAAGCTAATGGCAGTATCCCCATGATGTCTCACACCTCAGTGAATATCTGGAACACTGAAGAGAAATCAAAGAGAAATCTGGAGAGTTGAGGTGTACTTGCTTCAAGTTCTGGAAAGCTAAGTGAATGAATCAAGAAGATATTTTGAGTAAAATTAGGAAATAAAAGGGGAATAGGATTTATCGTCTAAGGATGGGATATATGCACATATTTTCTAAGTGTCAGGGTGAGCATATTAGGTGTGACCAAACACACTAAACCCACCAGCAAGATAACTTTCCCAATCACTTACCAATCAGATCACTAAGAACTGACAATTGAGTAAGTATGTCACCCTATCACAGACCTTGACACTGGCCCTGACACGGTTGCCTGAAGCTTCTAGGTCTTAAAGTCTGTGAGTCAAGGCCTATTCCTCAGGGAAACCAGAGGCTACAGATATTTTTTATTTCCTTCTGATTACAGGGTAGGGGGTATGGTCACAGGAGGAGATGGGTCAGAGGCAAGGGCAGTGAGGAGGCTTTCTAAGGCCACCTCCTAGCCACATCGTACCTCCGATTGCCCTCAGAATGGGGTAGAATTGGAACTCCCTCAAACTGGCAGGCTGGTTGCCATAGTTTCCTGGATGAGGACCTAGTGAACTTTCTTGCTCGTTGGAGAGGCAAATGATCAGGAACGTGGCAAATTGAAGCCTTTAAATGACAATTAATTGATCACAAGGCCCTGAATTGCTGGGACATTGAGAAAGCCCCAAATGGAATATCTTGCTTCGCACTTAATTGCTAAAGTGGTAAAAAGTGGGCGAGTTTCTCTTCGCGGCCACTATTTCCCTTTTTGCCAACTCCAGGCAGAGGGAAGTTGTGCCATAAGTCTTGAACTGGGAGCCTGTGATACTTGCTTTGTTTAATTATTTTTGCTATATAAAGCAAAGTTTTTTTTGGTTTAAAAATGTAAAGTCTTACAGTGTAATTCTTATGTTCAATCATTCGGTGATTGAATTTCTCTTTGAATGTTAATAGTGTCTACAGAGCACTTGCCTTTATACAGTGATTTTAATGTGGAAGAACATCAAAAGACATCACAAAGAAGATTTATCAGGCAAAGTTTGACACTGGGGAGCCACATTGGGAGTTTTAAGTGAGGTGACCAAAAACATAAACCAGGAGAGAGAGAATGAGTGAAATAGAGTGGTTTCTAAAGGAAATTCCAGAAATTTGAATTGGAAGCACTTACAAACCAGGAGCCAAAGTAGATCAAAAAGAATTTGAAGCTATAATTTTAAAATGTTTACTTCAATTAATTTGAATCACAGAACTTTCCAAATTTTTGTTCTGAAACTAGTTGCTGTCATCCTGAAAGGTCATTCAAAAAATGGAACAGGACAATCTGCTGAGGAATATGCATCAAGTAAAGTGACTACTGTTTAGTCAACAGATGGGTCACTTATAACACAAAAGAAACTATACAGTCAGATTCCCTCCCAACTGGATGGGCTATTCTGTTGTTTGTATGCCACACTTAGCATCTCAGTTGAGAACTGATGAAGTCACATCTAACAGATGCAGACAGACTTGACTGTCAGATGGTTCTAGGATTCTAAACACCGCCATGTGGCTAAGAATCAAGCAATCATAAACTGTTCCTTAAAAAATTAGTATCCAACCAATATTTTATCTTTGAAGACCAACATTAAAGATACTTAAACCAAAAATATGCATTTTGTTATTTGTAAACATTTGATTTACATTGCTTAAGATTATTAATTCATGGAATAATTGTAAGTTAACAAATGTTATGTTAAAATGAAAAAGCTTAAAGCATGAATGATTACTATTATACGCCCTTATAATCTGTAATTTGATTTTGCACTGAAATGGCAAAGTATAGTTTCTTCTGTGTATTTTGGATAAGTTCCCTCAACCAAACATTCTCTGCAATTTACTCTCCTAAATTATCTTTAACTGGCAAAATTTGAATTGAGCTTTCCTAGTGCATCAATTACATTGAACAAAGTTCCAATTGTTTTGGTCCAATTTTTTAACATTTTCCGACTTAGTGCTAATTTCTGGGTGTAGCATATAATGGACTTCCTCTTCCAATCCCACATTTTTCTGACTCCCTGTGCCATACCTGAGACCTAAAACATGTCTTTATTGTCAATATTTGTAGCCATTAGAGCTTATTTCCATACATGTTCTGCTATTCCACTTTCGTAAATTTGATTAATTATTTGTTTCAGTATAAAAGCAAAATACTACAAGCTCAGATATCTCAGATCAAAGAAAATGCTGGAAACATTCATTGGTCAAGTAGCACGTGTGGAGAGAGACAGAAAAAATGACATTATGCGTTGATCAACCTTCAGCAAAACTGGGCAAAAGTTAGAGATGGAACATGATTGAAGTAAAGTTTCAGAGAAAGGGGTAGAGAAGGAAAAAATAAACAGTGGAAGGAAGAAGGAATTAAATATCTACAAGGATGTTGATCAAGGCAAAAGGCAATAGTAATAAAGAAAATAAAAAAAATAAAAGATGGACCATGATATTTACAGTATTTTTTGTTTGTGTTATTTTTAGTTCTTTACTTCACATTAATTTGTACAACTGAGTGGCTTGCTGGGCCATTTCAGAGGTTAATTGAGAATCAGCCACATTGCTGTGGGCCTGTAGTCACATGTAGACCAGGCCAGGTAAGGATGGCAGTTTCTTTTCCTAAGGGGCACTAGTGAACCAGATGGGTTTTTCCAACAATCGGCAATTTCATGGTGATCAGTAGATTCTTAGTTTCAGACTGTTTTGTTAAATTATTGAATTCAAATTCCACCATCTGCTATGGTGGGATTTGAACCCAGGTCCCCGGAACTTTAGCTGGGGCTCGTAGATTAATAGTCTAGAGATAATACCACTAGGCCATCGCCTACCTTTGTTGCATGTGAATTAATGTTGTACTCTAGTCTGCAAGGTTAAGACATAATCTGATGCAAAAAGATGTTTGAAAATAGTGGAGCCGGCAGAAAATCATTGACTTATCAGATGCCAGTTTTGAGAGTTAGGCTGTGTAATGCCTAAGGGAATTGGATTCTGCAGGGCCCAAGGATCTGCCTCCTTGGCTTTAAAGAGTGATGACTAAAATAACTCCATAGACACCAGTATTGCGTCACCAATTCACCTGTAAACACACATGCATAGTGCTTGACATTGGTCCAGCTTCCTCAGGGCCAACTATCAGAGTGATCAGAACCTCTGACACTCCTGTTTATATCTGTCATCCAGGCTCCCTGATTGGACCCTAACAGGTAACTCATATTCTACAAGGTCCACCTGGCTGACCTCATTATAATCACTGCAGTGACGAGCAGGTTTTGTGGTATAATTTTTCCCATGGATGGTCTAGGGCAAGTTAGCTTGTTCAAACATGCACTTCTCAGCTCAGTATTTATGAAAGTGAGATGTGGGGTGCTATATTTGGTAGATCATATGGTGAAAGAGGCAGAAGTGCCTGCCACTGCTAGGACTTTCTAGATTCCAAGGCTCAGGCACAATATTTAAATCTGATTTGGACCACTTTCTGGCATGCATGGAAGCGTTGTGGCAGACATCAAGCTCCTGACTTGCTCTCAGTGCTCGATTGTCACTAGCACTATTTCATTCTTACTCTGCACATCCATCTTCTCCAATTAATTCCCTCTTCTCTCACGCAGACACCAGTGGTACTCATAAAATCACTGCAAGCTAGGGGCGGCACTGCTGATCCTCTGTTCCATCGTCACCTCTGAGGAGGATCCTGTGACTCCTCACAGGGTGTACCCTAAATGTATTCACCCATACTCTATACCAGCAGAGAGGCTTTCACCTTGGCCTAAATTAGACTCAGGGGCATAATGTAGTCAGCACATCACCGACACATAACCCAGCCCGTGGAGAACATTAAAAGAGACCTAAGGGGTAATTTTTTTCACGCAGTGGGTAGTGTGTGTGTGGAATGAGCTGCCAGAGGAAGTGGTCAAGGCTGGTTCAATTACAACATTTAAAATATAAATAAATAGGAATAGTTTGGAGGGATATGGGCCAAATGCTGGAAAGTGGGACTAGATTAATGTAGAATATCTGATTGGCATGGATGTGTTGGACAGAAGGGTGTGTTTCCATGCTACACATCTCCATAACTCTATGATGTCTCTAGCACTGAGAGGACTAACAGAGACCGACCACATGCTAAGCCTCAGCAGAAGTCATAACCCTGGTCTCAACCATGAATGAGATGCAGAGATAAGCATGAGAACATTAGGAGGTGGGACACTTCTCTCTGCCATGGTAGATCCATGATGGGAATGCCTTGCTGTAGTCAGGGTAGTAGCTTCCTTGGAGACTCAGGTCCAACAGAATGCTCATCAGTTTCCAGATATGCAGTCGGTTCTACACTCCATCACTCAAGCCATGGGTACTCAGCATCAATGGCAAAGTGAAGGTTGGAGGTGGAGTTGGAGGCATCTCAACTTCAGCCCAGGTGCTCATGGTCTCAGGAAAAGAAGCTGATGCCAGAGGCACCCAGGGGCAGATGTCACAAACAGGGACCCTGGAAGCTTCTTCTCTGGAATCTCCAGAGGTGCCCTGCCCTTCCAACTTACCCTCTCTGTCACTCCAAAGCCTGCAGCAGTTCGAGCCAAAGAGGGGGAGTCTGCATCTGGGCAGGAGGCTTTCAGAACTACTGGTTCATGTAGATCAAAGGGCATCAGGGTACCACTGCCCAAGTGTTCCAAATCTATAGAGCCAGCCAAAGCGTAGACACCCTCCATCCTAGCTGCAGGAATTGAGCCTGCACCTGGATGTAGTGAGAGGGAAAGGAAGAAGAAAACATACTAAGGGCAAATAGGTAACATGGCTTTTAGAATTAGCATTAGAATCAGGATTAGATTTTATTGTCACATGTACTCAAGTACAGAAGTAAACGAATACGGTGAAAAGTTTACAAAGTCACCATTCACCATCTTGGATATAAACAATCGAACTTTAAAAAAAAACCGTCTGGATACAATAACCAGAATAACCGTCTTAGAAACAAAAAAAGGAACAAAAAAGAAAGCAGAAATACAAAACAAAACAGAGCCAAGAAGAAAGTGGGATGAGTCCAGATCTAAAAGTCCTATCTCCATGAGGTAACCTTATCTCTGAAAGGTAAGTGGGCTTCCCTCCCCAAAGCTTTGAGTCCCAGTACTACCACAGACCCTCAAACTCACTGTCACTGCCTGCCCTCGAACTCACTGCCACCGTAGATCCTCGAACTCGCCTTCCACTGCCACTGCAAGCCCTCGCAAGTCATTCCTTGAGTCTGTTGCTGCTACTCTGCTGTTATCATTGCAAGTGAGCTGTTACATTTGTTAATATATATTGTCTTGCATTGTTATAATGTCTGTGGTAGTATTATTTTCAAAATAGGACCTGGATTAATCATACTCATGTGAAAGATGAGGAACCCTTCATACATCCTACGTATTAAGATGATGCTGTCACCAAGTATTGCCGGTCCATCTCGGCCTCCTCCAGTGGTCCCCAACATTAGAAATACCAGTCTTCAACCAATTCAATTCGCTTGCATGATATCAAGAAACAGTTGGAGACACTGAACTGAAGACTTGTGCTCCAGAACTTGCCGCTCCCCTAGCCAAGCTGTTCCACTACAGTTACAACACTGGTATCTACCTGACAGTGTGGAAAATTGCCCAAGTATCTCCTGTACACAAAAAGCAGGACAAAACCAACCCGGCCAATTACCGCCCCATTAGTCTAGTCTCGATCATCAGTAAAGTGATGGAAGGTGTCATTAACAGCGCTATCAAGCAGCACCTGCGCAGCAATAACCTACTCAGTGATGCCCAGTTTGGGTTCCGCCAGGGCCACTCAGCTCCTGACGTCATTACAGCCTTGGTTCAAACATGGACAAAAGAACTGAATTCCAGAGGTGAGGTGAGAGTGACAGCCCTCGATATCAAGGCTGCATTCAACCAAGTGTGGCATCAAGGAGAACTCGCAAAACTGGAAATCAATGTGTATTATAAGGCAAACTCTCCACTAGTTGGAGTCGTACCTGACACACAGGAAGATGGTCGTGGTTGTTGGAGATCAATCATCTCAGCTCGAGGTCATCTCTGCAGGAGTTCCTCAGGGTAGTGTCCTCGGCCCAACCATTCATCAATGACCTTCCCTCCATCATAAGGTCAGAAGTGGGCTTGTTCGCTGATGATTGCACAATGTTCAGCACCATTCGTGGCTCCTCAGATACTGTTCAAATGCAACAAGATCTGGACAATATCCAGGCTTGGGCTGACAAGTAGCAAGTGACATTTGCACCACACAAATGCCAGGCGATGACCATCACCAAAATAAGACAATCTAACCACCACCTCTTGACATTCAATAGTGTTACCATCGCTGAATTCCCCACTATCAACATCCTGGGGGTTATCAATGACCGGAAACTCAACTGGACTCACCACACAAACACAGTGGCTACAACAGCAGGTCAGAGGCTAGGAATACTGCAGCGAGTAACTCACCTCCTGACTCCTCAAAGCCTGTCCACCATCTACATGGCACAAGTCAGGAGTGTGATGGAATACTCCCCACTTGCCTGGATGAGTGCAGCCCCAACAACACTCAAGAAGCTTGACACCATCCAGGACAAAGTAGCCCTCTTGATTGGCACTGCATCCACAAGCATCCATTCCCTCTACCACCGATGCTCAGTAGCAGCTGTGTGTACTATCTGGAAGATGCACCACAGAAATTCACCAAAGATCCTCAGACAGTGCCTTCCAAACCCATGAGACTTCCATCTAGAAGGATAAGGGCAGCAGACATATTGGAGCACGACCACCCCCTGCAAGCCATTCACCATCCTTACTTGGAAATATATCGCCGATCCTTCTCTGTCGCTGGGTCGAAATCCCCAAATTCCTCCCCCCTAATAGCATTGTGGGTCAACCTACAGCAAGAGGACTGCAGCAATTCATGAAGGCAGTTCATCACCAGCTTCTCAAGGGCAACTAGGGATGGGCAAGAAATGCTGGCCAGCCAGCGATGCCCACATCCCACAAATGAATAGAAAAAAAAATACTGCTTCTTGTATCCTGAACAGCTTAGAGGTGAGTTGCTGGATTTTGTTTCTGGCTATTGGTACAATTAAAAGTAATTTTGAACTTTCTGATGTTTTCCCAAAGCTTCAATAACATACCAATAGTGGCCGCTGGTGTTTTATTTGATACTTTAATTTTTATTTGATCTTTTAAAAGTTTGTTCTGAAACACAATCATTCCAGACATGTTGGCATCCCTCTTGGAATTCAACGTGACTGGGAGAATGAAGATAAATGGGTCCATACAGAGAAGGGAACAACATTGGGTAAGGGCAGGGTCTCAGTGGGAGGCTATTTCTGTAGACAGACTTTAGGGAGCAATTCTCTCACCTAACTTCAACTAGGAACAATGCTTCTGATTCCTTTGCTGTACTAAAATGGCCTCAAATGATATCTGCCCACTATTGGAATCTCAATGCTGGATGAGGACGCTTGGGGCTATGAAGGTGACCATAGTTCTTAACTTTGAATCATCCGGCTCCTTCCTTGATGTTGCTAAATATTTAAAATGTTTGAAATACACTTCTACAAGGGGAAATAATCAAGGCTGTCAGTTAATATAGGTAATTAAGAACCCACCACATTGCTGTAGGTCAGATTAGGTAAGGATGGCTGACTGCCTTCTCTCAGGGCTGGATCTTTGTTACCAAAATGGGTAGCTTTAGTTAGGAAATTTCCTGACTCACTGAACAAACTTCAAAGAAGCTCCAATTCCTCCCTCAAGACAATTCCACAGTTACTAGTAGCTCTTAACACTCATAATTTCCCAAATAAATATCATACAAATAAAAGTAACAGTTCTAAATTGAGTCTCAAGTGTACTTTGATTTATTCTGGATTAATGTTCCATATAGATTCTATTTTGGGAAGGAAAAATTCATAAGAAAGCTTGTAATATTTCAATGACGCCTGTTATCCAGATTTTGCTACATGTTATTTACAATGAAAGGAGTAATTACAGTATTGATAATGGTGAGATGAACAGAGTTGGAATACATACAAACATGGGACACTAGTTTTAAAAGAAGAGAATTATCTTCAACTAAGAAACTCTCAGTCTTTCAGCTTATTATTATTATCAAAGTTCTTTACTTCTGATAATATTAAGCATTAATGATTAACACCATAGACCAATGCTCGCCAAACTTTTTCTCACTGTGACCCTATTTCAGGGAAAATTGTTATGCCTCCTCAATGAGACTGGTGAACAGGATGGGGGAACCAATGGGTTGGGGGAAGGGATGGTGGCTGGGAAATGGGGACCTGTCTGTTAGAGCAAGGAGGGCAGTTATTATAAATGGGTCGGAAACTTGCAACCCCAAAATTTCAGCTCACGACCCCACTTGAAGATCCGACCATCACTTTGAAAGCTCCTGCCAGGAGGTACGATTCAGCAATTCCACAAGTACGAACTATTGCAGTTAAATGCCTTGGCCAAGTCTTCGTGCTTTTGTCATGTCAAACAAGACATCATCCAATGTTGTGACACCCTCCATGAACTCTTCACAATGAAGGTATAGTGAACACCATCTGGGAGAGAAATAAACACCCATTTGCTTGTTCTGGACAGGCAAAAATATGCTGCAGTAGACACAGATTTATCATTACCTGTCCCCCAGGCACATATGTCAGATCCTCATTATTCAATTCATGATCATACCACAAAGAACACAATAAAGACTGCTGCAACAAACTTTGACACAACTGTGATTTGAGAAGGCAACAATTTTAACTGTTGTGAAAGCATTCTACATGCCTTTGTATCTGAAGTCATTTTAGTTACATTTTAGGCAGATAGAATTTAATTGCAACAAGTGATTGCTCTTTTGTGGTTATCCCAGGTGTGCTCTTCCAAACTATTTTGTTTTTATGGTTTAACCTGTCAACCTCTGCATTTCCAAGCACCGGGAAAATTGAGTCGAGACGTTTTTGCAATGTTGCAATTTCAGTTAATCCTAGGCTGAATTATAATACCTTATCTCCATTTTAATTTGTTTCTTCCTTGAAGAAGTCATAGACCCAATCTTTTATGTTGTTTTACTCTCCACCCATCTGACTTGACTGACCCAATGCAGGGTGCCTGTCATCACTCACCTTGTCTTCGGTCTTGAGGAGCACTGCGTGAGGCTGGTGTTGTTGACTCTCCAGCTCCCTCTGTTGGTGCAGTGCCTGTCTCTCCATGGCAACCACCAACATGGTGATGGAGGCAGCCAGTCAGTTGCAGGACTGGCTGCACTGCTGCAGTTTCTCCACTATGAGGGCCTGTGCCTCCTGTATGCTTGCCTGCCACTGCTGCTTGTCTTTGTGCATTCGGAAGTAGCTCAACATGGCCAAGACCACAGGGTCATCTCCTGCCAGACGCTCAGTAGTCATCTGTCTCTGGCAATCCTCAGACCTAGGGCCTTCCTCGCTCACCTATGGGCAGATCATTCAGTACTAAGAACTTACTATGTGCCCTTATAAAATCCCACTGAGATGTCTTCATCTGTTCTGCTGGAGTCCAGTAGGCTGTGATGGTGATGGTCCCTCCAATGCATCAACACTGTCATATAGAGAGACTGAGGAATTCCTTGTCTGCACCTTTAAGGCACAAGAAGCACACAAGGCTTTGCAGTGATTGTTTAATAGAGATGTTTGACACCTGTTTAATGTGACCGTTACAGGGCCTGACAAGTGTTACTTACTTGGGTGTTGGGGCATGAATGTCTCTGTATCCCTGCAGGAATGATCTCTGCCTTTTCATGCTGGAGTAAGTTATTCTTTCCTCCGGGAGTTAGGGGGCGGGGGTGGATGGGGTGGTGAGGACACATGTATCTAGTACCTCACCAACAGTCCAACATCACTCCTGTTAAGGGATATATTTTCTTGTCATGATATGGAGGGGCTGAATGTGTCAGATGTGAGTAGGAGGCATGGCTGTTAGGGCCAGTGCATGTGGGGGATAGGTGTTGGGCTGTTCTAAGGGAGTGAGGAGGCAGTGCAGTGGGCAATCAGGGTTAATGGGTGTGGGAGGATAGGCATGTTACAACAGTGAGTGAAGGAAGGTGTTTCATGCAACAGAGGAGATGTCAGAGCATAAGCTATGTTGGTAGGTGGGTGCAGCAATGCAGATAAATCTGAGGGAGCAGATAGCAGAGTATTGCATTTACCCTGGTAGAATGGAAAAAAATCATTGACTTCCTTCCTGCACTGCTGCCCCATCTTCTGCCCCCTGGTGATGGCATGGATCCAGATGGTAATTGCCAAACATGCTGGCATGGACTGGTGGAGAGGTCTCCTCTGCTGGTCTCCTGGGAGCAAGACCCCTCTCCCTGCACTCCACCACCCTGTACACAAGCTTCCCCTTCGCTGCCATCTCTCCCCTCTCTTTCCACAGCCAAGCAGCACACCTTCCAGGTGGCAGCTCTCCTGCAAATGTGCAGTGGACTTTGGAAGATGGAGCAGCTACAGAGGATGCTAGTCTTGGATAGGACCTGCTCTGTGTGCAGGTTGATCTGGGAATAGCATGTGGTATAACTCATGATTCTTGCCATGTGGGTTCAAACAGCAATTAATGTAATGAGTTTGGAAGAGAAAATTCACTTGTCATTATGGTAAGAATCACTCTGTCATGTTAAGGGATGCATTTTCCTGTAATGATATAGAGGTGTCAAATAAGTAAGATGTAAGTGGTAGGCATGGCTGTTAGAGCTGGAGGATGTGGGGGATAGGTGTTGCAATGCGACTCAAACTTTACTAAAAAAAACATAAGATTCAGTCCATAATGTCTAATTCACAATACTGACCACTTTTACCAAGTGCACTTACTCC
>NC_063339.1:61168705-61193705 GCF_021869965.1 Rhincodon typus
AGGTAAACTGTCGGTTTCAACTCTTGGTGCAATGCAAGTGCAAATAGTTGTGCCAAGTCAACATGTTTGCAAGCTGTTTCGAGTATTAGTTGTACTGTCACGAACAGCAAAGAATGCTAGCTCATCAGCATTTGAGTCAGTTTTCACATTAATTCCAATTAAACTGAAGAAGATCAACTCTCACTCGCCTCCACTCAATAATTCTGGAATTTGCACTTGAGAATTAGTAGCTGGTGCAAGTTACCTTGTTCATGTGTCAGGGTGGTTATTGAAATAATGAAAAGAATAATGGCTAGCTCAATTAGTGGAAATTTAATTTTCACCTGGTCCACTGTGCTTATTAGCTAATGCACAACTGCATTATTTTTTACCAATCTAAATCAATTTAATAATACCTCAATGTCTGCTGTCACAATTTCATATTGCACAATATCCTGTTCCCATAAATATACAAATATACCTTGTTTTATAATTTCTTTTGCTCCATTACTTGTATTGATTAGTCTTTTTTTTTATCCCTGATAGTGTAGCTGTTCTTACCCATGCTCTTTAAGTTGGGTGAAACTGCTCTTTAAAGATCTATAAGAGTAATTTCACCTATGCTACCACTTCTGAATTTATGCACCTTAATTCCCAAAAGGGATCTCCAGTAACCAAGGCACTACATGCTGCCTGCAATTCTACAATTGAAAACAAAACTGTGATTTTGGACACACATAAACATGAAATACTGAAGCTATATAGTACCTTTATGCCTTTCAATCAATATTTTAGTGCTAAAGCTCTGTCACCAACATTTTAGATTTCTTTTCCAAACTATGTTTGTTTCTCCATGCATACATGCAGCAAATACCAAACAACTAGAATATAATGCCCTGAGAATATTTCTAGTCTTGCTTGCTTTCAATTCGTAATGTAGTAATTCATTTATCTTTATTGCACAATCACAAAAAAAAATGCAAACATGCAAATCAGAATATAAAACATGGAGCTTATGGACAGGGTTTCTCATGCAATGCTATAATTTTGCTAACAAAGTTTGTGGCAATATTGTTTTAGAACCTTGAATGTTATCTTTAAATAAGTAATTTTGATTCCTGCGGGCAACTCATAATATGAATACAAATATTTTATGCTGTATTATTAAAAATTACTATTTTTAAATATGAACAGGTACTGGAAGAAATCTAATTTGCTGGAAAGAAAAATCTGACCATTTCATCATTCATTATTCTCAAATTCACAAATCTCTCAAAATAAACATCAAATGAAAACTAGTAGGACATTGTGCTACTGGAATGAATTAAAGCCTTTTTAATTGCAAATATGCACAAGCTATGATAAAAGAAAATACTTTTACCAACATGGTAAAACAGATGGCGCTCACTGGTGAGCTAAAGCAAATCATGCAATTTGTGCACAAACCAATATTGTGGATTGCTCTATTCCATTCAGCCAACTTCTTCATCTCCATTATATCTTTTTGCATGATGCAACCCTCCATGCCAGACCTTCTGATTTGCCTTTCCTTCTTTTGAAACCAAGGACTCCTATCCCAAATGTTTGACAGGACACTTGACTGTGTTCAGTCCATTTTACAACCACCAAATACATCTTCCCCTCACCTCGCCACTACCTTCAATCGCTTTAAAAGGATTGCTCCTTTTGCAAACATTCCAGTCCATTCCACAACCACTTCCAACACCTTGTCTTTCTCCCATACAAGAACAAGAGATACAATAGCCATCCTTTTGTTTCCTCTCTCCTCATTGTCTAAGGCTCCAAACACTCCTGACAAGTGAAGCAGTGATTTATGTGTACTTTTTCAATATAGTCTACTATATAATATTTACTGCTCAAAATATGGTTTCCTCTACAAAATCAAATATTTTATAATGTATCATTAAAAATTACTATGGGAAAAATTAACGAGAGATTGGGTGATTACTTTGCATTACACCTCCATTTAATCCACAGGCATGATCCTGAACTTCTGGTGATCAACACAAGTTCAAGGAACTGTACCTCATCTTTCAAGCTTAAACTTTACAGCCTTCTGGGCTTTCTACTGAATTTAACATTCTCAACTTGTTACCCCTGAACTGATTGTGTTTCTTCTCCTTTGCATATTTTGGTTTTAGTCTTATTTTTCTCTCATTTTGTTTTTTGGACACCAACTGTTTTTTATTCTGGCATTCACACCACCTCTGGTCCACGTCTATTCCCTCTTTATTCATCCAATTACTAGTCATGTTGACTCTCTCATAGCCTTTAGTTCGTTTCTCACTTTCCCTAATTTGACCTACTTAAAACAAATACATTTATAGGTTTTTACAGTTCTGATGAAATGTCATCAACATGCAACACTCTAATTCTCTCCAAGGATGCTGCATGAACTGATATCCAGCATTTTCTCCATTTGTTGCAACGGATTGTCACATTGTTTTGTCACTTCTAGGTATATGGGTCAAATCCAGATTAAATTAATAAAGTCAAAGTTTCTCACGTGTATAAACTGTAAGAATCTACATTAAAAAAAAGACATTGGACAGTCTCAGCCCACATTGTAGTGCAATAATCAACTGACCATAAGTGAGCACCAAATTGACACATGGGCACTTGAATTATTGTAAGAAAGCATAGGGAGGCACCATATTAGGAAATCAAGATACTTGTTAGTCTAGTGTGGCTCAGTACATGTGCTATACTGCTTGCTACCACAAAAAAGAACAACATGGAAGCAAGTGATTCAACTCAACCAGTCTATATTAGTATTTATACTCCACACAAGTAGTAGACATAATCCCATGTGCCCAGCCATTCTGCATATTTCTTTATTTTCTTGTCTCTGAACCTTTCAGTAACAGTGATCTCACACCTGAATCAGAAAGTTGGGTGTTGAAGCCCCACTAACGAAAATCGACCACATAATCCAGAGTTTCACTTCAGTGCAATTCTGAGAAAGCAATACAAAGCCTGAGGAGCTACCTTTCTGATGGGGTGTTAAACTAACTCAGCTCTCTGTCTTATGGTGAAAAAAATTCACAACTCTAACTGAATATGGGGATGAGATTTGCTCCGTTGTCTTGGTCAGTATTCATTCCCTAACCAACACCATCACAAAACAGACTAAAAGTCACTTATTATATTTAAACAAAAAGTGCTGGAGAAACTCAGCAGGTCTGACAGAATCTGTGGAGAGAAACAAAGTTAATGTTTCGAGTCCAGGATGACTCTGTTCATGATTTCTTTACTGTATCCCATGGCCTCACAATCTTCTGTGTAAAAATATTAATGTATTCTCAGTCTCTTCCATTTAACTTTAGGTTCTCTACACAATTCTCTGCCACGGAATCAAAATCTTTTCCTATTAGCACATGTTATTCATCCATCATTTTCATTGGTCCGTCAAATGATTCATTTTTTCTTTTGTTCTCTTGCTTCAACATCCTTCTAAAGAATGCAACTATAGAGGACCCAGGTTTGATTCCCACCATGGCAGATGGTGGAATTTGGATTCTAGTAAAAATCTGGAATTAAGAAACTGGTGTCAATTGTAAGGAAAGACCTATCTGATTCACTAATGTCCTTGAGGAAAAGAAACTGCCATCCTTACCTGATCTGGCCTACATATGATTCCTGACCCACAACAATGTGGTTGCCTATTAACTTCCCTCTGGGAAATTAGGGATGGTCAATAAATGCTGGCCTAGCCAGTGACACCCATATCCTGTAAAAGAATAAAGAAAAATCTAATATTGCCATGGTAAACTGACAAATTTGTGATTACATCTCATCATTTTTATTCTGAGTGTGAAAAGAGAAAATGTTCCACAGATGCCCTTCACTTTGATGACAGCAAAATAAAAATCACTAAATGCATTTTAAGAAATCATGCAGCTTTAGCACCTTAATTTCTGAGGGTCGTGGAAGTAACCTTTTTTCATGTGTATGAATTGAACGATGTAAAAATAAATTATGTAGGCATATAGAAAGTAGATTCCTCATCCAAGTTGCAAGAAGCCACTTCTTCTCAAGAAAGAACTGCAGTTATAACTAGATTATTTTGGCTCCTAAAAAATCCAACTCTGGGCATTAATATTTGGGAAAGTACACTAAAGATAAAGCGTTCTATATTACCTGAGACATTATTGAGTTTAGTGGTACCATATAAAACTCTGGAAAGAAAGGACAAAATTGAAATGAATGCCATGTTATTAAAACCTGGCTGCTGCTTAAACATATTAAATATGGGAATAATGATATGTTTAATATTATTTATTTAACCACATAATTCACTATGGATTAATACAAATCACAGTTTAGGCAAGACTATAAGTTGTTACTGCTAATATCTTTGCATATAGCATATTGCAATAAATACCATGATACTTTATATCCACTTGTGCTCAAATCTTTGACAAGTATACGGTCACATCTCTGGAACAGAGGATGAATTGTGAAAGTCAGAAGCAAAGGATGGAATGGAATATTGCAAAATTAGAAATCCAACAGTCAACAGCTGAAGGACAACACATAACTAGCAAAGGAAACAGCAACAACCAGCATTTATAATAGTTTTGTTTTGCAGATTTTATAGCCAAGACAATTCACATCTGACCAAAAATACACCCAGCAGAAACTGAGAAGGTTAAGAAGGCATGATAGAAGAGATAGAGTTTGAAGTTGGGATAAAATAAAGTAAGACATAGGATTTAGTAAAAGGAATCAAGAATATATGGTGTTGTAGCTGAAGTTCTGTTAGCAATGGCAGACAGAAGGAAAGGGAAGTTGTTTTAAACATTAAGGATATTCAAGTGAAGAATGAAATAAAATGGAGATTGTTTAAAAAAAAACAGAAGTAAGATGAATTGAGTTCACTACCCCACTTAAGAACAGAGTGAGGTCTTGAATCATTTCAGATTAACAAGGTAAATCTGTTTTTAAAATTGGCTTCAGCCAGAGGTATCTCTAGACAAGGTAGTCTTTTATAAGTAGATCAATAGGGAGATACTAAGAGTTGCATAATTAATGCAGTAGCTGCTTTAGAGGCAAATTGCCAATATTTACAGGCAGCAAGGTCCCATAAACAGCAAATTAGATTATTGAACTTTGCAGCAATTGTTTACAACTGTGTGGTTTGCCGGGTTACTTCAGAAGGCAATGAGAGTCAATGACATATTATTGGACAGGAACCTGTGGTGTAAAGGGTTAGTGTGACCATGTAAATAAAACAGTTTATATCATAATTAGGAAGTGATGTGAAATCACTTGACTATAGGTTCTTTAATCTGAAGGACATTAGTGAACCATATATGTTTCTCCAATAATCCGGGTGCTTTCATGATGATTTTTATGGTGCTAACCCGCAGATTAAACAGAAGCAAAAATAGTACTCACTCCAATTTGCAATTTAATCAGATTACAGCCTATTGGTATCTAATTCAATTTATCTGCCTTACTTTCATATCTCTTAACGGGTTTAACTCAAAGTTAATCAATCTCAGTCTTGAAATTTCAATTGTCCAGCATCCAAAATTATTTGAGAAAAGTTTCAGAAAGGTTCATCAAATTATGTCTTTTTTTTCAGCAACATTCAAATTCTGTACTAGCAAATGACAACACCCCTTCTTATTGTCAATATTGGGACCATAGGACGGATCTTTCAAGAAGTGGCAATCACACAAAGATTTCACTCCAGCCTCTTTTTTTGCAAAAGGAGCTCCGCATTTCTAAGGTAAGGTTCTGATCCGGGCTTTTTCAGAAATACAGAGCTGTAATTCAATTTCAACAGTTTATTTTTCCCTAATGAAAGAATTTCAACAGAAGGTAAGCTATTTAGCCTCTTCACAGCAGTCAGCTCTGTATTCTGAAATTCAAAGGTTCTGATAGCTGTTGTCAAATGGTAAGTACATAAGATGGGTAGGGTTCCAGCTGGGGAAGTGTAAGGTTCCAGGTGGTACAATTGCATATGGGTATGGGGGTAGGGTGTCAAGTAAATAGAATGCCAAGTGGGAAGGTGTAAGGTGCAAGTGGGTAAGATGCAAGGGTACAAGATGTTAAAGGGGCCAAGTAAGTAAGGTAGTGTTTAGAGTAGATTGGAGGAAATTAAGCCTGGTGGATGGGTGACTGCAGATCTCTAATCCAGTGCTGGGGAGATCCAGTCAGATCCTCCAAAAGTGGGGAGCTGGGTCTGGCAGCAAGGGTGTGAAGACACCAGGTCAGAAAAAACAATGGTGTTCAGTCCAGTCCAGCTAGGGTGGTGGGCTAGGGTCCAGTCCAGTTTGGCGATGGAGAAGGAGGTATTCAGGTCAGGTCCAGCAGTGAGGAAAGGGGATCCCTCCAAATTCTCTGATGTGATTTGAGTCTTTAGGATTGTTCCAGATGTAGAGGAATTCCTCAGCAGCTTCTTCAATTTCTGCAGAAAATCTTTGGAGTCTTCTACAATGGGAATTTCGCAGGGTCCCCATGTCCAACTCTCATTTTTGCTATGCTAATGGTTATCTGGCCAGCAGAAAATCTGGGCTTGTATCTTTGTCCAGGTGCAGAGATGCATATAGTGCATAAATGGCCACACTTTTATTTTGTTTGGAGAAAATCTGATGTTGCTACTGCTGTGTTTAAAGTCTTTTACGATAAAGGATAGCATATCATTGACCTTTCTAATTCATTGCCATACCTGCATGCTAGCCTCCAGTGACTTATTGATAAGGACAAGGTCCATTTGTACATCTACCCTTTCTATTTGCTTGCCATGTAAGAAATACTCTTTACATGTGTTCTTCCTTCCAAAGTAGAAAACCTCACGTTTCCATTTTATGTTCCATCAGCCATGCTCCTTCCCATTTATTCAGTCTGTCCAAATCCTCTTGAAGTCGCTTTGCATCTTCATCACAGCCCACACTCCCACCCAGCTTTGTGTCATTTGTGCATTTGGAAATACTGCATTTGGTTCCCACATCCAAATCATGTATATACATTATTAACAGTTGAGACTCAATTGTTAATCCTGCCAATGTGAGACTGACCTCTTTACTCTTCATCTCTGTTTCTCTGCTTGTCAGCCAGTCTGTAATCCATGCTAAGAGCTTCCTAGCCCATGTGCTTTAAAATTGCTAAACAAACTCCATTGGAGGCTTCATCAAAAGCCTTTTATAGATCCATCAACTCCCCTGTATCAATTCCATTCATAATATCTTCAAAAAACTTCACCAAAGGTTCATCAAACACAATTTCCATTCACAAATCCATGCTGATAATGCCCAATTGGATAATTATTATCCAGGTTTATATTTATCACATCCTTTGTAATAGATTCTAGCATTTTCTAGACTACTAATGCTGTGTTAACAGATCTGCAGTATTCCATTTTCGTTCTCCCTCCCTTCTTAAATAGTTAGTTCACATTTGCCATCTTCTAAATTAGAACCATTCCTGAATCTACAGAATTTTGGAACACAAATACCAATTCATCCACTATTTCCAGGGCCACCTCATTCATTACTCTGGGATTTATAATATCAAGTCCAGAGGACTTATTTACATTTAGTCACATTAAGTTTCCCAACATAACTTTGTTACTAATTTTATTTCAATTTCTCATTTGCCCTAATGCCTTGCATCTCCACTTCTGGGAGACTTATTGCATCTTCCTCAGTGAAAACAGACTCAGAATAATCATTTCACTTCTCTGCAGTTTCTTGATTTCCCCACTATAAAACCTCCCGACACTGCCAATATACATTTATCTTGGCCAAATGTTTCCTTTTTATGCACCCATAGAAGCTTTTACAGTTCTTTGGTATATTTTCTTTTGCCAGGTTACATTAATATTCTATTTCTTTATCAGTTCCTTGGTTGCCTTAATGAGGTTCTAGATTCCTCCCAATAATCAGGTCTATTACTATTTCTAGGAACTTTGTGGGCCTTTTGTTTTAATCTTATACAATCCTTACCTTCCTTTGCTAGCCATCATTGACTGAATTTTTGAGGGTGTTATGCCTTGGAGAAATATCTAGTTGATTTAGACTATGTATTATTTTTTTTAAAGAATATCCATTGCGTATGCATCACTTTTTAATGTATTTTTCCCTCAAACCTTAATAATTTCCTATGTACAAATTTAACACCATGGTTACTTGATCATATTATGGTCCATAAAACTGAAAATAACTATTTTACAGTATAATTATTAATTAACCCCTTCTTATGGTATAATATTTGATCTAAAATAGTCTGTTCTGTAGTTGATTTCTTAACATACTGCTTGAGTTAGCCATTTCTAATACACTCCAGATACACAGCTTTCCCAGCTTTAGTGCTCATTAAGTTTACTCAGTGTATTTGCAGATTAAAGTCACCAATGAATACTACCCATGCTACGTGCTTCTCTAATCTCCTGATTGATACAATGCTCCATGCTACCACTACTGTTGGGTGATCTATAAACAACTTCTACCAATGTTTGCTGTTTCTTATCTCCTACTAAACAGATTCTACATTTTGTCCTTCTCATATGAGACCTACCTTCCCTTATTATGTACTGATATCATTTGTTATTATCAATGCAGCACCACCTCATTTTCCTTTTTGCCTGACCTTACTAAATATCTCTGCTTCCTTTTGTCTAACTTATTTTCTATATGTTATCCACTATACTATGAGTTATTACTTTATGCAGTAAACTTTGATGTGGCAGTTTGTTGGATGTCTTCTAGAAATCCAACTGCACTACAACTACAGGTTGTCCTTTATGCACATTGCTCATTACTTCTGCAAAAAAACTTATTAAATAAGTTCAACACAAATTCCATTTTGCAAAACTGTGTTAACTCTGCCTGATTGCATTAAAATTTTCTAAATGTCCAGCTATAACTCTCTTACAGAATTTTCCCTATGACAGATGTTAAATTGACTAGCCTGTCATTCTCTGGTTTCTACCTGTCTCCTTTTGGGAATAGAGGGGTTCTCTTCCCTATTTTCCAATCTGATGCAATAGTATGGTTTAAGTAATCTAAGGATTTTTGGAAAATTAAAACAATGCATACATTATCACTGCAGTCCCTTCTTTCAAGATTCCAGCATGAAGTCCAGAAGGATATAACAACTTGTCAAACTTTGGTTGTAATAATTTAACTGAATTCTTTCTGTGGTGATTACAATTGTATTAAAGATTCTCCTTCCCTTTCATCTCTTGATTGACATTCTTTTCTGGGATGTTGTTTGTATCTACACTATGAAGACAGATGCAAAATATCTGTTCAACAGTCATTTCCTTCTTTTCCATTGTCAATCCCCAGACTCTCTCTATAGGATCAATGCTTAAATTGTTGAAGGTTTAGTGATTTTTATTAATTATTTTAAAAGACTTTCTAATGCAATTGGATGGCTCCTGACAATGGTACATTGTGCATACTGGTTGAATGACTAATAATTATACACAGGGGCATAGAGTTGTAATAGGGTGGTATGTGAGATGGCATGGGGATGTGAGGGGAATGGTGAAAAGTGAGGAGCCATGGACTGGCATGTAGAATGTAAGGGGACCTGTAGTGGGATGAAGGTTAGAGGACCAAGGGTGCGGAGAAGATGTTTCCCCTCATTGGAGAGGACTAGGCCCGAAGGTACAGCCTTAGAGCGAAGGAATAACCCCTTAGAACTGAGATAACGATGAATTTCTTCAGGCAGGGGATGGTGAATCTGTGGAACTCCTTGCCGTAGAAGTCTGTGGAGGCCAAGTCATTGAGTGTCCTTAAAACAGAGATAGATAAGTTCTTGATTAGTAAGGAATCGGGTTAGGGGGAGAATGTGGTTGAGAAACATATCAGTCATGATCAAATGGTGGAGCAGACGAATGGCCTAATTCTGCCCCTACTCTTTATGGTCTTATGGTGTGATGGAATGTGGGCGGAATGGAGAAACATGTGAGTTACTTTCCCAGTAACATTTTAAACATCAACACTGAAAATTAGCTTAACTCAAGAGGTTAACAGCAATAGTAGGGACTGCCGATGCTGTAGAATCTGAGATAACAAGTTGTAGAGCTGGATGAACACAGCAGGCCAAGCAGCATCATAGGAACAGGAAGGCTGACGTTTCAGGCCTGGACCCATTTCTGAAGAAGGGTCCAGGCCCAAAACGTCAGCCTTCCTGCTCCTATGATGCAGGTTAACAGCAACATTGCTGCAACTGTCATCTCAAAAATAAGATTAAAAAATAAATAGCCAGTTAGTCTGATTTGGTGGTGTTGATTAAATGTCAAATTGTGGCTCAGAGCAGGAAATCACCCACCCCAGTGCTAAGGAGCATCAAGGAATTTTTTACACCAACCTGACCCAAAGATGCAATCTCAAATTAACATTTCACTGGAAAGTAACACCTCTACCAGTTCTCACTACTGCTGCTCTTACATATCAATCTAAATTATCTCATGTCTTGAAGTGGATCTTGAATCCACCCTCCTCCACCCTACTCTTTCCTTTGCCAAGTCTTCTGAAACCTGAAAGTATTGCTCAGTAGGCCAAGTCTAAAACTAACTTGTCAATGCTGCAGACAGAAAAAGTTCATGCGTGTTCAAATACATTATGTAATAGGTTCAAAGAAAGCAGTTTGAAATTACCACATTGCTTACATTGATTCGTGTCGAGATTCGTAGTATTTCAATGACAACTAACCACTATAGCTGTGTGATTTGTAACAAATTAAAATTCAGCAAAACATATATGAGGCAAGTCGAATAAAATATTAGCACAATCAGAGACAGGAATAAGCCTTATTTCAACTGATGATTACAATAGATAGGTGCATCACTGAAGAAAAAAAGTCGTTACCTTTAACCATTGGGATAGGTGGTATTTTAGTCAAGATGCACTAACCATTCATGGCTAATTATGTCTCATGAAAATGTTATTTTCAGTACGATATTCCCATAATATATTGTATCCTTTAGATAATATCAAAACACTAACCAATAGAGATTGCTCCCCAATTGACTACATCTAATATTTTTCCATGCATGGATTTGATTACTAAATCTTAGATCTTGAAAGGGTGTTTGTTAAATAGGTTGTCAATTCTTAGAGACCACACTCTGCAAAATTTATGTAAACCATGAATGATTCCAAATCCAGTACAGTACCATCTTTGCCAGGACATGATCTTCGCTCCTTCTATCAGTGACAAAATGAAAACCAAATATTTGTATGCCTTTAAATGTGTACTCAAAACCTCCAAAAATTGTTGTATTTTGCTAACAACTGAAGATGTGTTGCTGAACACAGTTTGCATAGTAAACCATACACTGAATTGCCATTATATCGATAGCTTTAACAGCATATAATGTTTGAAGTGAGACTTCTCATGCACAATTATGCATGTAAAAATGAACATCTGAATAGTGTTAACTTACATATCAATCTTTATTTTAAAAATCTAACTCAGAAGTAACAACGATGACAGATTTCAATAATCCTTGTTATGGCAGGAAATGAGTCTATTTTTGTGGTGCTGCAGTTACTGTATCCTAGCAATTTAGTTTACATTTCCCATTGTTGATTGTGAGCAATAATCACATTTCAATATTAATATATGTAGAGTGGCTACACTTAAACATTTACAATTCTTCTCCAGCTGCAGTCAGTTCTTATGGTCTATACAATGCAAGGGAACCGACTGCAATTTTATTTCCATAATTATTTTTCTCCAATTTTTATTATACAAATTTTAGTAGATTTGACTTGAAATTAAAATGAAGCCAAAATGGAAAATCGGGTTGTGTCCTTTAACCATTGGGACTTAGCTTAGTAGTCAGTCAAATTAAAGAAATAAAGATTCCTCCCTCTCTCACTCCTGCTGGGCCTGGTACAAACCTTCTCCGTGGAATATACCTAGCTCCCAATCGAGATTGAAATATATCAGAAATGACTCATAATTCAGTACATAAGTGAGATTCTCACTTTTAAAAGGCCATATGGACATCTTGAGCCAAAATCAAAGAAAGCAAAATGCTGCAATCCTGAGTATTGTCTTGATGTGAGGTTGTGGCAGGTTACTGCAATTTTACTGAATATAGCCTTGAGAAAAGCTTATGTTCAGAGTTTTGAGTGCTTGATAAGGTACAAACTTTGTGAAACTATTTCATTCACTAGCAATGATATCCTTGATGTAAGGATCATAAATAATTCTCTAATGACGGCACTTTCATAGAAAGAAGGGTCACAATTCAACCCATTCTTTTCTGAATGCAAGATCAACATGTTTTATACCATTGTGCTCAAGCATATAAAAGGTAATACTTTAGCCACTAATTTTGCATAATTTCCAAATTCTATTGAAATGTAGATCTTCCAACAAATGAATGCAACAAGTCTTCCAATCTGAAGAAGTGTCATACTGGACTCAAAATGTTAACTCTTTTCCTCTCTCTACAGATGCTTCCAGACTTGTTGAATTTCTCCAGCATTTGAAGTAATTTGCCTTTAATCGAAGGCTTTTCAGTAGATCAGTAGTAATCTATTCAGTGGTTGTTCCTTCCATTCTAGTCCTGCAATAACAGGGTATCCCACACATGCACTCCACTGCCAGTTTATAAGAATGACACAATATTTGTACAGCAAATTAATCAGGGAATTGACAGAGTCAGGCGTTAGCCCAAGATGTTTTACAGTACCTCTGAGTTTGTTGCACAGCAATAGAACCTCAAGTTTTCTTTTTAGCAAAAGATGCTTTAAATTTGTGCAAGCTACTTTATCCAACTTATGAAAGAACAACTGATGTTTCACATGTTATACTGAAAAGAATTGAAAATTATCTGAGTGAATCTTTATCTTTTATTACACTTTCATACTTTGGTTTTGATCTCCATTCGCCTGACAATATCTTAATCTGAAACTTTCTGGGAACACTGATTGGAACCAGTACTACTTTCTTGCTAGTGAATTTTCCTTACAGAAGTCATTAAAAAGTTGTGAATACTACAGGCATGATTTATTAAGATGAAATGCCTTCTTCACATCTAACAGTAAAATGTTTTATTATAAATAAAATATACAAATTTAAATCTTTAAACCACAGAAGAGCAAGCTAGTATCATTCAACGATAACCAAATATTCCCTCTTTGTTGTAGCAGGAATTCAATTTCCATTATGACCAACAACTTGAATATTTAATAAATTAAAATCATACACATTCTTACAGACTTTTTTTACAGCAAAAATTCAATACAAACACGTATAAATGAAATATATTTAGATTTTAGGAAGCATACTACTCCCAAATGTGCTTGGAACTGGGACAGTTATACATATATAGGCTTTCACCAAAATCCAATCTTATTTCCTTGATTTAAATGAAGCAAAGACTATTGATGTTATTGCATCAAAACATGTATAAGAATGACATTACACCTTATGTGAACATAAGTCAGTTACAATTGTGAGCAACTGAAATGTTTCTTTCCCTATTTTCTCATAAAGTGACCATCAATTGTCCAAAGATATTTCATTAAATTTCTATTTGTAAGGAGCTGTGTTAAATAAGTTGCAGCTGTACACTTGCTTTGATCTACCTTTAGCTCTCTAGATTGTGCCATTATCATGATCCGGGTTCTTTAGTGTGCGATGAAACCCCGTATTTCTTGGATTTTATTTGGGCACATCCAGTGTGACCTGAGGAGATCAATAGCAACAATGTCCACTTAGACTTCAAATGTAGTATCATGGTAGAAAACACTTCATTAGAATAATGACACTAAAGTTGCAGCATCAATTTGGAATTAGCCTAACCTGAGTGTGAACTTTAAAAGGGTGAGGCTACCTGGAGGAAGCATTCTTTTGGGGTTTGATGCATCAGTTATCACTCCAGCACAATGTCAAATCTTTAGATCCTATTGGGGTTTTATAAAATCCACCTGGAGTTAGCTAAATGGCTTTGAAGTTCAGATACTCTTGTCTATGATCTCTTAAATATTTATTGCCTAACCATCCGGGAAGCAGCTTCATGTACACGTGACCATGCACCGGCAGAGTTTTTTTTAATTGAGCACTCTGAGTCATGCAACATGTGGTAATGCAGGTCTGCAACACAATAATGCATCAAAAGATATGCATTTACAAAATTAGATATGAACGCAGGCAGATTGAGAAAATAGGCAAAATACTTAACACATGCCAACACCTAACAATAATACACTACTGGAGAAGACAAAATTTCAAAAACTCATGATGGGCCAATTTACATACCTAGTCATGTAAATAAAGTATTTGCAACGCTTCTTCAAAAGGTAGTGGAAGCTGACTCTTGATATATTTGTTAGGGGTAGGTTGCTTCTTGATAAGCAAGGGGCAAATGGGCACTGGTAGGCAGGAATACCAAATAATCATATCAAGCATGATTTTATTGGATGAGGAAACATGCTCGAGAGACCAAAACTTGTTTGTTAGTACATTATATGGGAATGTTCACACTGAGTCAAAAATGCATGTCAAATCGGCTTGACCCCTTAAATATCTGGCATCTTGTTCAGCTGTCCATGACGGCTGAAGGGGTCAGTTGTAGAACTGCTGGAAATGACCACCAGCTTCCTACACACACACACCATCCGGTTTTCACACGAGTGACATGTTGACTCCTGGCATGTGATTCCCGTGCCCGCTGTCTCCCACGGGGGTGGGGGGGTCGGGTGGAAATCGGGTGCGCGCCAGTGAAGGTAGAGAGGGGAAAGTGTGGGTGCAGCGGACGCGCGCTGCGCGTACTTGACGGCGTACACGAGCTTTCGCTCCCTTCTCTCTTGCCGGCCGGGAAGCGAGCTGCATTTGGAGCACTGGCCTGGGCCCAGACGCTAGGTGTCCTGGGAGTGGGCATGGCAAAGGCGGATGAGGCGCAGCGTCCACAACTCTTCACAATGAAATTGAGGCAAAATTAATTGCAAAGTAGCGTTAGACTAGGGCAATGATTGCACAGCAAAAAAAATGTGACGCCAATTGCTGTCAAAAGTGGCTGCTTTACCAGCCTGCATAAATATCTTTGAAAGCCATTGTCAAAGAGTGGCCTCGCCCTTGGTGTCTGGGCATTGAGTCTAAATTTCTTCCGTGTGAAATATTCTTAGAGGGTCAGACAGCTCCGCTACCTCACCTGTTTTGATCATCAAACATCTTACACGGACTGAACACATTATTTTCTACCCCCGTGCCATCATTGCCCTGCTTAGGTTCATTTAAAGGAAGTGTCCCCCTCAATTTATGACATTATTTACAGCCTATTATGACATTATTTACAGATACAAACAGGTGGTTTAAGAAGTCATCAATTCACTTGGAAATAACCAGGACTTAGATAAGGAGCAAAGAAATATGACATCGTAGGCCGTGAAAAGATGTCGAAAGACAGAGGATCGTTTATAATAAGACAGGACAGTTATTCTGTAGCATCTTGTAGCATTAGCTCCACTTTATGCTTCACACACATTTGGTCAGACTACAAACTGGACCCCGAAGCGACCTCACTCTGGCTACACAAAGGGTCCAGAATGGCTTTCACGTAGAATTTAGAAGACGACTTATGGGGGACATATTTTTAAAAGTCGTAAACGTGCCGCCTTTTTTCTCATTCATTAGCTAATAAAATCAGAAACCATCTCGGTTCCCTTTCGACACACATGTTCCATTGTTATTCTGATATTAGCTGCTACGGGAAAATTATATGAACAGCTTAGCTTAGAACTTAAAATTCCCCTTTCATTTGTAATATCGCACAGTTTGTCCAAATCCTTAATTGTACAATAAAATGACAACGGTGTGTTTAATAATGCGTTATGTTTTTATTCAATTATGTGTAGTGGACACCAATCGATGAAAATAGTTCCCTCGAATCTTAAAAACCTACTGAAGCCTATTCAACTTAGTGTAACGTAACTTAACCCTTTTCTGACTTCCCATTGGCACCGAAGCAGAATATCCGAAATATTCATCATTGTCCAGCTATCTCACAATTTCCACTGTGATCTATTGAAAAATGGCCTTCTAAACGTGAAGGGAAAATTACGAAGTGCAGACATTTTAGTTTTGCAACGAATTGCAACGTCAAAGAATTGTGTTTTACGAACATTTTTTGCAGATTTGTTCTGTTGCGTTTTTCGCATTCCTTGCGCCTTTTTATTCGTTCACTTAACGAGATGAAAGTCTCATTAAGTTTAAGGACGTCCGATGCAGAGAGCAATTGATTGGTTAAGTAATTTTTATTCATTTAGTAATTAAATCAATACTGAATGCCATTCTGCATTTGAAAAAATGAAACTCAATCTATATTGTCCAAAGAAGGCAAACAGAATTCGAATAGCTAGCAATTCACTCAACAATGATTTTATTTTAAATATTTTACCTTATAGTGTCTGCTGTAATGAAGTACAATAGGTTTTGAAAACATGCATTGCAATTCAATTAATCAATATGTTTATCGCTGAAGCATGGGTTTAATCCGATTGATTCGCACTGAGACAAGGATGAAATTGTATCTGTTTTGCTTACATAACATTAAAGAACAAATAAAAATGTAACGGAACTTTCTGGAATACAATTACACGGTTAGTATTCTCTAATATCTCTCCAAGTCTGGTGTGGCAATCACTTTCAAATCGGCCTGGCTAAAGATGAGTAATGTTGGACTGGATAGCGGCAAGAAGGTCATTGCTATTAACTTAAGTACAGTCATTCCCAACTCCACTTAAACTTACCCAATTACACCTAATCATCTGCGGGAGAAAAACTCGCCCGTGACCTGACCTTCACAAAACAACAGTTCATCCACTATCTTATTGCTTACTCGACAACCGGGCATTCCTGTACATTAGTTCTTTTTAACGACATTTGCTTTTCCTCTGGCGGGAAGTCATGGGCTGTGCTTCGCTTTAAAGTGAGGACTTCGGAGATTTTAGTTGAATCGATGCTGTCGCCTGCTCCGTTTAAACATGGGAGTTATTGACATTGTCCTCGTATAGAATGCCTAGCATATAGAACTTTTTCACATTATAGAATGTGAAAAAGGTTGGGAATCAGTTTCAGCGAATTAATGTGTGAGCATTGACAAAAAGAAACTACAGCGCTCTGATAATTAAAGTATACAGTATCCCCTGCTACCTCCCAAATTATGTTTGTCTCTGTAAAATTTGTGATTGATTTTATCGTTTGAATGCCACGGATGATTAATTTCATTAAAATCATATCACAGTATATAAAAAGGTTGAAAGAAACAAAATCAACGTGTGCAAATTAATGTTTAACATTCACTCCCGTTTAGGTCAGCACCCCCTTCGGTGTGTCAAAGTATGCACTTCTCTCGTGTTTTGTATATAATAATTTAGTCAAGTGATATTTCATTGTTCAAAGTCACATTAACAGCTAAATGGAAGTTAACAAGTGAATAATTATCATTAATGCAAAATTAATTTTCATCAGTGTTTCAAAAGATCAAGCACTTCCAATTAAAGTCATCCTTTTAAGTTTAAATAATATAAACGCTGGATGATCTAAAATGTGCCAGAAACAAACAGCCGGTAAGAAAGATGCCAAAATCATGGTGAGAGTGTACAGTCAGGGTTAGAACGTTGAGAGAACTTGCTTCTCCCAAAATACTCCGACAATATTCTAGGTAAACAATATTTATTCCGATAAATAATATGGTTAATTATTTGCTAGTCTTCACACAATCCTTTTAAAAATCGGCATCATTAATTAAAGTCGCACCTCCTAGATGGCTACGGGGAGAAAACGAAGAGGCTTTTTTTTAAAGAAAACTGCCATTAGTAACCAAATTTCAACGCAAAACCAAAAAAAAAACCATCATAAGGAAAAGTTACATTTAATTACGTCAAACGATCCAGAACAAAATCGCTCAACATTGCTTTGTTGGAGATCAGAATATGCATACACACACAGAGAGGAGAGGGACATTACAAAACAGCTGTCGTACTGTCTTGGCGTCAGCATTGTATAAAAGAAAATTAACGCTCCTTTTTGCTGGCGATTAAAAGGGTTATGTACATAAGACATCGAACGGGTGCAATTTATCGCAATGCTGTTTCAAAAAGTCTATAAAGATTTGCCCGTTGCTTTGTTACTGCACCCGCTAATTGCTTTTTTTCAAATTAACCTGGTTTGGTGGTTCTAATCCAGGGATAATTGCAATGGAAGCACGCTTTAATGACACTCATTAAATGATTCCACTACTTATAAACATGACCAGTTTGTATTTAAGAAGCAGAGGAGCATGGACTATTAACATCTAAAATAACTACCTAAATCAGCTTGTTTTGTTTTTTTTTGTTTTGCCGTTATACATTTAATGTTCTGAAACGTACATTGCTAAAAAAAACCATCTTTCTCTGAGAAGGGTAAATGGAATAAGTTATCTTACGGAAAACTACTTGAAATATTCCTGAATAAGCGCTTGTAAACGCCGTTCCAAGTGAAGGGGGGAAATCGAGCTAAATATGGCGAAGAAAAGCTGATTCCTAAATTAGCACGCATCTCGAAGTAGGTAATAATTTTCTAAAATGCTTTCATGTGTAATTCGCGTGCGGGAGATGCCTTGTGTGGGCGACGTGTTATGGTATTATCATTCCCACAACAGCGCTGGCGATTAAGAAGTTCTCGTTGGCGACCTCCACATTCCCAGCCCTGTGTAAGTGATCCCCCTCCCGTGCAATCGGGCCGGAGTGCGGTCAAAATAACAATCATTCAGCTGATATATATTCTAGAGAGAGAGAAAAAATACACCTAAAAAGAAAAGAAACGTCGGCGCTCAGTTGTGACAATTTAGCAATAACCGCCGATAGATCCCAAATCAAAAGGTAATACTTTTGAAACGTTAGGGGCAAAACAAGATAGAAATTGTACGGCCATCAAGTGAACGGACAACAATTGCAAAACAAACGCATTTCGCCTTTCCAGGCAGCGCGGCTGTTGAAAAGTTCACTCCTTCGATAATGAAAACGAAATGAGATCACTAGCGTGTTGGACGTGGCGTTATCAAATTGAGCTTTGTTTCAAATGGGTTCGATTGGCACAATTTAATCTGTTCATTTAAAACCACATCACTGACCCGGTCGCGCTGGGCAACTGAACTTCGCGCGGCTGCAAGGTTTTTTTTGGGGGGGGTGGGTGGAGGGGTGTGGAATATTTTTATCAGCGATCGGATTGCTATAGCCAGTCCCGCCAGATAGCGCTAAAGGGCTGTCTATAAGAACGTGCCTTGCAATGAACTTCTCGCCGACCACGGCAGAACATCTGCCGAAAGTTCACGTCGCCTGTTTTTTTTTCTCTCTCTGGGTAGTGGCGAGTTTGAGGGAAACTATGAAGGAAAAACCTGGTGCGTTTAATACATGACGGTTTACAGGTAACGGGTGACCCACTCAGTGGGGAGATCTTCCTTCAGCCTGGATTTACACTGGGGTCAGACAAAGTTCACCAATAATCGCCCTCGATCTTCCTTCCCACCTTTTTGTTGTTGGGGGAGGGTGTGTTGGGAAGGGGGGAGTGGCGGTGGGTTTTGAAATCACAATCTCTAAAACAAATAAACAACCTGTAAAACTAATACGGAGCCCGTTTAGAATATAGAATTCTTGGAAAGCTGGTGAAATACGCTGCAGACTGATTACTGGTTTCAACCCTGTGCTTTTACCTCATTTCCCGACCAAGCAGAGACTTCAAACTTTTGCAGCGATGAATTGAATACATCTTTCACAATCCAGGGGGCAAGAAAACGCACGCTCCGAAACAACACACACATAAACTGGACTGAAGCACAATCAAAACCAAATCAAAACGAGCGTTAACTGTGGTCAACGCCGAGGACATTCAAATACGTCTCTTTTTAACGAGGTCACGGAAATAACTGCAAGTCTCCAATATTTATCGCCTTCCTTTCTTGTCTCCTTCCTTGTTATGACTTTGTATCAGATATTGTACTTCCCAGCGCTCCATAATGAACTGATACCTTGATTTGAAACAAATTGTAACGTTAAAAGTTTATATATGGATGCTCGTAATAGTAAGCACGCTTTAGATTAGTCGGCTTTCATCCTTCAATATAGCAATACTGCGAGGTTTCTATGCATTTTCTATATCTGAATAGAACTTAAACAACTAAAAGTTACTCTACGAAGAGTTTTATTTCACTTTTATTTGCCTTTTGGTGATGAAAACGAAAAATCCACTTTTTAACTACACGAGCAGATTACACAGTGCGGTAATGAGGCTGAGCTTCGCTCAACAAAATGAGTTTGCTTCGGGATGTAGTCACATCAATACTTTAAACGCTGCAGTTGGATAAAATACACACACACATTGAAGGGGGTGGGGGGGACAAGGCGTGCTGAATCCAGGGAAGTTTGGAGACATTTACCATTTCGGTCGGTACACTTGCAGTTCCAACAACAACTGGCTCCTTCGCCCTCTGATTGTCTTAGTGCTGTTTTTTCTTGAAACAGATACTGAACTCTTAATGAATCTCAACACAGCTGGACTACTCTGACTGAGCAGTGATAGCTCTAACCCCAGGTTGACCCCAATTTGACACCAGAAGATGAAATTTTACCGGCTGTTAAAGCAATCTTCGGCTATCCCCTGCTATCTGCTTGTTGATGGAGATGCACTCCATAACCGGACACCGATTTGCATTATTTGAACGGCAGCTACTCGAATCCCTACTGAAATGTTATATAAAAGGCTGCATTTCGGGATTCGATTCTCAGATGGTCGGGGTATCTCTCCAAGATAACAGAAATCTGTGAACTTGGAAAAAAATCATATACATAACGTACTAAGTGAGACAAAGCAAGCGTCCTCTAAAACCGAAATCGAGAACAAGATTTTTTTTAGGGAGAATAGCACTTACATATCATACGCGTATGTTATATAAATATGAATATTCAGGAGTAAAGTTGGTAACTCTAAATAAATAAAAGAACAGTACAGAAATGCTGTCCAGACTCTGATTATCTGCATTTGGAATTCTACTGTTTTGCAGTCAACTGTTAAACACAAGAGTGTTTTACGTTAAAGTACTTTCGTATTGTACAAAAACAAAACTTTATTATAATAAAATAGGTTTTTCTATCGATAAAATACGAGGTAGCCACTATTTATTACTGTGTTTTACTTACCGCCGCCCAGGGTGAATGGCGCTTTGCAAGTCATTTGTGCTTTTATTAAATATTGACGAGTAACGTAGAAGATCATTTTCAAACTTTTTGACTCACACGAAATCCGAATGTGTATTTTGCTTTATGTTATAAGATAAAATGTCATCAATTCGACAAATACAACACATGTCCCTTATTATTCGGGGCTTACCAACAGAACATGCCGGGGATGTTAGAAGGAAAATACCTATGCATATGGCTAGAATATTTAACCGGCGCAATCCTACGCGGTGCAACATATCCCGACATCCATACACTTTACCAGATCATGGAAATGGCACAATACCGCAGTCAAACCCATTTACAAAAAATGAGTCGGAACAAATGCATTTTCAATAGTCATCGATGACTGTCACACAACATTTACTTTTATTTATCACTTGAGAAAGTCCCCGCTCATCGCGGCTACCAGCTCGCCGCTTTAGTGCTCTGGAAAGCTTTCACGATTTTACAAAGCGCCTTGTTCCAACGCCGGGCTGCGATCAGAGAGACATTCCTTGCGGTTACCGACGAGGTGAGAATTCGCGGCCGGCTCGGTTTTCAAACTCGCCTGGTTCACGCATTGCGGAAACGCTGCAATTTCTACCCACCTTCTTCTGTTGTCTTGTTGACTTGTTACATTAAAACACGGCAATCATTAATGTGGGGCTGGTCGGTTAGGCAAAACCATGGCAACGTTGCCGTTTGTATACTGTTTGGCAATAAATGCCTATTAGTGAAGCACACTTACTTGAATGGCAGGACGCGGCTGTACTTACAGTGCTGCAGGACAAGTCGCCAGTACAGTAGAGCAGAAGAATACTTATTGGAAGACCGTCTCGGAAGGCAGCTGGATCTTCAGAAGCTGTACGTCTCTTTCTCATTTTTTTAAAGAGGGGAAACAATGCGTAAAAGTATTTTGAGAGCGAATTTTCGATGCTGTCCTACACTGTCAACAGTCCTTGGTATACTCAGAGGCAGCGTCATGTTGGAATGCCTACTGGCGTTTGTCAACCGCTGCACTATCTTACTTTTTATGTGAGGGGTGTTTTCCCAAACATCATTGTTGTTATGATGCCTCGTTTAATCAAACTGTTTAATTGCAGTGGGTATTACTATCAACATCATCCTCTTAATCATTCTCTTTTCTTTTTGCTTTATTGACCTCTTGAAGTTGCATTACTGCATCCCCGTGTCCGCAAAAAAAGTGTACAGATTCTGCCTGCTTTGACAAAGTCGTGATTCATGTTTAATTTTGGAAATCAAATATCCCGTAGACAATGTATTTTGCCAATTTTTCCCCCCTGTGAAACCATCGATATGTGATGTCACATGCACAAAAGCCTGCATGTCTATTGATGAGCCCAAACATTAAACGGAATAGACCGTTTCGGCCTTTGTGCGTAGGGGACCGTGAACGAGAGGGGGGAAAAAGACAAAACTACTGCAATCGATGGGTCGACCATTGCACCGCCCCTTAACTTCTAGCATCCCCTGTGATTGATGATCAGATGAAGCTATGATAATTGACTGCCATGATGTACGGCTGGGTGCATGAATTTGGATCCAGCGAAAGGATTGGACGAGATGCACAAAATTACTTTCCCTGCAAAGCTTTTTTTTCGTTGGAAAAGTTCATTTGTGCTCAAGGGGGTGCGGGACCACACTTAATTTTCTAAATAACACTGTGCAATTAGGAACACCATTATCGGGAATCACCGCGATAAATATCTCCGCGTTACCCTGCAAACCACTACAGTGCTAGGAAAAAGTACA
This sequence comes from Rhincodon typus, assembly GCF_021869965.1. Taxonomy (NCBI): domain Eukaryota; kingdom Metazoa; phylum Chordata; class Chondrichthyes; order Orectolobiformes; family Rhincodontidae; genus Rhincodon; species Rhincodon typus. The sequence goes on from NC_063339.1 coordinate 61,191,655, forward strand.
GCGAAGGACATGGATGACTGAAGGGGGAAATAATTCGAAGCCTGTTGAACTTGGGAACCACTTACTCAAATAAAACCGGTGTTGCCTTCCCGAAGCAATCCTCTGCAAGACACACATCGATCAGTCGTGAATGTGACTAGTTAACGAGTTTCCCATTTTATGTATTTGTTAAGGTACAGCAAGTCGGACACTTCCACCACTTTAAGTCATAGTTTCTGAGAATTGCAAAGGGCTTGATTTGAAGCAAGGGTTCTAGCCCTTACTTTGTGGGAAGTTCTGAAATATCCTAACATGTGAACAACTTTTTTTAAAAGCAGTTGTCACACACACAACAGAAAAAATATTTGTACATACATGGGAATGATGAATCTCGCTAAGATAATGCTGATTGATTTAGAGATGTTTTACAATCTGATTGGGGGGGAAGGGGAGGGGGTTCTTAGTGGGGCTTTTATTTCGGTTCTGGCTCCCCCCCATGACTTGCAGCGGTCCGATTGCATAGTCTGCATATGAGAGACAGCTTGGCGTACGACTGGCTATGGCCACCACTACTTCCGGGTTCCGTCATTCTCCCGCCGCCGCCGCTCAGCGCTGCCAGCGCATTATTACTGACAACACACTCACTCTGTAACCAACCAACCTCCCAACCTGCCACCTCCTCAATACTTACTGACAGCCACTTATTCAAACAAACAACAAAAAAAAGCTACGAAAGAAGCCGAAGCTGCTTTCCACCCACTTTCTCGCTCTTATTTTTTTGTGTGCTGTTAACTCCTCGTGAACGTTTTTCATCGCTGTTTTTTTACAGTGAGATAGCGGTCCAAGACAGCGGAGTTGTTGCAACGGCAGATCATCATTCATTCACTACCTTGACAACCCTGCTTTGATTGACAGCTGGAGTGGCAAAAAGCCATGAGAGACGACAGTTTTGTTACAAGCGGGCTGTTGACGGGCCGATCGTAACCTTCAGTAATTATTTTTTTTTCTCTGGCTTGACATTTTTTTTTGCTTCTTCTTCTGGAAAGAAAAAGAGGGAGAGAGAGAGAGAGCGAGAGAAAGAGAGAGAGAGAGAGAAAAAAGGCAAAGTTCCCCTCCTTCCTTGGGCCGCTTTAAACTGCGATAGTGGAGGATAAAGCAGAAGTCGGAAACTGGATTGGAAAAAAAAGGGATCTCGTTGAGTATCAGAACTAAAGCGGACTGGGGGATATTACAGAGACGGCACATCCAACAGTGTGGGAGCGCAGACTGATGGCGCAAAGGGTAGGTTTTCAATCTGCAACACTCACCTATCGGATAATCCTGTATCAGTGGGGCCTGTCTGAGTCCTCTCATCTACTGATGATGGCGGCCCGTATACAGCAGCAACAATCGGAACCAAAAAAAAATCTGTTTAATAGCAAACTCTAGTATGCACGAGCATGTGTTGTGCTTCTTGTAGGTCTGCTGCTTTTTTTTTTCTGTTTAACGCGATTCTGTTCCCCTTTTCCCCCCCTCTCTCTCTCTTTCACCCCCCCCCTCCCCCACCTCTCCTGATCTTCTATTGATTTCTTCGATGCAGTACGATGAACTTCCTCATTACGGTGGGATGGACGGAGTTGGGGTACCGGCGTCCATGTACGGAGACCCTCACGCCCCCCGGCCGATCCCTCCAGTCCACCACCTCAACCACGGACCGCCGCTCCACAGCCAGCACTACGGCCCACATACACCTCATCCTAATGTCATGCCCACAAGCATGGGCTCTGCTGTCAACGATGCCCTAAAGAGGGATAAAGATGCAATTTATGGGTAGGTAATAAAATATAAAAGAACACTGACACGCTCCGCGGAGAGAGAGAGTTAAAAAAAAAGCAGTTTATAACCAATTCAGTAGAAAGCCAAATAAAACTGGCAAGTTCAGTGGAAGCAAGTATCTAGCTGTTTTCATTTTTTTTGCAAAGTTTAGTGTGCACGCACAGGGCTCTGAACTTTGTGTCACTATTTTGGAATGAAGTCGGATCTCGTTTGCTCTTGGTTTGGAAGTGAAGCTTTGTTTTTTGCCAATCCACAAA
>NC_063339.1:61194205-61205636 GCF_021869965.1 Rhincodon typus
TCAGAGGAGCAGGAAAGCTGACGTTTTGGGCCTAGACCCTTTTCTGAAGAAGGGTCTAGGCCCGAAACATCAGCCTTCCTGCTCCTCTGATGCTGCTTGGCCTGCTGTGTTCATCCAGCTCTACACCTTGTTATCTCAGATTCTCCAGCATCTGCAGTTCCTACTATCTCTAAATTTTGGTATGGCTAGTATCACAGGAAAGCAGTGGTGTAATGTCCCTGGACTTGTATTCCATAATCCCAGCCTATTATTTAGTGGGAGCAAAGTCTTTGATGACTTTTATGGCAGAGGTTGAGGGATTCTTGTTAACCGAGAGCATGAAAGTTAGTTGGCGTAGATTAGCATGTGGATGTGTGTTAGAATCAAGTCAGTGATGATCTTATTGAGTGGCATAATAGACTTAATAGACTGAATGGCCTATTCCTGCTAACTCGTATATTTGTATATATGTTTACGTGTATGCCCGCCTTTATTTCTTAATATGCAGCAGTACGTGAAGCACAGAGGCTTACTGACTCAGAAAATCTACTATTGTAATACTTGTATCAACTACTTGACATTGATAATCCTTTGGTTAGGTTTTGATTAAAATGCATCCTGCATTTTATAGTAGTTTCCATATATCTAGGAAAGCAAATATTTTACTTTTAAGCAGAATTTTATTAATTTAAGCAAATCAAAGTGTCTTTTTACATGCCAAAATGAGTATGGGTAAGACAACATGAAAACAAAAACAAACATAGATGAATGACCAGAACTTAAAAAAGCAGAAACTTACTAAAAAAACGTCATGGAGCACAAAACAAGCTTTCCCTGTTGCAAGTTACGTACAGACTGTTGCATAACTCTGCAATGCCCTTTAGTCCCACAGATTTGTATCTTGAAGGTATGATTAGAAAGAAGGCCTCAGTTTTAATCAATTCTCGTGCTGCCATATCAGATGCCTCCTCTTGACATCATGCATTTGTTTGTGGCTGAGAGAACTGGCAACTTGCAATGGATCCCTGCCGGTGTTGTTCTTGAACCAACTGATGGGAGGGGAAGTGGAATGCCCCAGGGTTACTCACTCACCACTGTGCTTTCCCTATTGAAAAGCTGGCCCCACACTGACTTGTGACCGGTCCCTGACCGTTAAACAAATAGGAGCTTTCTGGATGATGAATTGTTGCAACAACCAGCATTCTATCACTTAATAGCAAATGCACTTTCATGATATACTATGACACCCACATGTCTGGGTGTTTTAAACCTTAAGTAATCCCTGTATTCCCTTATCCATGGACAAAACAGTAGGACTGAGCGGCATTATCAAAAAAAGCAGACTGTTACAATGTGGCCCTGTTTCTGACTCTCTAAATGCACTCATGATAGATAGTGGTTTCCTTGAGAAAATCTATGTTTCCTATTAAACAAAAACCTTACAATTTGAAGTATCAATGAATAAGAGTAGCAATTTTTAGGATGAACAAATATTACTCATTTTCTCTGCACTGGGCAAGTACAGTATGCCCAATATGTCTTACCCCGTTCAAGCATTAGAGTTTACAGGACCAAGCATAGCCAACAATAGCCACCATTGCTGATAGGATTAAGTACTGCCTGAACTAAATCCAAACTATAATTATTTCAGAGATAGTAGGTACTGCAGATGCGGGAGAATCTGAGATAACGAGGTGTAGAGCTGGATGAACACAGCAGGCCAAGCAGCATCAGAGGAGCAGGAAAGCTGACGTTTTGGGCCTGGACCCTTCTTCAGAAATGGGTGAGGGGAAGGGGGTTCTGAAATAAATAGGAAGAGAGGGGGAGGCGGATAGAAGATGGATAAAGGATAAGATAGGTGGAGAGGAGACAGACAGGTCAAAGAGGCGGAGATGGATCCAGTAAAGGTGAGTGTAGGTGGGGAGTTAGGGAGGGGATAGGTCAGTCCAGGGAGGACGGACAGGTCAAGGGGACGGTATGAGGCTAGTCGGTAGGAGATGGGGGTGGGGCTTGAGGTGGGAGGAGAGGATAGGTGGGAGGAAGGACAGGTTAGGGAGGCGGGGATGCATTTGGGGGAGGGGAGATTTTGAAGCTTGTGAAGTCCACATTGATACCATTGGGCTGCAGGATTCCCAAGCAAAATATGAGGAGGCTGCAGGGTTCCCAAGCGAAATATGAGGTACTGTATCCGCTGTTCGAGGCGTGGCCTCCTCTACATCGGGGAAACTAAGCAGAGGCTTGGGGACCGCTTTGCAGAACACCTACGCTCAGTTCGCACTAAACAACTGCACCTCCCAGTCGCAAACCATTTCAACTCCCCTTCCCACTCCTTAGACAACATGTCCATCCTGGGCCTCCTGCAGTGCCACAACGATGCCACCTAAAGGTTGCAGGAACAGCACCTCATATTTCACTTGGGAACCCTGTAGCCCAATGGTATCAATGTGGACTTCACAAGCTTCAAAATCTCCGCTCCACCAACCGCGTCCCCGCCTCCCTAACCTGTCCTTCCTCCCACCTATCTCCTCCTCCCACCTCAAGCCCCACACCCATCTCCTACCTACTAGCCTCACACCGCCCCCTTGACCTGTCCGTCCTCCCTGGACTGACCTATCTCCTCCCTAACTCCCCACCTACACTCACCTTTACTGGCTCCATCCCCGCCTCTTTGACCTGTCTGTCTCCTCTCTACCTATCTTCTCCTCTATCCATCTTCTATCCGCCTCCCCCTCTCTCCCCATTTATTTCAGAATCCCCTTCCCCTCCCCCAGTTCTGAAGAAGGGTCCAGCCCGAAACGTCAGCCTTCTGATGCTGCTTGGCCTGCTGTGTTCATCCAGCTCTATATCAACTATAATTGTTCAGATGACAGTTGTCTTTCGATCAGAGCTTCAGTCCATAGCACTTAAGCTATGCCAATTTAAACTTCTCCTTCAGGTGTCTAATGAGATGGTAGAAAAACCCAAAATGCCAAGTGACCTTCTCCTGTTCCCATTAGCAAAACATCTTTTCCGGGATTTGAGAGATGGCTAGACATTGACTTGTGAAATAATTAGTCACAAACTTTAATGGAATTAATTTTTTGGCTTATGTGGAAATCCCCATGTCAGGGACAAAAGGGTCAGTAGTTCTTGGGAGCACTGGGACTCATGGTGAACACTACTCAGACCACAACTTCAGTTTGAGGAACTCCAGGTTGAGGATGCCTAAATGGTAAAGCACATTCTGACAGCAGCTGTTGTCTGGGGAGAAGGTTGGGCCAGGCTGGACAGTCCTGACAAATAAGGCGGTGTGGAGTTGGGAAGCATTGTCCACTAGCTATGTCATTCCCATTTTGGGAGGGTGTGGCAGCCATCGCTGCTTCAAGCCTCCTCAATGGAGCATGTATTGTCCATAACATAGATACTCTCTGAGGAAATTTCTGGGAGGCTATCAGAGTTTATCTGCCAATTTCCCGAGCTAACAGTGGGCTCTTCCAAAACAACAGAAATAGCCACGGGAGTTAGGGCTGTTAATAGAGTTATTAAATGGCTTAATTGGCTGTCTGGAGGGCACTGAGCCACTAATGCTGCCATCACTGGCAACATACAATGGGCAAATGTTGGAGTTTCCCAGCCCTAATGCTTTCCTCTACCATAATACTTGTCCTTCTGCCTTCTCAGCTCTAGTCCAGCATATTAAGAAAATCCACTCCAGTATTTTTTTATTGTCTTTCATCATAGTAGCAATTCAACATTTTGTATTGAGTCCTGCATTTTACCATTAATCCCTGCGTGGAATAAGTAAATGTTAGATATATTTGCTACGGTTATTTTTTATTTTCACTTGCGTACATTGTTATTTTTCAAAGGTATACTGTCCATCTGATTTCCTAGCAAATCGGTTGCAGAATATTTATTTTATCAGCTTACACTAATAATATCACAACTGTAAACTCGGTTTCATTGTAATCATCAACTGGCTGTCAACACCTTAAGCGTCAAACAAGCCCAGCTCAAAAAGTGGGCAAAAACCTGAATTAAACAATGTGCGAAACTTTATGATTGTATTGTATGTGAAGCAACAGATAGCCTAGAGTAAGTTACGAGTCAGTAATCTAACAGTTCTGTTTAAAATGACAGATTACAAACTGCAAGTATTGCTCCAGTACTTTATGACATCATGCTAACCTTTGCTTTGATGACTGCCTTGTATTCTCTCCTCATTATTCTGAATTTATATTCACTGGTATCTCTCTGAACATAATGTTAATGTAAAAGAAAATGAAAGGATTAAATGATATATGTATTCAGCTGTTACCTCAATTTTAAAATCACGCAATGACTTTCAAACAGAAGCCGGAGCAAGTTAAAGCTGCTGATTTATCTGAGGCCAAACAACACCTATTTTACCACATTGTACTCATTCTGTGACATAACCCTTTGACACCGAGATAACAACTTTCTTCGTATTCTTATATCGAATTCTTGACTAAAAGTCTAATTTTAGAAGCCTTCAAATTCACTTTTAGTTGCTATTGTTGAAGTGTTCAAATTGATGTCTGAAGCAATAATTTAAAATGAATATATTGAAGGCTTAAACCAAGCTAAAAGTTCCACTTTGATACATCAAATTAACAAATCAAAAGACAAACAGTACATCCTTCTATCCGAAAACAGTCGTCATTTTATTTATTAAATTTACATACATGGAAGGAGCCAAGTTCCTTTGATTATTTACACTGATATTAATGTCAAATGAAAACAGAGCCACTGGCAGGGAGTAAAAATATAATCTCTCAAACCTCCAAAAGCTGTTTCCAAATTCAAACAAAGAAAAGTCTTCTGAAATTTTGTCCTGCTGGAATCTAAAAATTATACACTTTGTTCATAATCAAAACTCAGTTTTGAATTTTATGGATATGAGCATTGGGGATTTCCTACTATTTATAAAAAGCCCTCATAACAATTGTTGTTCATTGTGGTTGAGTTATTTGTCTGGTTGTCCTAAACATTGAAGTGCTCCCTCTATCCTTTAATCGTCAAACATCAGTTTGGATATTTTCCTGTTACTTCACTTCTTCAGTGGATGAATCAGTATTTCTATTTGTTGAATGCCATTTGGAAGAAATGCAAAGGTTAACATGAACCATGGTGGGAAATGGCAATGTCTATTGCCAAAAGTATTAATTAGCATCACTACCAACTGAACTAGCTGAATCTTGACATAGTTACTAATGCTATGAGAATGATGAAACACTAATTTTACATTGCCTTCATTAGTACACCTGTTGTCCGTGCTTCTAGCCAGGTCAGTATTCATAGATTTTATTTCACAAAGCCTCATTTAAACAAAGTCCCATATTCATATTGGGGACAACTTCCCTTTCCATCATGTGGCACTAATGCTATGCTAAGTGAGTCAGCTTAAGAACGGATCAAGCAACTCAAAACTGACAAGTAATTGTGGGCTATCAGCAGCAGGAGAAGAACTGTGTAGCATCATAATCTGGGTGAAGTTTCATTCTGTAGCCTAGCAGGTGGAAGGGCTCATTTAATCAGGTGAGAAGGTATGGGGTAGACACACACTGCCATGCATACTTCCACATTTCAGTCTGGGGCAGGAAGACTCAAGAACAGCCATCATGTCCAGAAGCCAATTATGAAGTCCTTAAAAGTTGCCCCAACATTGCTAGTGTTCAATCAGCAATGGGCAAGGGCCATGCCATATGGCCAACCCGCTAAGTAAGGCTTGGTAGTCATGCCTTCAAGCTGGTAGTGGTAGGGTAGAGGTTTCTGTCTACTTGGAAACTTTGCTCAAAGCAGACACATGGCATGGGTGATGTAAAGGTTTATTACCAAATTCCCTGCCTACAGAATGGAACCTACAGCTCTCAGAGGCAGGAGATACCCCAGGGATGCTGAGTTCCTCACCACTGAGAACTAAGTAGCACTAAATTGTGTTGGAGGGATGCAGAATGGCTGAGGATGGGCTCACTATCATGAACATTAAACATGCTTTATAACCTTATATTCGGGTGTATTACGCACTTCTCTATCACCACAAAGCCAGCCTTAGCTCAATGAGGAATGTGAATGAGCATACCAGAAGTAGTGTCATGTGACCTGAAAGAGGTGCCAATCTGATGAAGCTACCATGCAACACTAAATTCCTATTAACCAGCTGAAACGACAGACAACAGACAGAAACAGAAATTCCAAAACTAACTGGTCTGATTAAGCTCTGCCGTGCTACATTTGGTGGTGAACAAATAAGCAACTAACCCAATGAAGTAACTCCATGAATACCCCCATCATTAATGCTTTAGTCCAATATATATGAGCAAAACACATTGCAAAAGCATTTATATGCAGGCTCAGAAATGCTAAGTAGATGACCTCCTACTGAAGACCCAACTATAGATGTCCATCTTCAACCAATTCAATGTAAAATCAGGAAACATCTGAACTTCACTTGACACAGCATTTGCAACATCCCAGCTGCAGCACTGAAGATATGTGCTAAAGAAGTGGCCTTGCCTTTATCTAATATGTTACAGTATAACCACAACTCTAGTATTTTCATAAAATTGTAGCAAGGTCCTGTCAATAAAAAGAACAAATCCAATAGTCCATTACCACCCCAGCTGCTTATTTTCAATCATTAAAATGATGGAAGACTTCATCAACTGCACTTTCAAGTGTCACTGAGTCACTAATAACTCACTGATAGTTAGTTTGGGTTTCTCCAGGGCCACTCAACTCCAGATTTTATTATAGCCTTATTCCCAACATAGAAAGAGGTGAATTCTATAGCACAGCTGGTGGCAGAGTAGAACTCCTTATTTGGAGCTCGTCCATTCTGTTTTTCTTCTCTCTTTTTGTGGTTTTCTTTCCTTCTTGTCTCCTGTCTTTGAGCCAACGCCTGGCCTTAGCACAGACTCCTGGCCTCAGCACGAACTCCTGGCTCAGAACAGACTCCCAGCCTTCAGAGCCTTGAGTGAAGTAATCTTGGACTCATGGCCTCATCGTGGACTCCCAGTCTCATTTCGAACTCCTGGCCTCAGCACAGACTCCTGGCATTGAGCTGAAGCCTGGCACAGCCTGGAGACAGGGCTGGCACAGTCTGAAGGTGAGGCCCAGTGTTGTCTGGAGGCTAGGTGTCGGTGCAGACCGGGTTGGAAGGACTGTTATTCTGAACTTCTTATTTCTTTATTTTTCTAATTTCCTCCTCTGATTTTGTATTTTGTACCTAAGGTGGCGCAAAAGTCTGTAATGTTGGACTTTTTGTTTCTTTTATTTTTTTCTAATTTAACAATGCAAAAAAGCTATCTGTTGGCTATGAAACACTTTGGAATATTCAGGGGTTATGAAAGAAGCTGCATTAATGTACATTTGTTGTTTGTTGCACTAAAGATGAACTGTAAGTTCCCTTGTGGTATATGATACATGGTGCAACTCTACTTACTGTCACCATGGGACTCTGTAGATTGCACCTGGATGCTTTGCAACTCCTTCAGCTCCTGTTCAAGTTAGTGTTGAAGACTCCTATTCCATGTCACCCTCTTCTCCTAAGTTGAGGCAAATAATATCCTGCAAAAGATTCAGGAACATTCAAGATTCCAATGATTTAGCAGGTCAGAATGAAGCATGAATGGCAGAAAATCAGATGCTAGCACTGAATGTTCTACCACCTTGTTGGAAAAACCTAGCCTTTTCTTTTCACAGAATTGTATATATATTTTCTGGTCAGTATCATAGACAGTTTGGATGTAGGCTGGAGCTTGTGCTCACACAATGGCTCACACAAGTAAAGCTTGCAGTGTGGTCTATAGTTGTCTATTGAGGTAATGATCAAGGTTGGTTCTTTGGCAGGAAAAGGATCCTGATTGTTAAACTTGTTAAGCCAGTTATTCATTGAATCATAACAGTGTGGAAGCATCTGAACCCGCCGAAGAGCATCCCACCCAGACCCAACCCATCTCTGTAACCCTGCATTCCCCATGGCTAATCCACTTAGCTGTGCATCACTGTACACTATAGACAATTTAGCATGGCCAATCCACCTAATCTGCACATCTTTGGACTATGGCAGGAAACAGAGCACTTGAAGGAAACTCACACAGATAAAGGGAGAATGTGCAAACTCCGCACAAACAGTCACTTAAGGGTGGAATTGAATCCAGCTCCCTGATGCTGTGAGGCAGCAGTGCTAACCATCCCAATGCTTTCTGGCCTTATTGAAGGTGAGAAGACAATCTTTACTCAGTTATAACAGGGCACTGTTACAATAAAAGTTCTTTAAATGAAACCTGCACTTTTGTAAATTAAAATGTCATTTTGCATGTAAATAACACACACCAGCCCCCAAGGTATCCACTGGTCACAGAAGGTTCAATAATACCAGTGGTTATTCCATGCTTCATTTCCAAGGACACCCAGGTGTAGACATGACCATAGAGGAGACTCTACCCTAACCCTAACCCTGACTCTTTCATAGCTCTCTGTCTATACCCATTAATTCATTTCTCTTCATATGTGCTTAACTAATTATCTGATGAGTTTGCCCACTTGTATACTCTTAGTTTTAATTTCTGTAATTAACACTATCACAATTCTAAGCAACAATAACTTCAACAAGAATTATAAATCCACTTTAGGAAGAAGGTAGAGGGGAAAGCATATGTTTAATCATTATGCTAAAACTTGACAAAAATTGCTTTTTGAAAGCAAGAATTACCACAAATTCACCATGGAAAGCCAAACAATGATACATTTTATAATCTAAAGTGCTTAAAAACCAAAATGTATAAGAAGAGGAAAAGCAAAGTTTCTTGATATTAACTAAGATTTATGAAGCACTAAATGCATAATATTATACCCATATTTTGCAATATCAGTTTAGGATTGTAATATATTTGCTGAGTGCCAATCATGTGTGACGTTATTTCACTATATTTGCTGTATTATGGTGATGGATAAAATGTTTTCAAACTACAAGAAAACTGCGATAAAAAAAATCATCTGTATATAAGTGACTACCTATGAAACGATTATGGATAAACTACTATTTTCTTTATAAAATAGATTACTTAAGAACTGAATTCAAATTGATAAAAGGAACAAATAAATTGGGATAAAAGGGTTAGCACCATCATACCCTGCAAAATATTGATGCATTGACAGAGAAAACAATAGCTTTCAGAGTTCAGTGAAAATTCAAGCAAGATCAGGCTACTCTTCAACCAAACTACCCAACTATTTTTAAGAAAACAGAAATGAAAAAAAAGTACAGAAAAGCAAGAACATGTGTTCCAATCTTTTACACACAATAGAAAACAAGAGCCTTACTATCTGTTACTTGATTCTATTTTCTAAGTGAAACTAAACCTCATGATTATGTTCTACTATATTAAGAGATAGAACTCATTATATTTTGCAATGTGACAGATGGTCATAAGTATGACACCTCATCACCACAATACAAAACTGATATCATTAATTTAACACAGTGCAATTCTCAACCTAGGAGGTATCATGGAATTTTGCACAAGCTTATTATCAACGTGGCATCTGCTGAAATTCAAAGCTGGAGATTACAGACAATTGATCTATCATTAACTCAAGAATTACAAATACATCCAACTGGTAATAAACTGTGAACAGTTATTTTAATAAAACAGTTTTATGAAGCTTATACCTTTGTATAATATAAAGACAAATCACTACATTTTGATCACATGCAAATAATTAGTTACCTAACCAAAGCTTAAGAGGAAAATGTGGATGTTATTGAAAGTGATGGTGATGGGAAAATCAAGGAAATAAAATTCTACAGATGAATAATGGTTATTCAATTAAACAAGTGTGATAGAAAGATTGTGGGTGGTAGTTTTCTTAGGCAAATGATTGAGATCTGAAATGCACTGACTAAGAGAGCAATAGAAGCCAATTCAATCAAGTCCTTCAAAAGAGATCTGTAGGGCTACAAGAGAAGGAAGAGGTGGAATTAAGTTCAGTTGCTCTTGCAGATAGCCAGCATAGGCACAATAAACTGAACAGCCTCCTTTTACACAGTGGCTGTTCTATTATTCTATGTAGCAAGGTAATGGCTGAAAAAAACGGAATTATCTAGAGGCTATTTCCTGTAGATTTTGCCTACCGACATAACAGGTCCACAATGAATGCCATATCCCAAACTCTGCACTCATCCCAGGAACATCTGGATAACAAAGACACCTACATCAGACTCTTGCTCATTGACTACAGCTCTGCCTTCAACAACATTATCGCCTCCAGACTGATCTCAAAACTCTGTGAACCTTGGTCTTGGCTCTGCCCTCTGCAACTGGATCCTGCACTTTCTGACCCATAGGCTGCAATCAGTGAAGATAGGTAACTGCACCTTCTCCACAAAACACTCAACACAGGAGCCCCCAAAGATGCATCCTCAGCTCCCTACTGTACTCCCTGTACAGCTATGACGTGTTGCCAAATTCTAAATGAACGCCATCTACAAGTTCGCTGACAACACCACCGTAGTGGGATGGATGTCTAGCAACTACGAGTCAAAATACAGAAGGGAGATAGAGGGCTTGGTGACGTGGTGCAATGAGAACAACCTCTCTCTCAACATCAGCAAAACTAAAGAACTGATCATCGACTTCAGAAAGAAAGGAGGAGAACACGCCCCCATCTACATCAACGGAACTGAGGTTGAGAGGATGACGAGCATCAAGTTCCTCGGAATGACGATAACTGATAACCTGTCCTGGACTTCCACAACAACGCGTCTTCTTCCTCAGGTGGCTCAGGAAATTTGGCATGTTCATAAGGTCCCTCACCAAATTCAACAGATGCACAATTGAAAGCATACTGCCTGCAATGGCAACTGCTCTGACCAGGATCGTAAGAAACTACAGAAGGTGGTGTGCACAGCCCAAACCATCAAGGAAGCCAACCTTCCATTCATGGACTTCATTCACATGGCTCACTGCTGCAGAAAGGCTGCCAACATCATCAAAGAACCACCGCACCCCGGTAATGATCTCCTACAACCTCTTCCATTTGGCAGAAGATACAGAAGCGTGAAGGCTCGAACCAGTGGGTTCAGATTTATATTTTTCCTGGTCATTATTAGACTGATGAATGGACTCTGTCCTCAAATAATGTTGGTCTCACTAACATTGATCTTGCCTAGCGCACACCCTGTACAATGTAACCTATATGCCTCTGTCTAAGTCTTTTTGATCTGTCCATACTTGCTTACTATAATCTACCTGGACTGCTCAGAAACAAAGTTTTTCACTGTACTTCGGTGCACATGACAATCAATTAATCAATCAATTTTGAGAAAGAAATTCAATTTGCACTAAAGAAAAATAAAAAGGATGATAAGCCAGATCAAAAAATAACAGAGACAACACAGTGTGGAACTGGAGGAACACAGCAGGTCAGGCAGCATCAGAGGAGCAGG
>NC_063339.1:61206136-61226534 GCF_021869965.1 Rhincodon typus
TCGTTAGCATAGTTTTCTTATTCAACAGGTTCCCAGTGGAGTTCCCTTGTTTATTCAATAGACATTGGTCTGGAACCACTTGGATTACATTGTTAATCATTGGACTAAGTGATAATCTACTCTTGTTAATTTGGCTATTTTCTAGGTATTATGTTAGCAAAGATTACAGTCGGCGGATATGTACTTTACTAAAAAAAATGAGAAATTTTACTCTCTGTTAAATAAACCCTTAAGATTTCAATCCATTGTGGAAGCACTGTTTGGGACATCTGCTTGTTCTGATGCCTCAAGTGGACATAAATATAGCTTGTGACCCTTTTAAAGAAGAGCAGAGAGTTCTACCAATGTCCAGCCAAAATTTCATCCCTAATCAATACTACAAGAATGTGATTAATTTCATATTTTCAGCGTGTTTCTGACTCAGAATGCTGTCACATATACACAATTACTACATTTCTAAAGTATTTCGTTATAAAGTGCTTTGAAATGTTTTGACAGGGCAAGATAAATGTGTAAATATTTAATGGTATTTAAGCAGTTCATAAAGTTTCTGTTGGTTACATTTTGCAAATCCCCTATAAATTGAACATGTTTTATAATTATCCAGTAGTCTGTGTCACTTAGACTCACACCAAATGATATAGTTTTGCATTGAGAATTTGGCTAAGCATTTTATTTTCATTTACGTATCTTTAGTTCTTACTTTTCTAACTTATACTATGAATAACTGTAAGGTAATGTAACTTTTTTCTTTATCTCTCTATTTTGTATCTAAGATTTGTACCTAGATACTTTGTACCTAAGATGGCGCCATGTGGAGCGACATTGTAAACTTTTCACTGTACTATACTTCTGCACTTGAGTACACGTGATGATAAACCTAATTCTAATTCTGAACAATCACATTGCAAATTAGCTGTACATCCAACTTTGTAAGTAAAATGGGGGCTTAGTGTCTTGTTCCCGTGACCGGGTTGTAGTATAGGTTACATGATCATAGGTCGCCAGCGTTCGTTTATCAACGGTATTTACAGTTCTCAAACAAAAACACAGAACTGCAGATGCTGGAAATCCAGAAACAGAAATTTCTGGAGGAACTCTGAAGGTCTGGCAGTAGAGAGAAAGCAGGGTTAACATATACAGTCCAGTGACCTTTTTTCAGGACTGATTTACAGATGTGTTGTGGAACCCGACTCATTTGGCAGAAGAATTTTGGTCAATCTGTTTGTGCTCAGTAGAACATGCAGGGAGAAATCTAACCAGTAGCTGGCTCTCCCTCAGATTTTCTTTCGGCCTTTTGTTGTCATAGAGGTAACAATAGCATGAAATGTGCAGGTAGGTTCATTGAAGAGTTTGAAAACACCAGAGTTTAGGTCGTACAGTTGGATACTAATTTGGAATTCATTTGTTCCATACCATTGTTTATCTCTCCTGGTTAAGCTTTGATACCACCCAATAGGATATTTCCTATTTCATGTTGTGTGATCATATTGGTTCAAACGTTAATGGTTCAACAAAACTGTGCCTGCATGCAGTGTTTGTGTGTTTCCAGGCATCCTTTGTAAGTTACTTTGAAATGCTGGAACATGAAAGTCACATATTTACCTGCAGTTCTATTTATTGTTTTAATCTTGCCTCTGTAAACAGATATAGAAACACTTGCACAAAGTACTTGCCCAAATACTTAATGCATAAATAAATAAAGTGGTGTGAGACAGAGCAGCCCAGACCATAGGATGACCATTGTACTAGATGAATATGCAGTTAATTTACAAAAAAATATGTAAACCTTATTTGCTTTTAAATAATATCTCTAATTGTTAATACACTACCACATGCTGTAAAAAATCCCAACATGCTTCACAATGGAAATATTTTTAAAAGGAAGGGTAGAATTTTCCCTTCCTTGGTGAGGTGTGGGCAATGATGAGAAAGCTGGGAAAACATGGCGAGAATGAAAAAAATCAGAATCCCAATGTCAATAAAATGTTTTGTGACTTTCCTCTTAAACATGAAATGGAGGCTTCAGAATCTCACCAAGAGTGATTCTGTGAGTGTGAGGTAGCAAAGGGAAAATGGTGGCACTTACTCTTGCGGAGCATGGAAAAACATTGACTTTCTTCCTACCCTGTTGTACATTCCATTTAATCCGTTACACAACACTGAGTTGGGCCTTTTTTTGCATCTGGTAATGTGGCCTCATTTGGTTGTCTGTAGGAGAAAGGATAGCCATTTTCTTCAGCACTCTATTCTGTGGGTCCTGGTCCACAAAGTGGTGAGCCAGCTTGCCTTTCTGGTTCATGTCCTTGGGAATAATGGTGCAGTAACACAGTGTGAAATTCAGTTCCTGAAGTGGTGTGCAGCTCAATTTTAAATATGGCTGCAGTGGTGTGAACAACAGAAGATCCTGTCAATGGCAAGCACTTCCGGGTCTCTTGATACGTGAATCCCAAGAAAGGCGCCAAACAGCCCAATAGCATAATTAATGGGTAAAGAGCAGAAAATTGTCTGAGAAATATTACTTCGAACCGTGGCAAACTGGGTATCATGAATCTCACTCGACAAGACACTTTAACAGAAAATTGGAATAATTATTAAGGAAACAATTCTATGCCAGAAACACTCCAAGATTTTGCAAGGCTTGCAAAAATTATTACCTTTGTATATGGTTTCTCTGAAAGAGGCGTTGGGTCACGAAAATCTTTTTTCTAATGATAGATGTTGTGGCAGAGAGCACTATAGTGAAGAGCTAATGTAATTGTGGTTACATTATTGAATTAATAAACCTGAGCCTGGACTAATGACTGAGAGGCATGTGTTGAAATCCCAGTACAACAGCTTTGGAACTTAATATGAATTTGTTAAATAAATGCAGAATATAAAGCTAGTGCTGTAGTTTGCCAACAACCCTGCTTACCTTATTGTTGTAAAAAAAAACTTCCTGGTTCACTAATGTTCTTGTGGGAAGGAAATCTGCCATCTTTACCCAGTCTGGCCTATCTATGCCTCTAGACCACAGCAATGTGTGGCCTCTTTCTTAGTCTCTGAAATAGACTAGCAACTCACTCATTGAGTTGTACTCAAATGTGTACTTGTCTTATAAGTCCTTATAACTGAAAGGACCATCCCACATCGACACAGGCACCAGATACAACAGGACAATGGACGCCAGCTGGCTCTGCAAACAATTCTTTAGTAACATCTGTGTGAAAATTGGAGAAAGCTGCCCCACAGATGAGTGTGCAAAAAGTTTGGTATGATCATGCTTAACCAATTTTACATTTCAGCCAATGTTCTAGATTCCAGGTCACCATCCTTAAGTATGTCCTCAGCTATTGCTAGGGCAAACTAAATAAAAGTAGCAACCTGGTGATATACAGTATCGAGGGGATATCTTTGGGATTCTGCAACAATGACTTTGCACCTCATGAAGACTCATGGTATGAATACAACCATGGACAAGGACATCTCTTGCTAGTTGCAGCACTCCCTCATCTGATGAAACCGTGCTCCTCCATGTTGAACACCAAGTGGATGATATGGCAGATGACTGCGTGGCTAAAAAAATGGTGCAAGGGGCAGGGATTCAGATTCCTGGATCATTGAGATCTTTTTTGGGACAGAGGTGACCCGTTCAAGAGGGATGGGTTACACCTGAACTGGAGGGGGACCAGTATCCTGGCGGGCAGATTTGCTAGTGCTGCAAGGGAGGGTTTAAATTAGTTTGGCTGGTATCCGAAACAGCAGGGAGGCAAGTACGAGGCTGGAAGGAGATACAGTAATTAGAAATAGCAAGTTGAAGATAGGTCAGGCTGGAACAGGACAGGGAGCAAGAAATGCCTGTTGGATTAAATTGCATCTATTTCAGTGCAAGAGGGCTGACAGGTAAGGCCGAAGAACTCAGGGCATGGATAGGTTCATGGGACTGGGATATTATAGACATTACAGAAACGTGGCTAAGGGAGGGACAGGACTGGCAGCTTAATGTACCAGAGTACAGATGCTTTAGGCGGTACAGAGGTGGAGGAAAGAGGGGAGGGGGATGGGTTGCTTTTTTGATTAAGGGGAGTATCACAGCAGTAGTCAGAGATGAAGTAATTGAGAGATCATCCAGTGAAACTATGTGGGTGGAGCTAAGAAATAAGAAGGGGATGGTGATGTTATTGAGGTTGTACTACAGGCTCCCAAATAGTCAACAGGAATTAGAGGAACAAATGTGCAGGGAGATTGGGGAGACTTGCAGGAAAAATAGGGTTGACATAGTGGGGGATTTTAATTTTCCTAACACAGACTGGGACTGCCATATTGTTAAGAGTTTAGATGGGGTGGAATTTATTAAATGTGTTCAGGAAAGTTTCTTCAAGCAGTATATAGAGGGTCCTACTCGGGAAGGGGCAAAACTTGACCTACTCTTGGGAAATAGGGCAGGACAGGTGACTGAGGTGACAGTGGAGGAGCACTTTGGGACCAGTGACCATAGTTCTATTAATGTTAAAATAGTTATGGAGAAGGACAAAACTGGTCCCATGTTCAAGTTCTAAATGGGGGCAAGGAGAAATTTAATGGAATTAGACAGGAGCCTGCAGGGGTTAATTGGAGTATTTTGTTTGCAGGCAAAAGAACCTCTGTCAAGTGGGAGGCCTTTAAAAGTGTGATAGCTAGAGTTCAAGGTCTATATGTTCCTGTGAGGGTAAAGGGCAAGGTTGGCGGGAGTAGGGAATCCTGGATGACAAGAGATATTGAGGCTTTGACAGAAAAAAAGGAGGCACGCCTCAGGAACAGGCAGCTGGGATCAAGGGAATCCCTGGAGCTATATTGGGGATACAGGAGTTTACTGAAGAAGGAAATCATGAGAGTGAAAAGTGGGCATGAGATAGCTTTGGCTGAGAAGATTAGGGTGAATGCAAAGAGATTCGTTATTAATGGAGAAAGAATAACTCGAGAGAGAATAGAACCCATCAAGGACCAAAGTGGACATGTATGTGTGGAATCGCAGGAGATGGCTGATGTTCTCAATCAATACTTCTCCTCTGACTTTACCGTGGAGAAAGACATGAAGACTTGGGAACTTGGGGAAGATAGCAGCGATATCTTGGGGACAGTCCATATCACATTACAGGAGGTGTTGGAAGTATTAGAATGTATGAAGGTGGATGAATCTCCTGGTCCTGACCAGATATACCAAAGAACCCTGCAAGAGGCTAGGTAAGAAATTGTGGGAGCCCTGGCTGATATATTTACATCATTTTAGCCATGGGTGAGGCCCGGAAGACTGGACGGTAGCAAATGTTGTGCTCTTACTCAAGAAAAAGTAAAGAAAAACCTAGGAATTATAGATCAGTAAGCCTAGCATCTGTGGTAGGTAAGTTACTTGAGAAGATTCTAAGGGATATGATATACATGCTTTTGGAAAGACAGGGTTTAATTAGGAGTGGTCAGCGTGGTTTCGTGCACGGGAGATCATGCCTCACAAATTTGGTAGAGTTCTTTGATGAAGTGACCAGGAAGGATGAGGGCAGGGTGATAGACATAGTCTATATGGATTTTAGTAAGGTCTTTGATAAGGTTCCACATGGTAGACTGTCCTGGAAGATTGCATGGAATCAGGGAGAGCTGACAGATTGAATACACCATTGGCTTGATGGTCGGAAGCAGAGGGTAATACTGGAAGAATGCTTGTTGGGCTGGAGGCCTGTAACTAGTGGTGTGCCTCAGGGGTCGGTGCTGAGCCCATTGCTGTTATCTATATCAATGATTTGAATGAGAATGTACAAGGCATGATTAGTAAGTTTGCGGATGATATCGTGGACAGTGAGGAAGATTATCAGAAATTGCAGCAGGATCTTGATCACCTGGGGAAGTGGGCTGAGAAATTTCAAATGGAGTTTAATATAGATAAGTGTGAGGTGTTGCATTTTGGAAAGTCAAGGTAGGAGTTTCATGGTGAATGGTAGGGGCTTAAGGAGTGTGGTGGAATAGAGGGATCTTGGAATTCAGGTTCACGGTTCTCTGAAATTGGAGTCACAGGTCGACAGGGCAGTGAAGAAGGTGTTTGGCACACTGGCCTTCATCAGTCAGGGCACTGTGTATAGACATTGGGAAGTTATGTTGCAGTTGTACAGGACATTGGTGAGGCCGCACTTGAAGCATTGTGTTCAGTTTTGGTCACCTCGCTATAGGGATGATGTTATTAAACTGGAAAGAGTTCACAGGAGATTTGCAAGGATGTTGCCAGGACTCAAGGGACTGAGTTATAGGGAGAGGTTGGACAAGCTAGGACTTTTTTCTTTTGAGCGTAGGATACTGAGGACGGAATCTTACAGAAGTGTATAAGATCATGAGAGGCATGGATAGGCTGGATGCAACTCTGTCTTTTCCCAGGGTTGGGGAAACAAGGACAGAGGTCATCAGTTTAAGGTAAGATGGGAAAGAATACACGAGAACCTGAGGGATAACTTTTTTACACAGAGGGTGATACGCATATGGAATGAGCTGCCAGCGGAAGTTGTTGAGGCAAGTACATTAACATCATTTAAAAGGCATTTGGATGAATACATGGAAAGGAAGGGTTTAGAAGGATATGGGCCAAGCGCAGGGAAATGGTGTTAGTGAGGATGGACATTTTAGTAAGCTTGGACCAGTTTGAACTGAAGGGCCTTCTTCGTGCTATAGGACTCTATGACTCTCTGACTCTAAGCATCAACGGCAGCAAGGACAGAGGAAATCTGGTTAGGAAACTTCAAGGTCCATCAACAAGAGTGGCTTGGTGGCATTACAGCCTGCCAAACCCTGAAGACTATTGTGCCACTGGGTGACACAATAGGGAAAAACCTACATAATTGATTGATTGTAAAGCCAATTGTCAGAGATCCATCTGTCCCTGATAGTATAGGTCACTATGACTTTTGTGCAGACAAAGTCCGATTTACATGCAGAGGGCACACTTCAACATGTCTGAAGCTACCACATTGCTCAATGAGATAAATATATTCCAGATTTAGCACCTCAAAACTGGGTATCTATCAACAGCCACAAAATTACATAGCACCACAATCCATAATCTTGTTGTCCAACACATCCCTTATTGTGCTATTACCGGCAAGCTAATGATCAAGTCTGATTCCATGGGCGGTAGGGAGAGGGGGTGTGGTGGGCGTTGTATCAGACCTTGCCAGGAGCAGCACAGGCATCCTGGTGATATGATAACACTGATTACAGAGATATTATGTAAAGGCGTAAGGGTCAGAAAAGGTTAACGTTAAGGGGTACTTTAAGCACCATCCACTATGATGATATCATATCGGCTTGGTGGGAAAACAGCTCAGGATATCAAAGGAGTAAGAGTTACTGTCTGTGCCTTTCTCATAGTCTCTGTAACAATGTCTATCATATCATTTTACTTGTATATATTTCCCACCGTGCAACAAACTACATAGTCTTTAAAACGAGAACCTCTTCTCATTAGACTGCCCAAGAAGCTTTTCTCTGCTACACTAAACCAAGCAACCGCTCTCGATCCCTAGCCTGAAAGAGGATAGTGACAACAGATCTATCAGATAACTCAGGACAACAGGATGAAGTATTGGCGAGCAATTCATGTAACAATATTAATCATGGGAAGTGGCATGGTATAGACAGAGTTGAGTGATCCCACAGGATCAGATCAAGGTTCAATAACCCTACCATATTCAGGCATAAATGGTACTGGACAATCAAACAGGAGAAGGCTCTCTGAACATCCCAATCCTGAATTATAGTGGATTACAGCACATGCATGCAGAGGCTAAGGCAATCATTTTCAAGCATAAATGCTGAATGGGTGATCAATCTCTGTCTCCTCTGAACTTCACAAATCATGGATGATAGACTCCAGGCAATTGGAGTCACTCCATGTAATATCAAGAAGTGGCTGAATATAAAGGACAGAACAAAGGCAATGGGCCCTGACAACATTCCAGCTGCAATGCTGAAGGCTTGTGTTCCAGAATGAATGTACCACAAGTCAAAAATTCCAATACAATTACAACATTGGCATCTACCCAGCAACATGCAAAATTGTCCAGGTACGTCCTATCCTCAAAAATAAGGACAAATCAAATGCAGCCACTTACTACCCAATCCTAGATCATAGCAAAATGATGGAAGGTATTGCTGAAAATGCTTTCAAATTACACGTATTCAGCAATAATCTGTTTACCAATGCTCTGGTTAGGTTCTACTATGAACACTTGTTTCCAGATGAATTACAGCCTTGTTCCAAACATAGATAAAAACAATAAATTCCAGATATGAAGTATGAATGATAACCTTTGACACCAAGGCAGTATTTGGCAGAGTCTGGCATGAAGAAATCATGATAAAATTGATTATCTTTGGGAATGAGGTGAAGCCCAAGTATTTTTAGCTGCTTCATTAATGAAGTTTCCTTCATCATACAGTCAGAAACAGATGTTTGTTGATTGTACAGAGTTCAGTTTGATTCAAAACACCTTAAATAATGAAATAGAGATAACACAGTATGGAGCTGGAGGAACACAGCAGGCCAAGCAGCATCAGGGGAACAGGAAAGTTGACATTTCGGATTGGGACCCTTCTTCAGAAATGCCAAGGAGGAAGGGAGCTCAGAAATAAATAGAGAGAAGGGGTGGGGTTTGGGAAGGTGGGTGGGATGGTGATAGGTGAGTGCAGGTAGGGAGTGGTGGGGGTTGGTCAGTAGGATGGGTGGGGCGGATACGTGGGCCAGAAGATGGACAGGTTGTGTCAGGTCAAGGAGGTGGGGATGAGAGGGAGGATTGGATATGGGATGAGGCCGGGGGTGGGAAGATTTTGAAACTGGTAAAATCTACGTTTAAGCCATTGGGCTATAGGCTCCTGAGGCAGAATATGAGATGCTGCTCTTCCAGTTTCCAGGTGGCATCTGGGTGGCATAATGAAATAGCCTGTTTTTGTGTGATGTGAGATCTGGACAATATAAGTGGTAGGTAGCATGTGTGTCACACAGGTGCCATGTAATGACCATCACCAATGAATGAATCTAAGTACATCCTATAACATTCAATGGATTGCATTTCTGAATTCCTCACCTTCAACAACCCACGGATGCCAAAATCTTTAACTGTAGCTAAGTAACAGGATGTCAGGTTACAGGAGGTGCAAAATTGTGGCTTTTGACCAATTTAACTTCCTTGCCCCATTAGACATGGAGACTAAATGCTGGCCTTGCTTACGATGCCTACATCTGATGTAAGATTTAAAGAAAATCACTTTTTGTGAGATTCCTGCATAGCTGAGCCTGATATTTCGGATATAAATACTACACCAGACTAGGTTCTAGAAGTGAATTTATAGTGGCTAAGAGAACTAATCTTATGGTTGGATGAATTTTGTAGTTCTCAGCAAGGCCACTGGATGAAGCGCAGGGCTTGAAATTAAAAGGAACTAATTGCTCTCGGCACAGAAGCAAAAGGTCTTATAACCTCATTTCTGGAGAACTAAATTTAGATCAACAGCAGGCATTAGAAATACTGTGACATACATACTTTATAGAAGTGTCTAATATATCCACATATTAGCTATTATTGACCATTCCAGCAAATTAATCCTGGCAATTGTGTTTATCTCACAACCATAATATCTAAGCTTGAGATATAATGAAGGTTTAAACACAAGAAAAAGGGGAAAAAAATCTACAGACCTCGGTCTATTTCCACCTACACTACCCCAATCAAATGACATAACATGTCTTAAGATTGTGAAATGAATCTGAACAGCCACCAAACAATCTATAAAACAGATCTTCCTGCTGACCTCAGTTACACTGAGACAAGTGTCATAGATATAAGAAAAATGATGAGGTACAAATAAATTTCCATAATTCTCCTTTAAGCAATATGTACCTAGAATATTATGCTACATGCCGCAGAATCTAAGGTCAAGCTTCACAGGATTGTTGAAATATAACGGACCCTTCTGATATTTTTGCGTTTTATCTTCATCATTTGATAGCATTGTAGCTTGTTTTAAATTTCTTTTCAGCATTGCGATGTTCAAAAACTGGATATCAAAATGCACAACAAATTAACTACAATAGTTAAATTGCTTGATTAATTGGTTGAGGATGTCAGCTATTCTTTCCAATGCTTTATGATAATTTCAAAACCAGGCAATGGAAAGCATTAAGATACTTCAAAATAAAGGAGCGTTTCATCCTGGAAATGATGAATTTGACACATAATGTAACTGCAATAATAAGCTGATCCTCTGCACCAAAGGACTGTCACTCAAACAAAAAACTCGCGCCTCCTTCACCTCCCCTCTTTATAGCATATGGCAGTCAGGTTTCATCTGTTCCTTTTTGCTCTTTACAGTGAGGTAATCTAAAGTCACAAGGAATGACACTTGATATCTGTTTGCACTACAGCATATATGACTTACCAATAATTTCAAAAGTAGCTAATTTGAGAAGAAAAGTAGAAATGATAAAGTTTGCAACTTTGGGACAACACAAAGAGCACATTATTTTCATTATAGTTTGTATGAACAACAACAAAAAAAAAAGCAGAAGTTGCTGGAAAAGCTCAGCAGGTCTGGCAGCATCTGTGAAGAAAAATCAGAGTTAACGTTTCAGGTCCAATGACTGTTCTGAGGAAAGGTCACCAGACCCGAAATGTTAACTCTGATTTTTCTTCCCATGTGCTGCCAGACCTGCTGAGTTTTTCCAGCGCCTTCTGTTTTTGTTACTGATTTACAACATCCACAGTTCTTTCAGTTTTTATTTAAAAGAAAGAAATCTGAAGTTTCCTCACATAATCCCTGTTCAATTTTCCTCTTCTCAGTAAAAATTTAGACAATGTCAAGATAAAGATCCACGCATGAGGGCACAAGTGAGCACAATAAAACCATGATGCTATTCGTAGAGGATGGCCACATTTTCCATATCTATTGGTCAGATTTATCAAGTGTTAACTGATCTTCCTTTCTATAATGAGTAAGATCCCTAAAGAAGATGCCACTGAGTAAGATCCCTAAGACTTGTTTTCCTAACTCACTGTTGAATCTGGTGCAAGCATTTTTTGTGACAGTGTGAGTGCACTCAGAGGTCTGTGTGCTATCTGCCACAATACTGATAAAAAATGGTGTGGAGGTGCCAGTGATGGACTGGGGTAGAAAAGGTCAGAAATCACACCACACCAGGTTATAGCCCAACAGGTTTATTTCAAAACACAAGTTTTTGGAGCCTCACTCCTTCTTCAGGTGCTAGTGAGAGAGGTAGTATCAGACACAGAATTTATAAGTACAAGATCAAAGTTTCATACCACTGATGAAGATGTATTAAACAAACCTAAGATGATGTTAAATCTTTAATCAGTTAGAAGGTTTTAGTTGATTAATGTGTATATATAAGTGCCCAAATTCCTTTCAAATCACAGTCCTGAGCCAAGTTTGGTATCCATGAGGATGGCCTCAACCTGGATCTTGGGTTCAAGTCACACTACAGATGACCTCACCACACTATACACTCTGTCACACGCACACACATGCGTGTGCACACAAACACACATACACACAAACACACAAACACACACACACACACGTGAATGTATAGGGTGAATTTGTATTTGCAGATATGTTTTATTTTGTTCAAAAAACACACAATTTATAGACAGTCAGTCAATGTGGTGTTTTATAGATTCCTACTTTAGAAATAAAACCAGTCTGACTCCAAACCAAAACACAGATTCTAAACAAGACCTCGCACTTAACATGTATTGTCTGACTTAAAATGTCACCTCTTTTTTACACTGATAGAACTTTTAGTTCTCTCAGGACAGTGACTTGAAAGGAATTCAGGAATTTACATGTACGTATTAATCAATTAAAACCTTCTAACTGATTAAAGATTTAACAGCATCTTAGGTTTGTTCAATACATCTTCATCAGTGGTGTGAATCATTGATCTTTTACTTATAAATTCTATGCCTGATACTACCTCTCTCACTAATACCTGAAGAAGGAGTGAGACTCTGAAAGTTTGTGCTTTTGAATAAACCTGTTGGCCTATAACCTGGCGTCATGTGAATTCTGACCTTGATAAAAGAAAATGGACTATTGATTTTCAAATCCCTTCATCTAATTTTAATACCCGGCACTACCATGGACTTAAATGGTTTTTAAAAGGAAACGTACTGGATTAAAATGGCCACAACTATCAGCTAATCACATAGTTTAGCTAAACTTTGCGCCACCACCATGGAAAAAACAAAATTATCTTAACCAAAATTAGCAGTTTAACAAAAGATACTGTGTAGAATTAGCTCCTCTTTAGTGTGGTGTGGGCATTGGCGAGAAATTTGGGAAAAAACCGTGAAAATAGAAAAATTTGAATCTCGACATCAAGAAATATTTTTCTGATTTCATATGGTGACTTCAGAATCTCGCTATTGAGCAGCAATTACATTATTTCTGTGCATTTGCATCTCATGGTTAGCCCAACTTGCCTTACGTATATGCCTCAATTATTTTCTTCCCTGAGAAATTAGCAGGCACCAATTCTTGACATGTAATTTAGAGTGGGTACCTGGCAGCTTCAGCTTCTCAATTGGCTGTCCTATCATCTTCCAACTGTGTCTTCACCAAAATATCCCTGCATACTCCTTGACCACCATCCTCCCTGTGTCTTCATCCACAAATCAGCAACGGCAAACATCGAGCCTCATCTCCTCATCATACCTACTCTCAGAACAACTTACACACTGCTTTCACTTTTAATGCTTTACTTTGGAGCGCAACAGCTATGCCATACATGCTGGCTTGCTTTGTATGCAGGAACAGAGAGGCAATGCATTTATCTCTTCCTGTTGCATTTTATGGTTCTTAGCTTGATTTCTTAGTGCTCACACTCTATGCTTAATTGGAGGTTGCCAACCCTTGTGGCTTGCATTGCTTTTAAGCGCAGAGAAAGAGAGAAGCAGGTAGTTTGACATGGTGGAGACCATTGGGCAGACCAGTGGGAGGGATGGACATATTGCTGTATGACAGCTTACATGGCAAACACACTGCATGTGCTTCACGCAAATGGCTATGTCTGAAAGTCAAAAGTACAGTAAAAGGGGGCTTTAGTCAGTTAGAGGAAACTCCACAGTTAATCAAGGAGCTCACTCAATTCCAGTCTAGATAGTTGGCCAGGGTTAGTCAGGCATTCAATCCTACCAAAGTCCAGGAATCCATATCCTCACAGCCTAGGGATTCCGCATTGTCAGACCTGGAGATCAACAGCATCTGTCTGAAAAGCTTGATTGCATAAGTAATAAGGTGAAGAGCAGAAGATTGCACGAGAAAAGACAATGCAGGTCATGGTAGATCAGACACCATAATGTCACTCAACAAAACGCTTTAACTGAAAATGGGAAAATTCTGACTGGAATGTGTCCATTCAGCTCTTGAGGAAAACCTCACCTGCTTTTTTTGATTTACACCGACAGGATAAGCTTGGAAACAATGAAGTCAGAAATTGGAAAAACCAACTATCTTTAATTATTTGTGAGCTGCTTTTGGCTGGGGTGATGGATATGTGACTGGAACCAGTTAGAAGGAAGTGCTCATTCAGTCTCTCAGAAAGAAAAGTGCCCTTTGACAGAGTTGATTAAAAAGAAACTTCAGGATAGCAAGATCAAAAAAAATGACTAAAGTACTTGCTGTCTCTGAGGGTACAAGACACCAGTTAAGCAATCGTGGTCTCAGATTAAAACCATTATGCCTCAAGGACAACCTAATAACTTAAAACTCCATATTGCTTTTGTATTGGTCACCATCCCTTTTCAACTTTGTACCTGTGGATGTTTGATGTGGCATCTTTCATTATTTTTCTCAGTCTTATTAGATAATAAAATTGCTCCTTCTTTCACTCAAGAAAACCTTTTAATTGGCTCCTTATTGTTAACTATATTTTAATTGGAAAGAGGTATACCCTTGTGCTAAAAAGAACATAAATTTTTGTTACAGCCAACTGAAGAAGTTGAAAGGAAGGAAGCCAATTTACTTCTCCTCACCTGGTCATTACATATTTCAGGGAGCATGCAGAACATACGGATTCTGGGAGTACTCTCTTGCCCCCAACTCAGATGGCAAAAATCACATAATTAGGAAAAAGAGCATGACTAATTGGATGCAGTGATAGTTACAATGTTGATTTTAAAAATCTCTAATTTCAAGGCATATTTTTATCCGATTCAAATCATTGCTTGTCCTCAACAAACAATTGTATTACTAAGAAAGTTTACTGTTCCAGTTCATTAACCTGCTTAGAAGTGTTTGAGAAGAATGGTTTATATGCATGCAGCAAAATTGAGAACTGTTGTCCAATTGTTGACCTTACTCAACACTGTTTTACAAAAATCAAAGTTGAAAGTGTTTCAGGGCTCCCTAAAGAGCTAGTGGTTAAACGTATCACATGGTGTGGTGCTGAGCCATAAACAACAGGAAGACCTGTGGTTCACTCTCTGTTCTGTACTGAGTTAGTTGGTCTCAGTTGGGCTGATTTTGGAACTGCTATAATTGGCTCCAGCATCTCTGGGCTCTGAAAGAGCGTATTAGTTAGGTTTCTGATTCCTGATCATTATGTAATGACATTATTGCAAAGTGCGTGCTTATGGATGTCAGAGAAGGATGAGGTTTGAGCTACCTCATATGTTTACTGTTTCCTGATTATATTCCAACTCTAATAGCCAAATGACCATATGACCATGAATAGAGTTATTTAGATCTGTAGAAATTAGTCAATCAAAATGATACCTTTTACACTGTGGACATTCTTTTGAGGCTATATATTTAATAGATTTTCAAACAACTTTTCCTCGTCATTCAATTCTTTTACGCTGAAGCTTTAATCCTAGTCTTTTTCAACTTGGGTCACAGACTGCAAAAAGAAGCTAATAGTTTCAACCCAGAAAGTTATATATCCAGAAAAGTGTTTGGAAACCTTGCCATATGGAAAGCTGTTACAAGCTATTTCACATTACCTTGAATTTTCTTTCCATCAATATAGATAGAAAATGAACAAGTATTTGTGTAAGGATGACCCTTATTGGATCACCTGGCTAAGATTTGGTGAATAGCATTTGGTTTGTGAAAATGTAACCTCAATTGTGTAAGTGAGAAGTTGAATTGTTTTATTATTAAAGAGAAATGCTGATTATTATGGGTTTTACAGAGGACTATTTAAGCTCAGATCCTTAAGCTGAGCTATGGATAAGAATTGTATGCAGCTGATATTCAGCTCTTAAAATTGAGCCTGGAATTGATCTTCAGTTTTGAAATGTAAAGCACTATTTTAGCCTTAACATAAGCCCCAAAATTTTTAGCATGAAAGATCAAGGTTACTTTTCCCTCAAGAAATAAGTAAAATTATGACTGACAGATCGCTAAATTAATCTCTTATTTGTGTAGGTAGTGAGCTTTTATTGTTAATAAAAGGCAAAGCAAAATCTTACTGCTGCAGTGCTTTTCCCAGTCAGACTTAAAAAAAATTCATGCAATACAAAGGTGGGTTCTGACTGGAGAAAAATTAAAGTAGCTATTCATGTACAATTTTGCAATAAGATTTTTTGTCAATTTTTTGCCCCAGAACATTTGCTGCTTGTGTCCTCTCTATATCCTTCTCTATTTATATTTTAACAGTAGACATTTTGACTGCAGTGTGCCTGAATATCAGTGCATAATCTTCTGAACATTTTGTTTTTAATATTCGGTAGCAGTTAATTATTAAAACTAGGTATTTGAATTATAAATATACTAGTTATGCAGTAGTAGGAAAAGCAGCCACATAGCCTCAGGCAAAATTCTTCCAGTATCCATTATCCTCCTGCCTTCATTATGCTGCCTCCTATCTTTATGTCTATTCTAAAAACACAGAGACATTCTTTCAAACCAACCTCCCCATCCCCCATCCATCTCCCCTACCCACCCAAAACCACAAACCCTCCCCAATATGTATGGAGGCCATTTCCTTGAAGTGGAATGTCATACTGTCCTAAATATAATAAATTGCTGTCTTCAAGGCATTTCTGCATCTAAAGTACTCCCCCAGAAACCTGCCTGGTCCTTTTGAATCTGCTGGGCTGGATGTCAGAAATCATACTGTAAAAAGCGATATACAAGGGATTATTAACATTGTCAGGAATGAGCCAACTAGGAAAAAAACAGCAACAAGGAAAGAAAATGCTGTTGATGTAGCAGAAACAAGGAGCAGTAAGTGAAAAGTAACCTGAACCTAGCCTGCTTTATCATACTTCCATCTCCAACCTAAAGAGGCAGTAAAAAAGATTGTAGAAAACATGTCAGGTGGTAAAAGATCCAGCAACGATAAATTCATTCTCTTAAGTAGCCCATAATTGTATTGATTTCACACTGTAATTTTTGGAAATCAAGATAGAATTTTGCAAATGCCATATATTGTGGATATGGACAAGTACTACCTAATCAAACCATGTCAGCGCACTATGACATATAAATCTTTTGAAGATTTCTATCACTCTCCTTCACACTGAAGTTCTTCAAACTATATCTATAGTAACTTGATTGAGATTGCACAATTCTCCATTGCTCAACATTTTCATTCTGTTGAAAGATTTAAGTAGACCACAACAGTATATGAAAGATATCACAATTTCCAAGTTGCAGTGTATTGTAAATTTCTTTGAAATGTGCTTTGCAAATCATTACATTGTTTGCAAGGACCATATGATATTAGACATAGATTCTTGAAAATGTGCCATTATGCAGTTTCTTGAAAGTGATGCAAAAACCACTTCTGTGCTAGTTATGCAATGTTTTATAATGTGAGGCTTTCATGGAAATTGCACTGAGTGAAAGTGCCTTCCACACTTAGCATTGTATTTTTTTACTCTCCTTTTTACCTTCATTATGTGAAAGTCAAGGAGACATCTCTGTGCTTGATTGGGGCTAAATTAGGCTCTGTCATAGTTATTTTATAAATGCTAACTAATACTTGAAAGCAGGAGATGTGTGAGGATATTTCCAATGGAAAGAGTGCTGTGCATCATCCTGACAAAGAGGTTTACATGCATGCACATATGAGACAGAGGACTTGGAGTGGGCAGATTAAGACACCAAGCACAGATTTGACACAGTATTGCCATTTTTGAGTTTTACACTTCAGCTAATGTTCTGTCTTAACCTCACTTAGCTGAACACAGTATTAAACAGAATGAATGAGCCTTATCACTGCTGCTTAAGGGATCATGAACTACTTATGGGTTAATAGCTGGGCTATTGCTTCATGTTGCTGGTGCAGTTATATGCATTTCTGGAGTTTCCAATTTTTGGCTGATATTAGAGTACTTTACAGGGAGTGGTCTGACTCTACTGGTATGTTTTTCTGCTCATTTTAAAGCATGCACTGAAATACATTGTTTCCAGTCATGGGTGACATGGTAGTCCTACCTCTGGAAAATAAGCATGATCAATAAAAGGAAGAACACAACGAAAAATTTTGCTTGACCAATCTCTTTGAGAGTTTTTGAGAAAATAACAGATGGAGTGGAAAATGCAGTAGATGGAATACTCTGGATTTTTCAGAAGACTTTTGACAATGTGTCCCCCAAATAGACTGTGAATAAGGTCAGAGAATATGAGTGAGGACTGGCAGTATGGATTAGTATCTGGCTTCAAGACAGAAAGACAGAGTTTGAAAGGGTAGTTATTCAGCGTGTCAGAAGGGTTGTGTGTGGGGTTCCACAGGAATGATGGTGGGACTACCATCATTCACAATTTGCATCAATAGTATGAACCTTGGAATTAAAGGCACAATTTCTAATTTTTCAGATAGCACAAAATTGTGCTGGGTAGGGAATAGTCAATACTGAGAAGGCGTGCAACAAAATTACAGCAGCATTAATAAACTTGCAGAATGGGCAAATAACTGGCAAATGAAGTTCAACAGAAATAACTGTAAGGTCCTATATACTGCAGGATGTCACTTACTACTTGGAAGGTGAGAACATATGTCGATAAAGGATCATGGTGTAAAAATACATTAGTCAATAAAAGTTGCATCATAGTTTAGTAAGGCTATTAAAGAAATGGAAACCAAACACTAAGTTGTATATTAAAAAGGGTAGGACTGAAAAGTAGGGAAGTTATACTAAAACTGTGTCAAACTTTGGTTGGACCAAACGTAAGAGTATTATGTGCAGTTTCAATCATTATATTGTAAAAATGATACAGAGAGACTGGAGAGGGTAGAGAGAGGCTTTAAAGGGTAATACTGGAAATGCTTGAGTATAAATATCAGGAAAGGATTAAAAGACTGGGAACAGAATTTTATAGGGCTCTGAGTGACATAGAGTCTGGTGGGATTTGTTGCAGAATTAGATGACAAGTCCGGCAAAGCCCATTTCGATGGTGGGAGCAACTCATTCCATCTTTTATGTTTTTTACAAGCAGCATGGAGAGTTTCTCACTAGGTAGCGACAAGTTGTTAATTAAGGGAGATTATTGTTTATTGAATGCCTTGTTGATGGTTCAACTTGCCTCACAAATGTTTAGCATTCTATCTTATCAAACAAGCTCAAAGTTGAGAGGATTCGACATGGGAACTGGGCAGACGATAATTATGAACAGGAGAAACAGGGCAAGATATGGTAATGCAAGGATGTGAAGGGGGTTAATTGCAAGGGGTATTTGTCCATGACCAGGAGCATCCTGGCTTCAAGTTTGTTGGTGATGGTGAGGGTGAATAACCACACCTGGCATGGTCACCACATATACCAGGGGCTGGGTGGGAAAGATATGCAGATGCAGGCTCATGTCGATGGGGAGCTGAGGAGGTACGAAGTCTTGGGTTTACAGAAATGGTTACCAGGAAGAGGATTCGAATGATAGGGGCTTTAATGACAAGTTCAGGTGGAGGCTACAAGCCACTGGCTGAGGAGCATGTATGTCACCTTCCATCAAAAGTGTGTAAGTGAAGAAAATGACACTGACCACACTCTGACTCGACTATGAGGAAGGATGCTGCAGGATCTACCACTGTTAGGGCTTCTAACGGGAAAGAACATTGCATACAAATCCAGCACCAGATATGACACAGACCTGCAAGTTTCCCATTCCCTAGCAACACTATAGCATTCTCCCCACTGTGTTGCAGCTCCGTGCCACAGATAATGCTGGACACCTCATTGACAGCTACACCTTTGGACACAGAGGGTGTAAAATGATAGGGATGTTGTAGAAATTGGGCCGAAGATGTCAACATGAGCCAATGACACGTATGTAGCTTGTTCTTCTTACTTCCAGGTGATGGACCAGGCTGTCAGCACAGATCTCCATCTATGGAATTCCTCTGTTTCCATGAAGCAATATCTGATACTGTTGCCAAGACATCCGGGCTTACACAGAGAAGAGAGACTAATAACCAAGCATAAGATTAATGCATTGAAATGTATCCAAAAGTGCAAAATCATTTACTATACATTGTCATCAAAATGCTCTCAATAAGTCTTCTTTCCCCCCTCTCTCCCATTATGTTTTAGTGCTGAATGTGGGGTGGAGGGACCCTGTTTGGCAGTGGGACCTGTTGGCACTGGTTGTTTGGCTTGGTGATCCCAGCGGCACTTGTATCTGGACGAACCACATACTCCAAGGATCTTCTTGGCAGAATCGCTTTCTGACAGGGTGTGAACCTTCGGGCTTTTGTGGGAGGCAGTCAGGGGGAACATCCAGTCACATCTGGAGTTCCTGAAACCAGACTTGTGAGGGACCTACACCCACCTTCAACTTTGTGCCTCCTGGCATTGTCCTGTCTCCTCGTGAGGAAGGGACATCTACAGTGCTTGCCAGTGGCTGGGGCGATGGAGTGCCACTATGTATGGCTCTCCAGCAAACCCTGTAGGTGCTGGACCTTTCCATGGAGGCACTCAGATGGTCGTATGACTCGCTGCACCAATGCAGCTTCTATGCAATAAGTATCACCGCAGCTGCTGCTCCTGTTCCTCTCTGCGCATATGGATAAATTCCCTAATGTTGGCACTAAAGGGTTCTCTCCTGCCTGAGCCTG
Organism: Rhincodon typus; assembly: GCF_021869965.1. Lineage (NCBI taxonomy): Eukaryota > Metazoa > Chordata > Chondrichthyes > Orectolobiformes > Rhincodontidae > Rhincodon > Rhincodon typus. The sequence continues at coordinate 61,226,211 of NC_063339.1, forward strand.
AGCATGTGCCAGATATCTGAGTGCCAGTGATATGGGATATTTCCTCTCCAAAAAGGCCTGTCACAACTCAGTCTTAACCAAGAAAAAAAACAAAGATTCAGCCCTGGGTTTCTTCTGTCTTAAAAACAAAAGGCCGAGTGGTGATCGAACAGAGATCTTTAAAATTTGTTATAAAATGAAGTTTCTAAGTTTGTTTGTTTTGTTACTGTGTGCAACTTAAGGTAAACAAGGAGTAGTGAAGAGTGTTTAAGATAACAAGGTGTAGACTGGATGAACACAGCAGGCCAAGCATTATCATAGGAGCAGGAAAGCTGACGTTTCGGG
>NC_063339.1:61226934-61255817 GCF_021869965.1 Rhincodon typus
TCCAGACCTGAAACGTCAGCTTTCCTGCTCCTCTGATGCTGCTTGGCCTGCTGTGTTCATCCAGCTCTACACCTTGTTATCTCAGATTTTCCAGCACCTGCAGTTCCTACTATCTCTGTAGTGAAGAGGGTCATGTGATTTACTCTGAATCTTACTGCTAACAAGGCTTGGTGGCTTGGTCGCTATAGGGACAGTGAGGTCCAGATGGAGTTACTGAGATGAAGGTACATGATATTTACACCTTTAAACAATGACCAGAGCAACCATGCTGACTGGATATATGTTATAGGTGGAGAGGAGACAGACAGGTCAAAGAGGTGGGGATGGAGCCAGTAAAGGTGAGTGTAGGTGGGGAGTTAGGGAGGCGATAGGTCAGTCCAGGAAGGACAGACAGGTCAAGGAGGTGGGATGAGGCTGGTAGGTCCACTCCTTCCACCTCAAGCCCTACCTCCTACCTACCAGCCTCATCCAACTCATATTGCGCTTGGGAACCTGCAGCCCAATGGTATCAATGTGGACTTCACAAGCTTCAAAATCTCCCCTCCCCCTACTGCATCCCAAAACCAGCCCAGCTCGTCCCCGCCTCCCTAACCTGTCCTTCCTCCCAGCTATCCCCTCCTCCCACCTCAAGCCCCACCCCCATCTCCTAACTACTAACCTCATCCCGCCCTCTTGACCTGTCCATCCTCCCTGGACTGACCTATCTCCTCCCTACCTCCCCACCTACACTCACCTTTACTCGCTCCATCCCTGCCTCTTTGACCGGTCTGTCTCCTCTTCACCTATCTTCTCCTCTATCCATCTTCTATCTGCCTCCCCCTCTCTCCCTATTTATTTCAGAACCCCCTTCCCCTCCCCCATTTCTGAAGAAGGGTCTAGGCCCGAAACGTCAGCCTTCCTGCTCCTCTGTTGCTGCTTGGCCTGCTGTGTTCATCCAGCTCTATACCTTGTTATCTCTCTTCAAGGACCTACTTTTTTCTAGTCTAAAGAGGATATTTTCTGAGAAAAGCTTGAAATATCCAGACTACCTGCCTTTATGAGGTCAAAGACTTGGGGGGGATAGATAGCAGATGTAATATGGCTATATAGATGATTGTATAATAGGTGAACGAAGTGGAAAGAAACCTTGGGGAGATATGTTGTGTAAAGTAAAGACTTTGAATTAATTAACGTTCATGTTATATTGGACCCATCCATTCAATCTATGTTATACACTTTCTGTGATCGGGGGCAAGGGGCTAAATTATGTTATTCTGGCCAAGTGTGAGATGAGTCAAGTTTTTTGAAGGGATGATGCCATGAGGCCTAGTAGGATTTACCATCGTATTTTACCAAATTTACCTTGTTAGCTATTTACACTGCCCTATGACATCCTTCACATGTGATTCTAGCTCCATTTTACCCTGTGTGTTCCCAAGATAACATGCCACTTCATGGATACCCATTAAAAGACTGGCAGACCTTATACTTGTGCAATTTCTAAAAGCTCATTAAGGACCCAGACAAGAACTGTCAGACTGGAACTAGTGGCACAAGTCCTAACATTTGCCCCAAAACATTCTGATGGGGAAAATTTGCACCCAATTTTGCTGGCAGGGACCTGGAGATCCTACTGGATGGGATGGTGTAGACATATGACTCCCTCTTCCCAAGGGCCATCGCTAGACCATGTCAGCCTGGTCTGAGGTTACCACCTAGATTAGAGCAGTCTCAGCAATTTGGAGGAATGTCTACTCCAGGAGGAGAAGTACCATCATTTTTTCTCTGATACCTCACACTTATTCCATCTCTGCTACTGTGCCCAACCCTGAACAAGGTTCATGATCTGCCACACTCACTATTACTGTGACGTCTTCTCTCACCCGATGTCACTAGCTGTAGTCGGTGACACACTCACTTGGTATGCTCTTTGCACTGTCTCCTCATTCACTTGGAACACCTCATCACCAAAAGTGACATCTGTGCCTCCTAATTTTATTGCCTATAATGCCACAATAATTTTAGCACGTATGTACATGTCACAGAAAAATGTTTAGAATGGACAAAAAGACTGGTAGTTTAACAAGTGAAATTTACTTTGTTGGCTGTGAAAATTCTGTCTGTTTCTTCATTTGCATTTCAAACTCCTGTTCGGACAGATCCAAGGGAGATGGAAGAAGCATTGATTGAATGTAAAGTCAACTGCAGATCAGATATCAGGAGGACAAATTATTGGCTTTGCAGATTGCAGAATTATAAACACAAATTGCTCATTAGGTTCTCACCTGCCACATCGCTGTTCTGATTCCAATATTGGTCACAAGGCTTCCTGCTCTGATCTGACATTTATTATTTTCCATATAAAGACTTTTCTGATGGTCGTGGTGTGCATATTGTCAGTACTGTGGAAGAATCTGTCAGCACCGGAGGAGATGACAGCTGAATGTTGAAGAGGAGACTGAGAACATCATAGATCATCCAAATCTCAACCTGAATTCTCTGAATTTACAAGGCACCTTGAAACACAAGATTATCAAGAAAAGGTCATTCAGTGCTTCAAAGTCAGCAGTCACAGAAAAGTTCACGCACAAAGTAAACCATTGTGCATTCTCAACAGTAAGCAAAGGCAAACCAAGCAAGTAACACTGCATTAACACAGTATGGAGCTGGAGGAACACAGCAGGCCAGGCAACATCAGAGATGCAGGAAATTTGATGTTTCAGGTCAGAACACATTTCTGAAGAAGGATCTCAAACTGAAATGTCAACTTTCCTGCTCCTCTGATGCTGCCTGGCCTGTTGTGTTCCTCCAGCTCCGTACTGTGTTATCTCTGACTCCAGCATGGGCAGTCCTTACTATCTCTAAGTAACACTGGGTTGTATTTTACAGCTCCCTGTTGGTGTATTTAAAGATGAGGGGTGCAGGTGCTTGTAAACTAGATAGTCTTCCTACATTCCCTTCTTGATAGCTCTCCCCATCAACCCCATTGGCTTTGAGCATGTCCACATTCCCTAACCCATCTATTTAAATTTTCATTTTCCCACTTTACCCGGTATCCCCAACTGCAGACATATAGAGTCAATGTGCCAGATATGGTAGTCCATTGTCTCATGGCATTATCAATGATCCACCATCTGCCCCATTATAAACTGAGTTTCCCCTCCACAACTGTTAGCATCCCAGCGAGCGGCCTTCAATATCCACAATGAAGTTCCTCAGCTTCTCTCTGGCAGAAATAGCCCCAGCTAACACTTCCCTCCCACCTTGACTTTTACTGGACAGATCCCAGGACTGACTGTGACCCTCTCCTTTGATCAACTTAGACGGACAGTGCCAAAGATGAATGACCAGACTTCAGACTGATTTCTGTGCAGCTTGTGAATTGACTACCCAGATTGGTAGCACTGGGAACCCACAGGGCTGACCATGCCCTAATCCTGGACAGGCATGGATGCATCGACTGTGACGTACAGCAACATGCCCACTACTGGTGAGTATGACCAACTACCTGGCTCTGTGTCCACACTGAAAGTTGAGTCAGGATAGAAGTACCATGAGTCTTTAAGCTACAGCTAAAGGGATAAATCTCAAAGTGGCAAGACAGGGATGCGAGCATCAAAGTGGGCACAAATTGTATGAATGTTAAGGGAGTGAGCAAGCCACCCTGAGATGCAGCCTGGTCAAATCCATGAGATGGGTACCTATCCCTCTGTGTAAGATGTCCTGGCAGCATTGCAGTTAAAAGGTGCCAGAGCACTTCAAAGTGCAGCATTGGCATGCAGCAGCTTACAGTAGTTGGATTGGAGATGTGCTATGATAATGCAGTGAGGCTGGTACATGAAAGATGTCAATGTCTGTGGACAGGGCATATGTGCGGTTGCAGCGCATAGAGCATGTCTGGAGAAGTTGGTGCCTGGTCTCCAAGTTGGAGATCCAGAGGAGCAAGTGGCAAGCTGAAGTCATCAGGGAACCATTTTGACTTCCATGTCTGGAATTGTCTTCCTGGCAGGTGGGAGAATGACAATATGCATCTAAATGAGGCGAGATTAATAATGAGATATGAATGCATGGTAACTCATTAAATTAGGCTGTTCACTGTCACTAGTGAGAATTGCCATTCAAAACTTGGTTGGAAGATGACATTTTTTGCTTTTAGCATTAAGAAGCTCCTGCCTGGTCAACTCACATGATTTTCCTGCTCTTTTCACCATTGTCCACATCATTCAGAGGCTGGGAAGATTTTTCCTTAGATGTCACCTGTATACAAAATATCATGCATTCATCCATCCATCCATCCACTTAAAACATTGGTTTGATGAATGAGTCACAACTTTGTTAGTATAGATTTGAAAAACTGAAATATTAAACTTTTCCATTAATCATTAATTTTCCAATTATGAAATGATCAGCAGTAATGAATATCAAATTGATTTCGTAACCTTCAGTGTTCCTAGATTTGTCCACTGGAGTTTATTTACCAAGATTAAAACTCAACTCAGTTCAGAAAGAGAAGAAATATGACACTCAGTAAATTTTTACCATTCACCTCTGTTCTTCTGAATGTTAGACCACTTTAATTATTGTACCATCATATTGCAGCTAGAGCCATGGTAATAAAGGAAGGAAATTGTTTGGACAAAAAGATTTATGCCAATCAATATGTCTCCTAACTACTCTCCTCCAATGTAGTGGCAATATAAATTCAAACAAATTATATACTTGTTGAAAATAAAGAACCATATTTTAAAATCCTATCTCAACATTTGTGTACTTTATTTTGGATTAACTTATTGGAAGCTTGGATGAAGTATTGCTCAATAAAGTCTTATAAATGAGATTTCACACAAAACCCCAGCAAAGTCATTTTCAAGCTTCAGAATCTAGGAAATCTCAGGGAGTTAAGGAATATGGATAGCAGCTGGAAAATGAACATAAAAACCTAAGACATAGGAGAAGGTGTAGGCAATTCAGCCCCTTGAGCCTGCTCTGCCATTTAATATAATTGTGGTTGATCTCATCTAGGCTTAACCTCCACTTTCCTGCCCACTCCTTCAATTCATTACTAATTAAAAATCTATCTATTGCCTCCTTAAATGTACTCAATGTAACAGCATCCAACGTACTCTGGGGTAGTAAATTCCACAAATACACAACCCTTTGAATAAAGTAATTTCTCCTCATTTCTGTTTTAAATATGCTACCTCTTATCCTAAAACTAAAGACATCTCATTCTAGGCTGTCTGACAAGAGGAAGCATCCTCTCTACATCTAAATTTGTCAATCCCCTTCAGCATCTTATATATTTCAACGAGACCCCGCCTCATTCTTCTAAACCCTGTAGAGTCTATGCATAACCTGCTCAATCTCTCTCTCCTAAGACAAACCCCTTACCTCTGGAGGCAATGAAGCGAATCTCCTATTGAGAAAGAACATCAGCCATCATCAAATTAAATGGCAGAGCAGATCTAAAGGGTCATAAGGTCTATTCCTGCTCCGATTTTGTAATATTGATCTTCTTCACCCAGTTAGTTGCTAAAAAATGGCACTTTAAGTTCTATGGATGTCAATCATGATGGTTTTAAGCTATTCTTGCATTCTCATTGTAGCAGACCACTGCCAGGCATCAGTGACCTTTTCAGGAGATAGCAAGAACTGCAGATGCTGGAGTCAGAGACAACACAGTGTGGCGGTGGAGGAACACAGCAGGCCAGACAGTATCAGAGGAATTAGAAAGTTAACGTTTTGGTTCGGAACCCTTCTTCAGAAATGGGGAGGGGGAAGGGAGCTGGTAAATAAATAGAGAGAGAAGGGTGGGGCTGGGGAAAGGCAGGTTGGATGGTGATAGGTCGATGCAGGTGGGAGTGGTGGGGATTGGTTAGTGGGATGGTTGGGGAGGATAGGTGGGGAAGAAGATGGACAGGTTGTGTCAGCTCAAGGAGGCAGGGATGAGAGGGAGGTTTGGACATCGGATGAGGCCGGGGGATGTGGGAAGATTTAAAAACTGGTGAATTCTATGTTAAGGCCATCAGGGTGTAGGCTCCCAAGGTGGAATATGAGGTGTTGCTCCTCTAGTTTGCAGGTGGCGTCAGTGTGGCACTGAGGAGGCCCAGGATGGACATGTCACTCAGGGAATCGGAGAGGAGTTAAAATGGTTGGGGACTGGAAGATGGTGTTGTTCGTCATGTACAGAGTGCAGATACTCCATGAAACAGTCCCCGAGTCTGTGCTTGGTCTCACCGAAATAGAACAGGCCTAATCAAGTGCAATGGATACAGTAGACCAAGTTGGAAGATGTACAGGTGAACCCCTGCCAGACATGAAAAGTTTGCTTTGGGCCTTGGATGGAGGTGAGGGGGGCAAGTTTAGGGGCAGGTGTAGCACTTCCTGTAGTAGCAGGGAAAGGTGGGGAGGTGTAGGGTCTAGCACCTGTACATCCTCCAACCTTGTCTACTGTATCCGTTGCTCCTGACGTGGCCTCCTGTACATTGGTGAGACCAAATAGAGACTCGGAGACCATTTTGTAGAGCATCTGCGCTCTGTACGCGACAAACAACAACACCTTCCGGTCGACAAACATTTTAACTCCTCTCCCACTCCGTTGATGACAGTCCGTCCTGGGCCTCCTTCAGTGCCTTAATGACGCCACATGAAAACTGGAGGAGCAACACCTCATATGCCGCCTTGGAAGCCTACACCCTGATGGCCTTAACATAGAATTCACCAGCTTTAAAATGGTTTTAAAATGGGTCTTGATCCAATTTCCATATTCGACATGCCCAGAATTGATAAGCCCACAGAACACAGGAAACTAGGAGCACAAGGATCAATTCTAAATTCCCCCCACTTCATGGTATTTTTATATTAATCAAAACCTAGATACCATAAACATTCACAGTGACTTATGATAAAACTGGTATAAGTCTAACATGAAATGGAAAAATACATTTGTTGATCTTTCCCAGTTTTCTACCTTCGCTCGTTAACAACGTAGATCTTGTAAGGAAGTATCCATGTATATATGGGGTGGGATTCTGTGCTGCTCCCACAATCAGAAAGAAAGGAGAGTAAGGGAATGTAATCAGGTGAGAGATCAAAATTCAGAATCTTGACAGAATGATGAACTATTGAATGAACCTGTCAGCATTTTAAAGGTGGTTCAAACTTCCTGATAGTAAGTGTTAACTGCATTCACTTCATATTTTTTAATCATTAATCAACCTGATCAGAGATGTTATTACACACCTCTGGAGTAAGTGGGACTTGAACCTGTGTCTCTCTGTGTTGGGGTAGGGACACTACCATTGTGCATTCACTTACATCTTACCATGATCAATTGCCCCTTATCAATCAATTACTTCCTAATTGAGAAATATGCGTGTTCAGAAACAAAACTGCCTATATGAGGTATCCACCTCATAAGGTAGATATCTTCCTGGATGTCAGTGTAAGTAATTGCTGCATTTTGTTTTGAGCAATACATTCATTTCTTAAGTTTTGTTTTCAGTGGCAAAATATTTTGAATGAATTAATATTTTTTAATAACTGGTCACTAAATCACCCAACTAAACAAGCAATTTACAATCATTGCCTACCAGGGATGGTGTAACAGTAAGAAAAGTGAAGGAAAGGCAGAGAAAGAAAGAGGGGTTAAATCAAAATGGTGTTGGAGTGGAGATAATGTATTCCAGGCCCGACAATGCCCACCTCTAGTGATAACTTTTAAAGTTATGATTTTGATGGAGGTCAGGTGTCAGTACTCCAAGATGACTGAAGACAGCACGAGGGAGGGAGGGAGTTTGAGTGTCCATGGCACAGCTGAGCGAAGGCCGTGGAAGGGAGGATGAAAGAGTAGGTCTCCAGGGTTGCGTAGAGTGAGGATTGCAGAAGGGATCGACGGAGGGAAAGAGGCTGGGTTTCTGGTGGAGATGATGTGGCATAAGGGAGAAAGGGTCTGTCAGAAAGGTTGGAGCAAAGGTGGCACAAGGCAGCAAGGATGTCCTGGGACAAGAAGAGAAACTGTTCAGTGCAGGCTGGAAGAGTACTTCAGGGCCAAGGGAGCAACCAGTAATCATGTCAGTTATGATGTGGTCCTTTTGTTGGGTGGATGTGAGGTATTCAGGGTGGTGATTGTAAGAGATGGGCACGTCTAAGTAGCAGTGGTGCTAATTTCCAGGTCCATGTCCTTGGGTTTTAAATTGGCAATTGGGAGCCAGGGGGTACACTGACAGGGAAAGGGGTGTTAGATCCCTTAGAGTGGAAGTGTGAGGGTCATTGGCGATTACTATATGGTCTCATAGGGATTGAAAAGTGAGGCAGAATTGGCATAAGGAGGGCTATGGCTTCATTGGCAGGTATGGGTTCTGCAGACATGTCAAGATAACTAATAGCTGGGCCCACAGCATTGGTGAAGATTGCATGGTTATGGGGGAGGAATGTGAAGCATGGGTGAAGGAAGAAGGGGAGGGTCTTGGTGGCTGACAGTGGGAGGATGGAAAATGTTGGAGCCTTAAATAATGCTGACGTGTACTATTTTCTATTTTGGATTGCTTGTTGCACTTTGATAAATATGCATGACCAAGAAGTGGAGGAAGCTGTTTCCAGATGAATGGAATTAATGCTTCAAATTGTTGCCTGAATAAAGGACCATCCAATCAATCTTGAGAACCAGGAGAATGAGGCTCAGCTGAGCTCTGCTCCTCAAGGTCCATATCTAAGAAACTAACATCACTCCAGCACTCCTGGGTTGCATTACACAGAGATCCCACCAAAGTCTGGAACAAGAGTACATCATGGACTGACTGGCACTGTGTAATGTCCAATAATTGGACATAGACATGGAGGAAGTGAGAAATCTGCTCCCATTAAGAGCAGTTGGTGATGGCAACATTTTCGTAGAATGCAGCCTCCCATTTCCCTGATAGATGATGGTGGCAGACAAGGAAGTAGACAACATATCTATGATTACAAAGGCAAGACAAGCACGTAGTGGGCAGAGGTGGCTGAATGGAACTCAGCATTATGTGAGGAAGGATACATAGACATGTTATAATAACGTGGACAATGGGCAGAATCTCCAGGTTCATGAATGTTATATCACAAGGAGCTATACTCTGTGGCTGCAAAGTATGGTATTCACTATAGTAGGCACACAGGGGAGCACAGAACCAAAAGCAAGGCTTAGCTCAAAGTATCAGATTTGGAGAGAAACCTCAAAGAATATGATAGCTAGAATGAATTATGCACTGTTTTAGCAGATTGTCTGAACCCAACACTAAAATGGCACAGAGAACACTACCCTCCTTGTGGCCATTTGCAGCTGAGAAAGAACGAGCACAGAAGGCTCTCAGAACAGTAGCAGCAATGTCCACAGCCTCCAGAGATGCAAGATGTGGGCAACCAGGCAAACAGTGATGATGAGCATTGACCCAAACATACAGAGGCACTGCTTCAATGTTCAATTAACAAAGGGGCAATGCAGAAGGTTGCCTCTTACACATGCCAGCTGTTGAATGGGGATCTGCGATTGCAAAAGACAGGGAGGAAATCCCATGCAGGCTGCCTTGAAGGTCACTGTGGCCTTTGTTTGTTTTTGTTTTTGTTTTTGACAGTAGCTTGTTTTTTAGGTCGCCACTAGGAATCATTTTGTGGGATACCATAGTCAATGACCACAGGAATTTGCGAGGCAGCCATACTGTGATCACAGGATTCCCACAGTTACAAGGGACTATAGAACACATAAATGTTGCTGTTAGAGCTCCCTGGGATCTGCCAGCTGTCTTCTTCAACGAAAGAAGGTTTCTACTTCATTAGCGTGCAGTTATTTGTGATCACAGTAGCCAAATCCTCCAGGTTTGTGCATGTTATTTGGGAAGCTCTCATAATGCCTACATTATGGAGCACTTAAAAATGACAGAAGCTTTAATGTACTACATTAGTTGCAAGGTTGACTGTTGGGAGATAGATCATACTTCTTGAAAAGCTGACTGATGACACAATTGAGGAGTCTGGAGAGTGCTGTCGAGGGGAGGTATAAAGCAACACTCGCCTCCACAAAGGCTACCACTGTACAGACGATAGGTTCTGCTGAAAAAGAGATTCAAATGTTGGACTGCTCAAACAGTACACTGCAGTATTCCCAATGAAGAGATCCCCACATTTTTGTGGGGGCGCTTTGCCATGTGCTATCTCACTCAACAAAGTGGGGGTGTGGAATGTCTTTACAGAGGGTGAGGTGGAGATTGCAGATGTCTCTGAAGTAATAGAAGAAGATGATGGTGGTGATGGGGCCAGGATATTGCCAATAGACACGAAAAAGCCATGAAAATGACAAGAAGAAGCAGACGGCCTAGTGACAGTCTTAAAGCTACCAGCTATCAGGATGAGTGAGCTACCGACAATTTGCTTTTTTAAGTCATCTTGTTTGGCAGGTTGCTGTTTCTGATTTGGGTAGGCATAATTGAATTATTTAAGTGACATTGCATTGTATAAGGCAGCTGGCCTGCTTAATTCAAAGCCTTTATATAGTTCTGCTCGGTAACATTTATTTGACTATCTCTGCGAGAAGCTAATCAGTGTGTTGTGTGTGCATATGTACATCTTACCTCGACTGTCAACAATCATGTAACTTAGGTTAGATTGGTATCTCTTAGGAGATATCCATGTTTGCTATTAGTGTGATGTAGCTAACCAGTCTTAATGAAATGCAAGTTGTCAATTTAGTAGGCAATAAACTAAAATATGTGCCACTTCTTCTGAAGGTTTAATTCTGGTTAATCCTTCACCACTTAAGACTAGTGAGTCTCTTGGACTAGTATGACAAGAAGGGTTGGTGATATCAAATCTGCCCAAAAGAAAATTGTAGCAAAACCAGATACCACCTGTGGGTATGTCTTACAGGAGGTAACAACACAGTGTGAGCTGCTTCGAGGTTGAAGAAATCATCACAAATGCAAGAATCCACAAACGTCCAAGGAGCACGAAGAAGAAAAAGAAATTCTACTAAACATGTATGTGCCTCTTTATGAATTTAGCAGCTTTTAAAAAGGAATACAGCATCACTCAACCCCTGAAACAGCAGCAGCTCAGTACAGAGCAGCAAGTCTCTCTGTACAAACTTAAATCAGCCGGAATCAGGGAAAACAAAATGTAATGGATTATGAATACCAGAAGGAGTTTCACGAAAACTAGATGGAGAAAATCAAGGTACAGTGTGGGAAAAATGCAAATGATGTCTGACTCCAGAATTCAATTCAGTTCCTCAGAGAATGAGTGAAAATATTTCCAGTTATGGTAAAATTCTGGGCTGGGAAGCTGGAAAAAAGCTTAAATCATTATATTTGTTCAACAAGTGTCTTTTTCACCATTACAGATTGTCACTCTATGCTGTAAGGAAACTCTTTTAACACAAGGCAATTCATTATGAACTTTGTTAAACCAGAAATAAAACTTGCCTTATTCTAATCTAGAACATGGAAACAGGCATTGTAGACCATTGGGCCCTTTGAGCCTGCTCTACCATTCAATATGATCATAGCTGATCGTCCAACTAGTACCTGTACAAAAACAGAAGTTGCTGGAAAAGCTCAGCAGGTCTGGCAGCATCTGTGAAGAAAAATCAGAATTAATGCTTTGGGTCCAATGACCCTTCCTCAGAAGTGCATCCGCAGTCCTTTCAGTTTTTATTCAGTACCTTGCTTCTGCTCTCTCCCCATCCCCTTCAATCTCTTTAACCCTAAGAACTATATCAAACTTCCTTCATTAGAAGAATTTAGTAATTTTCAAGTTTCAAGTAATTTTTATTGAACAACTAAAACTTCTGAAAGGCATGAAATCTTTATGCTGCCATTTCTTCAATTAAAGAGAGTGCAAAGTAGCTGGGGAAGAAGCAGAACTGATAGGAACTATCTCTGCACTTAAAAAGGGTGGGGAACCCACCAAAAAGGTGGGGAAATGGTGCCAAATTTCCATCATTGCTCTTTGTATCAAAATTTTGAATTGATGAACAGAAGACAGTTGAAAGACAAGTGCCCAGGGATATGCAGGCTAGGTGAATTAACCATGGGAAATGCAGGGTTACAGGGATAGCATGGGGGGGGGGGGGGTGGGCCTGGATGGGATCTTCTTTAGAGGGTTGGTGTGGACTCGATGGGCTGAATGTACTGTTTCCACACTGTAGGAATTCTATGATTCTATGAAACAGAACATGCTGCAGAAACTCAGCATGTCTGGCACCATCTTTGGAGAGAGATACAGAGTTAACGTTCTAGGGCTGTTATAACTCCCAGTTCCTCTGTGAGTCCCATGGGCACTAAACCTAGCTGTGACTTCCATCTATGCCAACTTGGTCAGTCAGGAGGGGCTCCTGCTGCTATCCCTGGGGAACAGGACCTCCTGCGTTTGCTGGACAGCCTAAAGGAGAATGTCCAGCAAGACACTGCTTGGGGCACTAGCTATTTTGTGTGTGATATCTCCAGGGCTGAGTGGTATAGGGGTGACTAACACAAGCTGACTGATCCTCCTGGCTTGCTGCGAATGAATGGTTGCTCAGCTACTGTTTAAATATGGTGCCAGTACCTTTGATCCCTTGCTGTAATTCTTGTGCAGACATATGTAATGAGCTGAGAACTGCAGGAGAAACTTCAGCCTGCTTCTGAGAGGAAGTGATTCCCACTTCTGTGTCCAATGCTAGACTTAAACTGTAGAACAGAACGTTCCAGCCATGGAATCCATTAGAATCCTCACCTAACCTTTCATTTTGCAGGAGCTGGGAGAGTTTTAGTTGCGATGTTGTTAAACGTGGAGGCCAGCACAGCCAAGAACACTATTGTCCTGTGATGATGCTGTGGCTTTAAGAGGTATATTTTGTCCTGGTTTCTTTTAAGAGAGAGATTGAATGAGAGGTATTAAGCAGCCTGTGGTAACTTAACAGCTTGTGAGGTTTTGGGTTTTTTAAAAAAGTTGAAACAATAGAAGCATCCTGGCTGGGTGTGGCCAGCTCTCACAGACCAGGATTTCTAGTATATTTTTAAGCTTTTAGATTCAACAGCAGCTGGGTCATAAAGAAGTAGAAGCTATTTTTTTCTCTCTTGGTTACAGCTAGAAGCTGGGGTTTCTCTTTTTACTACAGGTGTTACATGTGAGAAAATCTGATTTCTGAATTTGCCTTTTTCTTAATGGGTGTGTTTATGGGATGTTTCTATATGAGAATGATTAATTTATAATAGTTACTATATCTATTATTCGGTTAAGTTTTCCAATACAGTTAAGTTATTCAAAGTTCTTTTTTTTGTATTTTAACTGTAGTGTTTAAATAAATTGTGTTTTGCTTAACATCAAATAGTTTGACCAATCAAATTGCATCTGCAACACAGCACTTTACATTTGTCTTTGAAATGAGAAAAACTTAGGTTCCAGTCTACCTTCTCAAAATATTTTAATGGGCTCTGGTCTCATCCATAACAATTCAAATGTGCACCAGTTCCAGCAGGACTCATACAGACATCAAAGTAGAAAATATTTATAGTTATCTCCTATCTCGACTCAGTAGCGCCAATATCATTGCAGCACTGCTACTGCCCCAGCTTGAATCTGAACCTCTTGTAGTTTGCATGGTTTCTCAGTATAGCAGTGCCCCTTCCACTTTGCATTTGAACCTAATTTCTACATATCTGTTACAGGAGGAAAAGTTAGCCAGTTGGACTCACCCAAATAGGAAAATATGATCTCAAATGGCATGAGTTTGTTAAAGCAAAACACAGGCATTGATTATATCCTTACAAACATAAAAATAAGTTTACATTAAAATTTAAACAGTATACTGTTGCACAGTGTAAAACAAAATAACCATTGATGTCTTAGGAGTGAACATTACTAATGATTTTTTAAAAATTAGCTCTTAAATAAATAATTTTGCTGGAATTACCCTTATCATGAAAAAAAAACAAGCCCTCTTTTTCCTACTTAAGGTACTGTGACTGTTAATTCTCTTTGGCTTGATATTCCCTACTGCATATCTGTCTGTGTTCAGCTTTGTATGATTGTCTTCAAACATTATCTATCTGTTGCCCCTAGCCAACACTAATCTCTAAGATGATAGGAAATGTAGTTTTCCATCAGGATTTACTGCAAAGAATGCTGGCAGTTGCTCCCTTGATAATAAGGAAATAACTGAATGGCATGATACGTAGCCATGCCAACCAAAAGAGTTTCAACTATAACTTTTGACCTCTGCTGAGTTCGTCAATCACAGCCAGGAAGACAGTGAAGAGAGTAGATAAGGGGAGGAGGTGGTGGCAGCATTGTGGTAATGTTACTGAGCTAGTAATCCAGAACACAAGGCTCATGTTTAAGGAAACATGGATTCAAATCCTGTCATGGCTGTTGCTGAAATTTGAATTCAAAAAAATGAGATTTGTATCAAATTGGAAGGTTGCACTTCACAAACTCAGTTGCAAGCTCAGCTTGTCCACCTAAAGAAGGGTTCTTCTGTTGCAATGGTAGTGTCCCTACCTCCAAGCTAGCAGGCCCAGAATCAAATCCCACTTGCTCCAGAGGCTGAATAGGTTGATTAGAAAATATCTGCCATGAGGAATTTAGGATCCCTTGTGGTGCAATATTAGTACCCCCATCTCTGGGCCAGGAGGCCTGGGTTCAAGTCCCACCTGCTGCAGAAGTGTCACAACATCTCTGAACAAACCTATTAAAAACATCTACAGCTTAGCCATGCCAACCATTGTGATGTAGTGTCCCCCTGTCGAAATGGTAGTGACCACTAATGACTTCTCACCCATAGTAATCTATACCCTTCAGTGTACTATTGTTTCCCATCCTTATGTGTTGAGTTGCCTTCTTCATAATTATTGTCCCCTTTAAATCCCACCATACTCCATTTTTCATAACTGACTCTGCCAAAATACCCACCAGAGCATTGGGCTCTGATAATCCACTTTGATATTCAGTGGATAGACACTGAGGACAGACTGTGGATCCCCTGGCGGCCTTGAAAGGACAACGCTGGCTGAGGTTGAGCAGATCACTGACTGGTCTCAGCGTAACTTTCCAACTGACATGTTGTGAAGGACCTGCAGGACTGCCCATAGCCCACTGTATCAACTGTAATGACCTGGAACCCCTGACTGACCAAGGCATGGACTGAGATCGGAGGCCTCCATTGACTGACTGTGGCAGGACCTTCTGATTGACGACAGTCCCCCTTAACTCAACTGGGGGCCACTCCTCTCAGGCTTTGAATTACAGCCATTTGGATTAAACATATCAATGTATTTGTCCCATATGTTCCTGGCACATGCAGATGTGACATTGACATAACACAGTACCATAGAACAACATGTCCACCGTCTTAACTGATCGCAGCTGACATCCAATAAAGCTGCCTGGCTTTATGTTTGTGTGAAGCAGCAAGGCAGGACAGAAAGTACTGTAAGCCTGTAAGATCTGAATGAGGTGACAATGTGCAAAAAGGCAAGCAGGTCATGGTGGAAATGCTGTGGGCAAAAAAGACACAAAGTAAGTGAGCGCTAACAGTCCAAGTAAAGCACTCTGAGATATGCTGTGGTGCAATGCACATGTTGGGTTGCCTGGCCCTTTGCGCAAAGCAGCCTGGCACAGCATTACAACAAAAGGTGTTGGTGCATTCCATAGATCAGCATTGAAGTGTACATCTTTATTCTAAGTGAGCTCGAGATTGGCCATGAAGATGTGCACTATTGATGATGATTTAACCCCCTGTGGACAGGGGATGCAGGTTGTTGCTGCCCTGATGGAGATATTTACTACATTGCAGCCACAGGTGAAGTGCCAGATGACTGGGGGATAGCTAATGTGGTTCCTTTGTTTATAAAGGGCAGCAGGGATAGGTCAGGTAATCACAAGAGCAGTTAGTCTGATGTCAGTGCTAGGGAAATTATTAGAAAAAAATGTTCAGAGGGACAGGATTAAGTAACACTTAGAAAGGCAGGGATTGATCAGGGTAGTCAGCACAGATTTGTTAGAGGGAGATCCTGGGTGTTTTGAAAAGGTTGCTAAATATATTGGGGATAGTACAGTTGATGTGTTCTACATGGACTTCAATAAGGCCTTTGACAAGTTCCCACATGGAAGGCTTGTCCAAAAGGTAAGAGCACGTGGGATCTAAGGTATGTTGGCAAAGTGGATCCAAAATTGGCTTGCAACTAGGAGGCAAAGGGTAATGGTGAAGGGATAACAAGGTGTAAAGCTGGATGAACACAGCAGGCCAAGCAGCATCAGAGGAGCAGGAAAGCTGACGTTTCGGGCCTAGACCCTTCTTCAGAAAATGTGAAGGGATAGTTTTGTTATGGGAAGCCTGTGACCAGTAGTGTAACAGAGGGATTGATGCTGGGATCCTTGCCGTTTGTTATGTACACTAACAACTTAAATTTGAATGTAGAAGGTATAGCTAGTAAGTTGGCAAATGACACGAAAATTGGTAGTGCCGTTGATAGTTTGGGAGGTCTAATAAGGGAAGGATATACATGATGAATGCTTGGTCCCTAGGGTGTTCTTACAAACAAAGAGACTTTGGTGTTCAAGTCCATAAATCCCTTAAGGTATCAGCATAGTTAGACAGGACAGTGAAGAAGGCATACAGAATGCTTGCCTTCATTAGCTGGGGTGCAGAATATAGGAGCAAGAAAGTTTTCTTACAACTTTATAAAACATTGGTTAGGTCACAGATGGAATACTGTGAGCAGTTCTGGTTGCCACACTATTGGAAAGATGTGATTGCACTGGAGAGGGCGCAGAGGAGATTCACCTGGATATTACCTGGGATGAAAAGTCTCAGTTATGAAGAGAGACTGAATAGGCTGGATTTATTTTCCTTGGAATGGAAGAGCCTGAGGGGGAATCTGATTATGAGAGGCAGAAACAGAATGGATCATGAGAATCTTTTCCCCATGGCAGACATGTCTAAGACCAGAGGACATAAATTTAAGATGAGGAGCAAATGGTTTAGAGGAGATCTGAGAAAAAGAAATCACCCCGAGGGTGGTAGAAATACGGAATGTGCTGCCTGATAGGGTGGTAGAGGCAGGTACTCTTGCAACATTAAGAAATATCTGGATAAATACTTAAAATGCCAGAGCATTGTAGGCTATGGACCAAGGGCAGGAACATGGGATTAGTGTAGTTTCATGTTTGTTGGTCTGCATTGACAAGGTGGGCTGAAGGGTCTGTTTCTATACTGTTTGACTTCATAACTCTAAATCTCTCACTGCTTATAACGAGATTCTCATCTCCCTGTTCATGACATGGTTGCAGAATTGGACTTATCTTTCTCAACATCAAGCAATATTTTCCTGATTTTCCCAGAAGCTCAAAATGATGACTTCAGAATCTCATCTTGGAGTAGTAACTACATTTTTTCCCTTCATTTGCATCTCATGAATAGCCCCACCTCACCTTATTTATATGCTCCTTCTAATTCTTGACTCCTCCACTGAGAAAGAAAGTGGCACAAATTCCTGACAGATACAACAGAGTGGGTACCTGATAGCTGTAGCAACTTGCAACTACTTTTTCCAGTTTAAGCCCTTCATGGCGCATGGCCACTGTTCTCCTAGACTCTTCACCAACATGGCTCCAGGTTGATAATCCACCAGCTTCACTGCATTAACATCCCGCTCTAGGGCCAACTCCCATAACTTTGGACACTTATGTGCTTAACTCCATAAGACCATAAGACGTAGGAGCAGAAGTAGGTCATTCAGTGAGCTCATGGCCAATCTAATGATCCTCAATTCCCTTTTCCTGCTTTTTCCCCATAATCCTTGATTCTCCTACTTATTAAAATCTGTCTATTTCAACTTTGAATATGTAAGACTGTAAGACATAGGAGCAGGAGTTAATGACGTAAGAGCTAAATTACTTCATGCGCAGGGTCAGAAACACATGTTATACTTCCACAAGGGATGTTTTTGTATTGACAAGGATGCATATACCTTATGGTTCTTAGCTTACTTTCTTTTTAGCAATCACTCACTTTATTGATTATTTGGAGGCTGTCAGCCTCGTTTTGCTCCACATTGCTTTCTTAGCGCACACTGATTTTAGCACTGAGTAATAGGCGGCCAGCCTATGCAGTTTAGCTTGCATTTTAGCAAGCAGTTTTTGACAATGGGGAGTGCTGAACAGTTAATCTGTCAGTCAGGCAGGGCTGAACCATATGGCACATTCTACATTAACATTAGGGCTGCAGCATATATGAGCAACATACATGGTAAACACTCTAAATGTGCAACAAGCAAATGACGATGTGGGAAAATCAAAGGGAAGAGTACTTAGCCATCAGAAGGGGAACTGCAATCATTCGTTACCATCACAGTCAGTCAAGGGGCTCAACTAATTACATTGCAGGGGTTAGCCATGATCTATGCAGATCAAGTGCAAGCAATCCAGGAATTACAGGGATGTCAGACGGAATGTTGTTGAGAAATTGATACGGGTGAGTGGCCAGTTTTTCCCGTAGCCAGAGAAAGGGAGGGATTCAGTGTGATGGATTTGGATAAAAGAACTGTTTGTGGTCATGCATGAGTAACAGAGGTGGTGAGGTTCCCAGTGAGTGAATAGGAAGTGCAGAGAGGGTGAAGAGTTAGTAGCATGGGAGCCTGAGGTGGGTATGAGCCCTTGAGTAAACATGATGCATGAAGTACTGAGTTGTAGTTCATGACCCTTGGTGCGAGGTTTTTGCAATGGCAGACAGAGTGAGCAGTGGCCCTGTGATTGAGAGGGAACACAGGGAAATGGTTGCACTTACCTTTTGCAGAGCACAAAAGATCATTGACCTGCTTGTTGTCCGGCATTGCTGGACATCCATTTTGACTTTCCTGTGCTGCAATTTCTGTCGTGGCTGACTGGGTCTGTTAGCATGGTCTTTGGCAGTCAGAAGGGAAAAGAACTCCACTACACTCCACCATTTGTTCACCAGTACCTCCAGGTCCTTGCGGTGGGAAAGGAGAGCTAGCTTGTCTTTCCTTTGAGGCATTTTCAGGTCAAATACCACAGTTTCAGATGTAGTTCCTGCTTGCAATATCTGAAGTGGGGTGCAGCTGGGCTTTGAATATGGCGCTGGAAGGGTGTAAGCCAGAAGGTCTTGCCAGTGGTGAGCACTTCAGCCTTGTTGGCCGTGCAATTCCCCGAGAAATATCGTTTGCATAATTAATGAGGTGAAAAATGAAAGAATGCGGGAAAAATGTTGGCCTGGGCCATGGTGGACAAGACACATAAAGCACACTCACCAACCAAACCGCAAATAGGAAAATCCAACACTATGTCTTGTTAACAGGAGATTTTACTGGTTAGACAAGAGAGTGGTTCTCCTCTATCATAGACCAAGCAGACCCTGCAGTTTCCCACACTAAAACAGGATGGTATGGCTCATTCTGCACAGCTTACCCATACAACACCCATTACCTTCTCAAGGGCAGTTAGAGATAAGCTAAAGAAAAATATAAGGCTGGTGCATGTGGAGTTGGGAGTAAATAGCAGAACGGGTAGCAAGCTGGCTGCAAAAGTAGAAGGAGTAGGGGTTAAAGTAGGGCTCAGATTGGTAAATAATGGGAAGCAGTGTTCCACAAAGGTTGCTGCTGAAGCCACTGTTGCTCATCATTTACTGAACTGGCTTGAACTCAGGATTCGCCTGCATAATTTCAAAATGCGTGGATGATGCACTGGGGGTATGCTTGATAAAAAGGAAGGTTGTGACAGAACAGAGATAACAAGGTGTAGAGCTGGATGAACACAGCAGGCCAAGCAGCATCAGAGGAGCAGGAAGGCTGACGTTTCGGGCCTAGACCCTTCTTCAGAAAATCAGAATTCAGGATAAGAGGTATGGAATGCAGAATAAATGTCTGGAATGAGTCTGTGATTGGAAAATGAACTTCAGTTTAGATTAATGCAAGTTAATATATTATTGTAATAAGAATAAAGAGGCAATGTACTCTGTAGAAAGTAAGTGCAGAACTGGATTAGAGAATCAGAGGAATCTGATGATATAAAAATAGTGACACAGATTAGTGAGGCCATAAACTGAAAACAATAGTCTAGTGTTTATTCCTGTTGGAATAGAATTGCAAAGCACAGCAGTCATGTTGATTTTTTTATGGAAGTTTAGATAGACCACACTTGGAGTGTGTGTTAACAGTTCTAGTCTCCATATTATAAAACTGAATGTATAGGGACTGGAGAATGAAAGTGATACCAGAACTGAGAGGGTTTACCTGTCAGGAAAGATTGAACAGTCTCAGGCTCTTATCTTTAGAAAAGGGATGACTGGGGACTGGGTTAGGATAACCTAATAGAGTTTTATTAATATTAAGGAACAGTTTAATAAGGATGAGAAAATGATGTTTTCAATTGTCAGTGAGACCAGTACCACGGGCCTGAGAATTGGATAGTTACTAATAAGTCCCATAGGAAATGCAGGAGAAATTCTTTATGGAGAGAATGGTTACAATGTGGGACTCAGTACTGTGGTGAGTAATTGAGGGATGTAGTATCGATGCATTCAAGGGGAAGCTATTGAAACACTCAGGGCAGGGTAGGAGTAGAGAATATGATAAAGGTTAGGAAGGGGCTGATGTGGAGGACAAACATTGACACATGGTCCTGTTGGGTTGAAAAGCCTTTTTTTGTGCTGTAAATACTCTGTAGTAGTTTATAACACTTCGAATTAGACCAAATAACAAGGTCTCTTGGTTGAGCAAGTTACATGTCAATCAATTTCTATTTTGTGTCTATGGAATGTGGGCATCGCTGATAAGGCCAACATTAATATTCATCTTATATTGTCCTTCTGAAGATGGGAATGAGCATCTTGGCTGTAGTTTGAGATGCATTCTTCCCGACAGGGTAGCAGCAATGTGTATTATCTACAAGGTGCACAGCAGAAATTTACCAAGGTTCCTTAGACAATACCTTCCAAATACATTGCAACTTCAATTGTAGACCACATCTTGAGTAGTGTGTGAAGTTTTGGTTTCCTAACCTCAGGGAAGATACTATTGGAATTAGAGGGAGTGCAATGGAGGTACATCAGACTTATTCCTGGGATGGCAGGACTATCTTATGAAGGGAGATTGTCCAGACTGGAGTTTCCCTGGTGTATCAAAAAATTGCGTTGGAAGCAGTTCAGAGAAAGTTTACTGGACTAATACCTGGAATGAATGGATTTCCTTTTAAAGAAAGGTTAGACAGGCTGTGACTGTATCCTCTGGAGTTTAGAAAAGTCCGAGGTGATTTAATTGAAACATATAAGATCCTGGGGGGACTTGATAGAATAGATGTTGAAAGGATGTTTCCTCTAATGGGACAGTCTAGAACCAGGGCACATTACTTTAAAAATAAGAAGTTGCTCACCTAAGAGAGAGACGAGGAAATATTTTTTCTCGAAGCGGGTTGTGAGTCTTTGGAATTCCTTACCTCAGAAGGCAGTGGAAGCAGACTTAATTTTTTTTAAGGCGGAGGTAGATATATTCTTGATTACCAAAGGGTTGAAAGATTATTTGGGGGGGGGAGGGTTGCGGTTGGGGGGGGTGCGCGCGGTGGCAGTGTGCAGGAATGTAATGTTGAAGTTAAAATCAAATCAGCCATGACTGGCAGAGCAGGCTCAAACAGCCAAGTGGCCTGTTCTTGTTCCTTGTTCATACGTTCACAGACATGTGGGAAGATCCTGTTTTTCTTGTTTTCGCGCTTTTTAAAGTTGGGGGCTGAAATGGGGAGAAGCTGTTTTTAAACTAGTGCTTTAGAGGAGTACTGTATGTTTTGAAAAGCAAGTAACCCAACACTGATGGCATGCATTGTGTAAGTAGCTGTTTGAATAAGCAGTGTTTGTAAAGGGGTGTTTATAAGTTTTAAAATGTAATATGCTGATGGTTTATAACTGTTTACCTGTAGCAGAGACTAATTACTTGTAATAAATAATATTTCTGGTTAACTATGGAAACCTGGCCCATACTTTCTATCAAACAGATTCTGGAGTTTTATGCACTTATTTTAATGATTCTAGGAAGAGCAGAGCTTGATTTCCAGCGTGCTACCTCAATCAAGTGTAAAATGGGGGAGCTGCATGGTAAGTCATTTCCTCTGGGTGTAAATCCAGAACCACAGGCACAATTTAAAAAAATAAGGGGATGCCATTTAGGACCAAGATGAGGAGAAACCTTTTAACTCAGAGGGTTGTGAAACTTTGGAATTCTCAGAGAGCAGTGGAAGCTATATCTTTGAGTATATTTAAAGCAGAGATTTCTGATTACCAGCCTAATTGCGTAAAGGGTTATGGAAATAAAGTGGGTAGAAGGCATTGAAGCATTTGATCAGCTATGATCAATTAATTGGTGAAGCAGCTTTGAAGGCTGCTACTTGTGTTCCTATGTTCCTATGCTCCTAGATTCCCTGATGCTGGGGATCTCAGAAGGAGGCAGAGATGGATGATTCAAATAGCACAATTGTAGAACAACTTCATGAATATTACTGGACAAAGACCCAAACAGTGTCCAACATTTGATGTGATTCCACACTGAACAACATTTGCGAAATAATCCTAAGTGTGCAAAGAGATATATTGACAGCCAATTTAGGGTTGTCAGCTGGGCTCACAATGTGGCACACTTGCTTGCACTGGAAATTACATAAATTAATATACAGGACCTGTCCTTTGCAGACAAAATGAACATATAGATAAACTGCATCTGTTTCAGCTCAAACAAAATAGATGACAGCTATTTTCTGGTTTACTTCTTAGGGCAAGAATTTGATCAATCAGAGTCAACCTACCTGGTTTAAAATTTAAACAAAGTTAATAATTAACTGGCACTCGTCATTAAGTGGTGCATTTTCTATGTCAACACCTCTACCAATTTCAGTCCATTTGCCAACCAATCAGTACTCCCCTCTCACACAGAGTAAATGTTGCTCTTTACTTTGGTATTTTTTGTGAATTGCCCTGATGAGTGCAAAATGAAAACCTTCGACAAAATCTGTCTTTTATCAGCAATGCATAAAGTCAGTACACCAAAAAATTTTAATTTTAAGTTACTGTTGAAATATCAACAAGTTATTTACACACGCTTTCTCCAACTTAATCATGCAAATGAAAGATAAATTCTGCTTAGATTTAACACCAACTTGAACTGGTATAGTGCCTTTAACACAGATAAAATGAAACATGATGCTTCAGAGGCATGAAGAAGAACATAAAATAAATGTTTAGTCCATTAGGGACAAGAGGCAGCGTTTTAATTAGGATTTTAAAGTTGAAGAAAGTAAATGGAGCTGCAGGGAATCTTTGGAGGGAAATTCCAGATCAAAAGCTTGAGGGAAGAAATGATGGGCAAGAAACTGTAAAATGTGGACTGAACAGGTTGTAGCATTGCAGCAGGTTACAGAGATAAGTTGATGGGAGCTTGGGGGAGGGTATAAAGCGATTCAATTTTTTCTGAAGGGTTCTACACTTTAGGAAATGTAGAAGCCTACTAGCCATTAAACTAGAGAATAATTAAAGTATAATAATTAATCTAAATCAACATATGCAAGTTATTTTAAATATAAAATCACTCCTTCATTTGGAATTGAAAAGGACACAATTTGTCTATGCAAAACATGTGAATGTATTATAGGCGTTATTGGGCATGATATATCAGGAAATTATATTTCAACCAGAATTTACTTTCAAGCTTCAGTTGATTGCAAAATAAACTTTTCCCCCCTCATAACTCAGATTGTTTAATTGCCTACTACAGTGGAAAAGTATTTATTTTGGCAAAAGTTCTGTTTTATTCATATGAAGCCATTTACAGTTGACTGTTGCAATTTCTTTGGTTATTAACATTTCCAATTCTGATAAGGAAACACAGATGTTGTATTTTTCATAGTCCACATGTTGCTATATATCAGTGATACATCAATGTATATCAATAAAGTGATACTGTCTTCTCTGCCAACATGAAAGTAGCAAAGAGATTTTAAAATAAAAAAAACTGATCCATGGCAAAGTTGAATTTATTAGTCAATTACCAAACTAAAGCATCGAGGAAAATACAAAAGAAAAAGGAAACCATGTAACTGTATGTATCTGTAATATTTGGTGCAGTTTTATTTTAGCGATTGTTGAGTCTTATATTGAAAGGTTATTGACTGTAACCATCCAGACTCATAGGCTTCCTGGAGAATATGTTCCCTTCATCCAGGTGATCGTGTCACAAGAAAATGGTTTGGAATTTATCCCATTCACTTTTAAACTTCCTTTTGCACTTAAATTCACCCTTCTCTCCTAAGTCTATATAGCATTGCCTAGTTAAGAGATTGGGTAGGTGATCTGCTGCAAGACCTTAATTGATGCTGTTTTTCAACTTGTCATTTATATGTAGGAGAGAAACTTGGGGTATTTTGATCTTCCCTCCTTGCCTGCCAAGAAATGCTTAACCTTTGCATCTCACTCTAATAACTGAGATGATGTCAGGTATTTGCTCTTATATGCTATCATGAAAAATTATAGACTTGGATGATTCTTTGCATTAATCTTTCATTTCTTGGTAAGTTCAAATAAGAATCTGATGAATAATTCTCAAGTAATTATGGCATGATACTTGTGCAGTTTGAAACCACATTTTTTGTGATGATGCCAAGTGTTGATAATGTGTTATATGTTATGTGTTATATCAAAGTACACAAACACAAGCTGCTCAATTGTGCAAGATTTTGAAAGTCTATTTCTATTAATTTTCAATACAACATGTCTAGTCTTGGTTACCACTAAAAAAAAATACTTTTATCAAGCCTGTATTTCAGTGTCAAATGACTTAATAAGGAATCTATATTATAGAATCCAATATTATCACAAAACATAACTGTTTTCAAATATTAAGAGAATAAATGTAAATAAATAAATAAATGGTGTCCAGTTCTGGTCTCCCTGTTATAGGAACAGTATTATTAAGCTGGAGAGAGTTCAGAAGAGATTTACCAGGATATTGCCAGGAATGGAGGGTTTGGGTTATAAGAAGAGACTGGATATGCTGGGACTTTTTTCACTGGAGAGTCAGAGTTTGAGAGGTGACCTTATAGATGTTTATGAAATATTGAGGGGTATGGATAGTGTGAATGGCTAGTGGCTTTTCCCTAGGGTGGAGGATTTCAAGACTGGGGGCATATTTTTAAGGTGAGATGAGAAAGATTTAAAAAAGATATGAGGAGCAACTTCTTACACAGAGAGTGGTTCCCGTGTGGAATGAACTTGCAGAGAAAGTGGTGGTTGGGGGTATAGCTACAACATTTGAAAACATTTAAGGTTCTTGAGTAGATTTGTAGCTCGGGTGGTGGATGCTGTGGTTGGTTCACTCTCCAAGCTGGTTCGTTAGTTCTCAGACTCGTAAGACCATTGGACATCAGAGTGGCACACAAGCCTACACAAACTGCTAACTCAAACAAAGACCCCCTTACCCACTATGGACAGAACCAACATGATATACAAGATTCCATGCAAGGACTATGACAAACATGACATTGGACAGACAGGAAGGAAACTGGCCACAAGAATACATGAACACCAACTGGCAACAAAAAGACACGACCAGTACTCACTCATCTCCATTCACACGGATAAAGAGAACCATCAAAATCAAGACCCTAGGACAGGTCAAACAGAGACATGCACAGGAATTTCTAATGGCGTTCTCCACCAAGAAGGCCATCAACAAACATATCAAGTTAGACTCTATATATACACCACTGCGAAGAAAAACTGGAAATGAGGTAATCAACTCCCCAGAGTTTAAATACCAGGCGGAAAAATAAAGCAGCACTTCATCAGAGGCTGCACTGATGATGTTACACAGCAGGGTAATGAAACGTCTATGAACTGACAAACCAGCTCGGTGAGCGAACCAAACACAGCATTTGAACACATTTATATAAGTACATGAATAAGAAATGTTTGGAGGGATATGGACCAAATTCAGGCAGGTGGGACCAGTTTTGTTGGGATTATGGGCAGCATGGGTTGGTTAGACTGAAGGGTCAGTTTCATGCTGTAGAGACTCTATGACTCTATAAATAAATATTGTAATGTTTCAATTTAGAAGTGTTCTTTCTATGTAATAAGAAAACCAGTGTAGATATCTCATCCTGAAGAATGGCCACTGGACTTAAAACTTCAACTTTGTTTTTTCTCCACTGATACTGCTAGACCTTCTAAGTTTCTCAATAATTTCTGTTTTTGTTTCAGATCTTCAGCATCCACAGATCTTTGCTTTTATGATAGAAATCTCTTCCATTGTGTATGATACCTTTTGTTGATGTATCAACCCAATCCATTTCACTGGGGAGGATCTAGTGAAAAGGATGACCCAAGTTAGTAGCCTTTGAGGATCAAAGCACAGTAATAAAATTACTGAGGAAGAAGTACTTTATATTTAAATGATTGGTATAGTCAATATGGATTTTTTTGCTATGGCCTTTCTAGTTATTCCAATGGATGTGATGGCATTAATGAAAGTAAGTCACAAACTCAAACGCAAGCTGCACATATTCCTGCCTTCCCCTCACATTTGGAGTTGAACCCGAGCCACCAAAAATAGCTTCTGGCTATCACCTTCATTGTGACAAAGACACATTGACATAACACACGTTTCTTTAGTTGTGGTGGAATGATAACCTTCAAACCCCATAGGAGTCATTGTGTTTGGACAGATAGTTCCAGCTTTTGTGTGCCATATAGTTTCAGTTCTGGGCTTGTTCCTCTGATCTTGCCACAGAGTACCATGTCCACCACTTTTGATAGCTGTGTATCATTTCTACTCTCCATCTTAACATGTCCTAATGTTTCTGGAGAGTTTGCTATTTGAACTATAGTGACTGTTTATAGTTGACTCATTTGGCAAATGTAAACTAGGGAGACAATCAGAATTCCAATGTAAATTGGATTGCTAATTTTTAATTATTTGAGTGTGAACTGATAACAACACCCAGCTCTGTATATGGCTCACTGCTAGAGAAAGTATCTCTGGATATGAGGCCCAAATATTGTATTCTGTGGCTTGCTTTTAGGTTAAATTCCCAACCATACAGGTATTGGTGGAATAATCTAAAACCAAAAATTATGCCAAATGTTTCTTTCTCTATCTTTGCATTGTTCATTTATGCTTAAATTATCTTGATGCAAAAGCTATTGCCTTCTCTTTACCATTGTGTAGTATGTGAGAAATGACTACTCCTACTCCAGACAGTGATGCAAGTTGCAACTTTGTAACTTTGGGTCAAAATGGATCAGGATTTCTGGCTTTAATAAAGCCTCTGTAGCTTATGTAAAGGCTCTTTCACATTGATCATCCCATTTCCAATCCATGTTTTAGTGTATAAATTGTGCAATAGTTGTATGATTTGGGACATTTGTAGGTGTCAGTGCTTCAGTTATAGCTTTTACTTTTGAAGGTGGCTTGTATAGTCCCTTAGCATCAATGACATGGCCTAAATATTGATGGAAGATTTATTTTTTTAAAAATCACATTTGTTTTTCCTCACTCTTAGGCCATAATCTTCAAGTCTCTGCAGAATAGCATCAAAATTATGAAGATGCTCTTTATCATTTCTTTCCATGACTAAAATATTGACTCCTTCCAATCCACTGAAAATCTGATTCCTGGTATGTTGGAATGGCACAGGTGAAGATGTGACTCCAAATGGAAGACTCTTGTATTTGAATAATCATCATATGTTACAACCGACAAGTATTTCTATGACTCAGGATCTACATTCATCTGGAAATAGGCTTGACTAAGGCAGTTTTACTGAAAAGCTTATTTCCAGCAAGTCCAGCAAATTGGTCATTGATTAATGGTAAAGGATATTGCTCAGCTCATAGTAGTGGATTAATATTGACCTTAAAATTACAGCAGATGCATCCTGATCCATCTTTCTTCATCACTGGTATGACTCACTCACATTTGCAGGCTCAAGGACTTAACCAGCCTCTCTAATTCTGCCTCGTCCTTTGATCTGATTACATAAAGCATTGAATTTGCCTTTCAACATTTTGCTTGATTCTCATCCTTGGTTTTCAATTTGACAGAGATCTTTTCCATGCTTCCCAGAATTCCATTAAAAGCAATGGCATGTTTCTTTATATTTTGTAATAGATCAGCCTCAGAATCTGACAAGGAATTTACTTCAGCCCAGTTAAGTTTGATTTTTTTGATCCAGGCTCTTCCCTGCAAAGCTGGGAAATTTCCTTTGACAATTGTAAGGACATATCTTGAGATTGACTGTGTAACGGAATTTTTTTTATTCATTCACAGGATTGTGGGCATCACTGACTAGACTAGCATTTATTGCCCATTTCTTACTTGAGTTAAGATTTAACCACATTGCCGTGGATCTAGAATCACATGTAGGCCATACCAAGTAGCATTTCCTTCCCTAAAGAACATTAGTCAACCAGAATGATTTATCTGACAATTGACAATGGTTCCGTGATCATCATTATACTCTCAATTCCAGATTTTTGATTTCGAATTCCACGAACTGTCATGGCAGGATATGAACCCAGGCTCCCCAGGCATGTGTGGGCTGCAGCCAGATATTAAGCAAGAATCCTTAATGATCAACTCATCAGAGGACAAAACTGCAGGTCAGGGACATAGATGAGGACTTTGATCGACACAGACTCTGAAATGCTGCGCGCACTGGCTGGCATACCAAACAAAGAACATATATAATTCTGGCTCAAAAGTGGGAGTAGGTATTATGCAGAGTTTGCCCTCTCCACAGCCTAATGAGATTGAAGAGCCTGTAGTTCCCTATTTCTTTCTCTATGATAACACTTCTGCCATTAGGCCCAACCAGCCAACTAATCAGAACCCATGAGATAACAAGGT